>NW_027286070.1:44114026-44424026 GCF_022747635.1 Hetaerina americana
AACTAGACAAATGAATGGTGGGATAACTCTTAGCTGAGACTGTGCCACGTGGCAGGAGATCTATAAAGGCTGGTAGTTTGCGTCGCAATATCTTTTATTGCACGTAAAAGTCAAATAAAAAAAACATTGGACGACCGAAGCTATGAAAGGAAGCGTAGGTCGTATAAGATTGATCCATGGAGTAACGCGCAAGGCAATAATCGGTACTTGGAATGTGAGAGCTGTGCATGGAAAGGAACTAGAGTTAGTGAATGAAATTATTATGGGATGAATGAATGCCCTATGAATGCGTTAAAGAAAGCGTAAGGGTAATAAATTGTTTAAATTATTTGGAATAGCTTGGCACTTTGATCAGGAGTTGACGATTAAGTACAGCGTGTTCAGGGTCAAGCTTAATTCTGAATAAGATTCATAAGTTTTAGAGTGAGAGAAATTAGTTCTGGGGAGAACCAACAGACGATTGTGATCCCAGCGAAATGAAAATAGCTCCCAGAAACATTATTATTTCACAAATTCCAAGTAACTGTGGTAGATCCCACAACAGAAACTTTTAACGGAGTCATCCGCTAATATGCATTTCAATTCAACAATTCCAGAGAGTAAAAATCTCAGTCAAGGTGAATGATTCGCCTAGACCAGGATTTTTACACTCTGATATTGTTGCATTAATTTAGTTAGTATTAGATGCTGGCAAAGGAGGATGGATGAAGACATTGAAGACACGTTAAGGATGAAAGGCCGCAAGAAAGACAGCAGAAAATTGGATAGTACGTGTCGTGAATTTCCACCCAAGGCAGTAAAAATTGCAGTTTGTAAAACGGTATTTTTCTCTACATGACTGTGCGAAATTGAAACTTGAATATTTCAAGACGAACATAAATTTTGCTTACACACGGCGAGAATGGTATACTTGAGAATTGTTTGCGGTAAAAATTGTAATGAAATAGCAGTGGAAGAAATTGGATTGGGTTAGGAAGTGAGTTACGGAGTGTATTGTCGAA
The DNA here is from genome assembly GCF_022747635.1 of Hetaerina americana. Lineage (NCBI taxonomy): Eukaryota > Metazoa > Arthropoda > Insecta > Odonata > Calopterygidae > Hetaerina > Hetaerina americana. Next base: position 44,115,028 of record NW_027286070.1, read on the forward strand.
AGAGAGGATTACGGTCGAATGAACATGATAAAAAATAAAAGAGCCTGAAAGGAATCTGCTGAGCTGTGGAAGAAGAGTAGATTAGGGTTTTCGAAGAGTCACTCTAAACAAAGAACAATGGAATTCTCAAGAAGAAAAGGACGTTCATGAAACAATGCATAAATGCGACAGAAGCAAACGATGCATGCAAGGATTGGATTTCGTAAGTAATTAGGGAAAGTACTCTACTGGAACAGGTGAAAATCATTTTTTTAACGTGACATTCACGAAAGGTAACTGCCTGAAGGGTGTTCCTACGTTATTCTTCACAATATGAATTTTCTATAAGCACTTATTTTGCCACGAGTACATATGGTCCATCAGATTATTAATAGGATATGAAAATGTTCTTTTTCAAACCTTCCTGACAAGTTTTGATCATAAGAAATTTACTTCATTTAGTAAAGCGGCGCGAAAGAAGTCAGTAATTATATCACCCTGCGATCCACCTATGGGGTATACAAAGTCATGAATAAAAAACATGAAGAATAATTTTGTAGCGTAAAAGGACATACAGGGGACCTGTAGAATGAAAGTATTCAAACAATTAAAACGGAAAAGAGACATCTCGGTATGCCTATGAGAAAATGTTCAGAGTTTTGCAGTTGGTTTACCACCATATTAAATCTGTTAGCATTAATTTAAGACTGTAAACGCATTAAGAGGTGATGATATTGGTGATATTTGAAGTTATAATAACCAATTACTGAAGTAAATATGCCTTAAAGCAAACATTGTTTATTCATCCAATTTTTACGGGCCGAAGTCTACTGGGGGCGTGTCCAGCCCGGCAGGGGGAAAGGCAAATTTTCCGCTTTCGTAGTCTCACGAAATCCTTGCAATAGTTCTACTGGATAAGAGGTTTTATCATAAAGAACACTTGTGAAGAGGATAAATCAGGATGAGGTGATGGTATTTATAAGAATTAACTTTCCAGAACGAGGAAGGCTACATTGAGCGGCGCAAAACTGTGGTCACTGAAGCAAAATGATAGGCGTAGATTGAAGACTTTTGATACGTGGATCTGTAGAAGGATGTAACAAGTAAAATGGACGGAAAGGAAAACAAAGGAATAAGTACTAGGAATGGTGGGGAGAAGAGAATACTGTAGAATAAATCCAGAAAAGGCAGGTAAAAGAATATTTTTAATGGGGATGAAAAATTGAAGACTGTGCTAGAGGGAAGAAAATAATGATGATTTTTATGATTATAATCTAATATCTATCTATTATTATGTTCAAATTCCACAACATGACGCCCGAAACTACGCAACTTGATAGAGGAGAACGTTAGACAAGCGAGGAAGAGGCAGGAAATAAATTAATAATCACGTTGGTCGAAATGAATGGAGATAGAATGTATGTATGGATTAAAGATGGTTTATTTTAGTGTAGGATAATGTTGTCTGTCATGATAATGTATCTTGGGCGGGGCTAAGTAATGTAGGATTTAGGGTTGTTAAGCTTACGTCCACCCAAAACTCACCTAAACGGTAGCCAGCGAAATAATAATGATTAACCCCAGCCTATTACGCATAAATAGGTGGATCATTTATTATTCTGGTTTTCCCCTCAAAGGAACTTGATTAGTATCTTAGTGGTGGGCTTCCTTCTCTAGTACACTGCACTCTTGGGTACTGTGTGGAATACACCTGACTAATGAGCATTTTCCGGAAAATTAGACACTAATCTCAGCAGTTCTGACAGCTTTCCGCTTCGATAATAGCGACTTTATGCCAACAATGGCATTCTATTAACCTCCTTTCATTCCGTATCAATCTTTGTAATTCCAAAATTTCAACTCCCACGAGAGCAGTCAACCTGTAGGTGGTTTTCTTCTCTAATAACTGCTAATTTCATCCCTCTTATGCTTGCTTTTCAGTACCTTCCGATCCCACACCGTCATCGCTCTGACACAAACTGGTTATCTTATCCTCTCCGTTTCAAAAAGTTTCCCGTACGAATGATCAGGTGAACGAACCTATAGTTCACTTTTGATCGATAATGAACACTATTGGGGCTAAAGGGATGATTTATCAGGCGATAGCCCTTTCGACCGATATTAGGTTAAATGAAAAGAAGAAGCATTTATCAGGTCATTTTATGACTCATATCTCCTTAGGTATGTAAGAAAAGGTATGTCAAAATATTTTAAGAATTTAGTCTGACAGTATTTAATCAGATGAGCTCGAAAGTATTTTGCACAGTTAAATTTTAGTGTAATTGTATGCGACGAAAGAAGATACAAAACAAGAGCATATTTTCAGCACCCGTGGGGAAATTATACACATTATTATATTCGAAAGAAAATATTAGTGCATTTTGAATCCCAAAAAAGAAACACTCAAAATCAAATATAGTTCGTGCTATTTAAGTTATTTCTCAAATGATGACCTCATTATATTTTTAAAAACTTTTAAAAAACCCACATAAGCATTTCCATGCATTTTTGAACAAAGAATGAATTACCAAAAGGTACAAATAATTGGATTTTCAGTAATTTTTCAAAGACGTATGGTGTCACTACAAAAATAATATTTTGCTTACAGAGTGATACATCCTCGGCACCTACGAAAACAAGTATTAGCGTTTCACCCTTTCATTCACTAGTTTGGCCTTACTAAGAACACAATATATTATTAAAGATTTTTAAGTTAAGTTCGGTTTGCTTTCCAAATAAGATTAAGTTGAAGAGGATGACGCTTTGCAAAGCATGCTATGATGAAATTGGTCGTGAGGATAGATTAATAGAAGAACTATGTTGGTAATCACATATCAAGGGCTGAACTATTATGCAGCATTGCTTACATAAATTCGGTCTCAATGATGCATCACTTTTAAAAAAACCATGCATAAGACATTGAAAGGTTCCATGAAAATGAGACAAAGTGAGCAAACTTCTATTCTCTTCTTCGATTTGAAAAAAAATAAGAATGAAGAAGGCTGAAAAATGCTCGCACATATCAATATAAAACAGGACTCTATGAAATTTTATATGTAGGATGTAGATATAAATATTGACTATTTAAATTGAAACAAGCATTTGGAATTCAACGGCTGGCAGTGTTTGTTTTGAAATATCACGCATCTAAACTAAAGGCTTAACTGGAATCGACAGAAGGGGTTTTGCGCTCAAGCAGGGGAAGTAATTGGATATCCGATAGTGCTCTAACAGCATATTTCTCCGTAAGCATAAAATCATGGCGAATTCATTACAGCACAACGCCTATCCCTTAGGCTGGATTAGAACTCATGGCCAACGTGTTAGATGGCAAGCTTATTTGCTTTCGCTGAATCTCTGCCGCTGTTGTTTTCAAAATAGAGCAGGAAGTCACTAGAATTAACAGTGAAGGTATTTCCTCTTTCGGAATACATTTTTTTCTCATCGACCAATCTACTAAGTATAACGAGGCAAAAAATTTCACCGATGAGTTTTTTTTTCTGCATCACGATAAAGAGTAGGGAATAGTTTTGCCATTTCCAATAAAAGGAATCATCTCATACAAATAATTTATTCATAATTATAGCTGTCGGGTGGGGCCCATTAATTATGCAATTTTTTCAAAAAGAAGCGACAGATAGCGTGATTTGAATTTCAGTCGTCTATTTCAGCTCTAGAAATCTTCGATCCTTCAGCCTACTTTGCATTTTAGCTGTTCCATTGGGATCGCACCTCCCCACCAGGATCCACACGCAGCTAATTTATTCAACTAAACCTGAAAGTCTAAAACGCCTTATTTCTTACCCCGGAGAGACTGGATGAAGACGCTGAGCTATTTTAGTCTAGGTTGAGTCTGGTTATATTTTTTGGTCACAGGGATCGGCAGAAAAATATGAAAAAATTTCGCCAAGTAAATCAATGGACGAGATATCACCAAATGCGGAATGGGCCGATGTTTCATGAAAAAATATGGCGAAAAATCTCTGACCAACTGAAAAAATATCTGGTTCCTTCATTAGATTTTTAACTCATTACAACTGTATAATTTAATGGAGGCAAAATATTTTACCTACAGTTATGATCAATCGCCTCTTGGTAGGGAGACCAATCAGTTTTATGGTCGGCTTTTATTATTTGAATTGCTGGCTTTACGAGCAGGACAGGAGCAGAGGCACAGGTGTTATTGAAGGCATTCTTATGCCCACGCTCCCTCCCCATGCATCTAAAGCCACCTACACAAATCCCTTCGTCCGTTCCCTTTCTGATTCGCCGCCCGCATTCCCACCGCGGGCAAACCCTAAAACCTCCCGGAAGCGCCCTTTTGTTCTTCCAGATACCTCAAACACCCTTATCTCTCCTCCACCCTCCCCACTCTTCTGCCCTCACTGGCCCAACCACACCCCACTCCGTGTATCTGGGCGTGGGTTAGCGGGAGGGTGAGCCGGGAGAGAGGGGAACGTTTTCCGTCCACCCCGAGCGATCCGAACCGATTCTCCACCCTACCTAAAACGTACCCTCCCCTCCCGTAACGTCCCTCCCTCTATCTCTTCCTACCTCCCCTTTCTAACCCGTTCCTACCCTCCCCTCGAAAAACCCACCCTCCCGCCCCTCCTCGACCCTCCGCTTTCTCATCCCCACGCACCATCCCCCGCGCCTCCCCGCTTCCCGCTCCCCTACCTCTCGCCCCGTCGCTCCGCTCCCTTCGCCAATTCAGTGCTTTCACGGCGCTCGGACGAGAGCGACTCCCGTGTTTTCCGGGGAGCGGCGTTTGCTTCCGCGGGGCGGATTCCGAGAGGAGAGGCGCCCAAGCGGAGTCGAAGGAGTGGCCCCAGAGGATCTTTTCCGACCTCCCCTGCCCTCCACCCTCCCCACACCACCAATCCAACCACCCCTTACCCCACGCACAACTGTTCCGGCAACTCCGGAACCCAGAGAGGGGAAACCACCCCAACTTAAGGGAGAGAGAGAGAATTCGTCGCCGATGGCCCACCGAGTGTGGTTCCGACGGAATTCCCAAGACTCCACCCTTCTTGAAGACGCATGTGACTTGGAGTTTGAAACTACGTGCTTGTGGAGGAGCACGTGTACCAGGGGTTGAGGGTAACGTTAGGGAGTCTTGGTGGGAAGGGAGAGAGGGTGAAGCCCCCCCCCCACAGTCTCTCCTCCCAGTTGGTCTCCAACCTCATCCCCCCCATACGAGTGACCATTCTACGTTCCCCGTGAACTGCACGAGGGGCGGTTTCTCCTCTCATCTCCACATCCAGCCGTCGGCGTGGATGCGTGGGCAGAGGATGATTTCCGTGCCATGCGGTTTCCAGACTGAGCAGACGAGAATAGATTTCAGAATTGAAAAGCTAATCAGAGCTACGCAATTGGTGCGTGTCAGTGGAAGTCGATTTTGAGGAGACGGACGCCACTGGATCGCCCCGCCAAATAGCGGGACTAGAGCGGTGTGAACGGTCTTCGAGGCTCACTCATAGATATTTAACTACACCTCATCCCAATGGAGTAGTAGTACTGGCACATTTGCCTTCAACCTTAGATTATCTTACGACTGCGTGAAGTAGAGGAGATTCAAATCATTTTTCCGGGCTGGGCCGACAAATATTATTCCTGCAAACGCGAAGGCTCACTAATTCCGAAAAATCTTTCCTCTCAAATTTCAACCCTTCAGAGAGGGAGGGAGGGAAAGAGCCGAAGGGTAGAAAATTAGGTTGACCGTGACATTCTGAGAGTCTCCAGAATTTGCATTCCCTTCCGTTCGTTAGAGACACCAAAGTTATTCGGAGAGAGGGGTGGGTTTTTAAGAGAGGGGAGTGAGTCAAGAGAGGAGGGTGAGGGAAGAGGGGAAGGGGACGGAGAAGGAAGGAAAACGAACGGAGTTGCGAGTGATGGGAAACTCGGCGCACAGCCGCGGCCCCAAGGAGGGTTCCCTCTCCGACACGTCGCCAAAGTCGCTGCATCGTCACAAGTCGGTGTCCAGCACGGGAGGCGAACGTGATGGGGGAGCGGGGTCAGGGGGCAAGGACGGTTTCCGGGAAAACGGGAGGGCATCGGAGGAGGCGGCAGGGGACGGCGAGGCCCCGGCGGCTGTGCCCTCACTGCCGCTGACCGAGAGGCAGGTAGCGCTGCTCGAGGAGACTTGGAAGGAGCTGGAGGAGAACATCGCGCGCGTCGGAGTCATCATGTATATCGGGTGAGTGGGTCAGGAGGGCCCGTCCGTGAAATTACAGTGCGGGCGGTTTCAGTGCGTGGGCCCGAGCGCCGCTAACGTTCACCTAGGGTGAAGCTTGCGGCCTTTCGCACGTGCGATGTTGAATCCAAATACAATGTCTTTTAATTGAGGAAAAATCTTCAGCATAAAATTTGACTATAGAAACTGTTACACTTTGCACTTCGTTCAATTAGTGGGCATTGGTAATTAATTTTCAGAGTTAGCTCGTAATTCCATTATATTTTTGCAAATTTTTAAACTCTTGGGGAGTACCAGTAAAATAATGAAATGAGATTTACCAGCGTATGATATAAAAGTGAAATTTCATAAGTAAGAAATGAGGATGAATATTTTCCTGATGTCAGTAATGTTGAAATGATCGTAGGGTTGAACATTTCATAGAATTCATTTTTGCACTGCATTCCGATTTCAATTGAACTGTGTAGCCGTTCATGATTACTTATCTCTAATTCTATTACTACCTGCTTCCTGTGGCCTATGCCGATACATTAGTTCTGGAAAGTTCCAATCGCCCACAAATATTAGTTAATGTGGCTGGACTAATTTCCCAGGAAAAACTTTCCATCTACATCCGTGCATAATTTTTTCTGATGCTTTTCCATTCATATTGTAATTTCATGTGTTTGTTAGTTATTTTGGCATAATATTTTGCACAATATTACCAAGGAAAATATAAAGACCATTAAAATTTTTGCGTCGTTTACATTGATATTTCAATATTCTTTTCATAAATTTTTGATATATTTAAAGTCAGAGAGGAAAATATTTCCGAATAAAACTAATATCATAATCAATATGATTTCCAATAAATGCGTAATTGCACAATTGACCTTCATATCGTCCGCCCTATGAGGCTTCTACCAAAGACCTCTTAATCAGGTATCCGATTTCGTTTATCGACTGGTTAACATGGCATAGAACTTGGGACACGACGAAAAAAACACCCCTGAAAATTGCAACGAGTCTTGGTAGACGTCATTTTGTTTCGGAGTATCAACCCTCCCACGCCCACGGATATCACAACAAGGAAGACAGTGAAAATCAAGCTAATTTTAAACGGCTTTTCCTCGAAACCTTCATGGGAAGACTTGAATTTCAGTTTTAGGAGGTGAATCCAATGCCAAAAGACACCCCATAGCCTCATTCCTCGTCCGCGGGCACGACCCCAACAGCTGAGGGATACTCTCACCCCCGCCTTAATTATTCTTTCCTAGAATTCCTACGTTCGAAGAGTCCCAAGGTATGAGCGTGACCCTCAGTGTAAACGCACCCTCCACACTAAAAATGGTTCCATAAAAATAATGGATGATGCCGTTTTCTTTTCTTAGATTCACGAAGACGTATTCGACGTGTGAATCTGGAGTGGACATTTCAGAAATACCCTAAAAAACGGTCTGAATGAAAAAATATTTTTTTCGGCTTGAAGAATTCAAAACCCTGATATCATTGTAGATAATATTTAATTTCAACAGTAATCATTAGATACATGTTTAAGTTTACCATAGCGTACATGCACTTCTCACCTTGCAATCCTCTATAAGTATCTGCGAAAAGGGGGTTTCAGATCACCTGTCATTGGTGCCACGTAATTTTCAGCATTGGCTAAAATGTTAATTTTGGGTGGTTCGAATTTTCGCACGTGATTTTTTCTATTATTTTTTAATCACGGACTGTTTGAGGGAAAATAGGGTTCCTTCCATCGATCTCCCTGAGAATCTTTATCCTTTGCATTCTCTTGGTGGTTTCGCATACCGACGTGATGCGGAGCTAGAATCATTCTCCCCGTGCCAACATAAAACTCGCAAGATTTGTACCTATTTAGTATTTCAATACATACATTTGGAATTCGTTCCTTTAGTTGCTCTCAACTCTTTCATTTAGAATATTTATCCCAGTTCGTCATGGTTTTGAATTAAGTGGAAAAGTGTTTTTTTCTGCATTATGATTATTTAAGCTTTGGAGGCCTGCTGCGTAGGATTCCAACTGGGCAACAGGTTTTTAAGCTGAAGTATAAAATAACGGAAAATAAGATCTCTCCTCAACTTTATCATCGAAGTATTTCTTCACTTATAGTTTGATGGAGTCATGCTTCTTTACTCGTAATACAGCTCCGAAGATATACCTGTATCTATAGTGAGAAATCGCTTGGTATTTTGAATATTTGATTCAATTTCGAACACGTCATTTATCCTTAATGACTTTCAGCACTCGATGTTATGTCGAAAACCATATTTTTAGTTAATAATGGGTGACTGAGCCTGGTTATCAAATGCCGCGTAGTCTTTCAACTCTCATTTCCTCCGCTGAGTGGTTTCTCGGTCTGCAATCGCCGGAACAATGGAAACCCAATTCGAATGCTCGCTCAATAGCCCCCTCGTAAGGCTTAATGAAATATGTAGCGATACAAACGTTTTTAATTTAAAAGCAACACGATACTCAAATCTGACACAAAGGAGTTCTGAATGAGCAGTAGGCCAAAATTTTTTAATTATGTTATTAATATTACGGGAGAGATATCCATTCAAAACTTTCATCCCCTGATTATCAATATTAGCCTAGATTTTGCTATGCCAAGAGAAACAATGAATTTCAAAACTCTTTGAACGACGTCTAAATCAACGCAGCTCCGTTCATTCAAGCTCTTGGGTAAAAATCGTTGGTAGAGACCGGAACAGCATGAGTTAATCTTTAAATTTTTCAAGCAATCACATCAAAATAAGTCACAAAATACTTTAAATATTCAGTACGCTAGCGTGAATTTAATGCGAGCCGTAAATAAAATACGATTAAACTGATTGTTGATTGTATTGTACGAGGGAGGGGCATTAAAGACGTCGTCTTGCTATCACAGTTTAGATATACGATAAATGGTCACCAAAGGGTTGACTTTTTCTTAAAGTATGAATTTTACCCTATAAAATTACCAGTTTCCCAAAAAATACATATAATAATGGAAATGATAGCACAAATAATGATGAAAACACCATTAAAATTTAATTTGACTTTTCGCTAGTCGTAATTCGAAGACGGACGATCAGATTTTTATACCAAAAGTAGGAAATTAAATAGGTTGAATAGGTGTGCCTCTCTGAATTTAGGATAATGGTCATCAAAGGGCAGAAAGGAACGACCTAATGAAAATGCTCCACACATAACAGATTGTTAACACAGATTATCAATATTATTTAAAGATAAAAAAATTATTGTATTTTATTGAGGCATTTAGGAGATATATGGTAAAATTAATGAGAGTTTAACGAGTTCAATAACAGACAGGGTAATGCTTGAACCAAAAAATTAAACTTTATATCTACAAAAATCGTAGAAAAAAATTGTCTGGTGAAGCAAAATTCTTTTATTGTGCGGACTGCATTGTTACTGATAAGGAGTATGTTCAAAATCAGGATACATCCAGGATACGCCTAGACCAATAGGTTTTAAAGGAAAAGTTCATCGTTATTCTGATACGAAATCTCAACATAGCGGAAACACTTGGTATATGGAAAAAGAATGAGAATCAAGCGAATGTACGAAAATTCAATAGTGTTAACTGGAACATCAGTTGGTGCTGGCATTTTAATACCAGGCATAGATTACGTCCAACTGAGATACCACTGCCGTTTACTCCACAACGGATAAGATTAAATTCTACCCAGGCCTTCGAAATGACTAATAAAAAAGTGCACGGGAATTATTTTCATTAATGCGACGTCCATACATCCACCACAGCCGGCGTCTGCCTAGATTAAGCTTTATGTTGCTACAAGTAGACCGTGTCCATTTGATGGGCTCAAAATGTTCGTCTTCAAAATATATGAAAATGGCCGCTCGAAAAAGGGCAACCGTGCATTCACAAAATAAATGCGGCTAATTCTGATATGTTGAGATGCACTGAATATTAAAACCATTAACGAAACAATTGAATTTAATTTCTATTGAAATGGTTGTAATTACTCGTATTATCAGCTACTTTTAGACATTACTTTTAAAGAGCCACATGATTTTTAAAGTATGTTATATATATATATATATATATATATATATATATATATATATATATATATATATATATATATATATATAATATAACCATAAGGACCGCGTTCACTATATAAGAGCATCCGCCCGGCAAGTGTCCAGGTTCAATTCCCGGTCAAGGAAATATATTTACGCTTGTGATTTTGCTGGATTCCGCCTTCACCACCCCTCCTGTGTTCGTCTTTTATATGTTTTTTCATCCTTTTTCCTTGTATCTATTTCCATGTGAATATATATATATATATATATATTTATATATATATGTCTACATACATACATATATACATAATATTCGGGTATAATCATTATTTTACATTTGGAAAAAATAAATTAAGGTATATACCTCACAGTAATACTCTTAATTGACTTCTGTTGAGTACCATTGCAACGAATCAGAGTAAATGTTACCGCCACCTAATATTTAAGGTATTATTCTCGCGACCTATTTTGTCCTACATGCATATGTATACTCGCGATAGTAGTGCGCATCGCTTTGAAACTATTTCCGGAGATTATAGGGAGCGAACAAAATGGCCTCGCCGTGGAAAAGTTTGAATTTTTTGATGAAAGGAACGAGGAGCCGAAGAAAAAAATGACCGAAAACAAGTTCTCATCGGTTTGAGGAGCTTGTTCATGCTTAATTTATTAAAGAAGTTTCCGGAACGTGCTTCACGGGGTAGACGCTTTTTATGTTGCCCCTTTGTGTGGTTGGATCGGGTCGTGGCTTTCTCATTTTGAGTGAGCGTATGCACGCAGTACGCATTGGTCTCACATTTACAGTGACTAGCTAGTACTATGATCTAAATAAGCTCAGTAGTGACTAGCAAAAGGTAGAGGAGGAGCGCAACGTATTGTTTAAATATAACTCGTTAATTTAAATCTATTACTTTTTGTTTGGTATTTGCTGTTTTTCCTTCACCGAAACTTTCTGAAACGAAAGGCATACTCTCTTTTTCATCTTGCACGTAATGATCAGGAAACTTCGTTTATAATACTGTGTCGACGCTGTGAGAAGAGGTCGATACAGAATGGGAGATGGGACTAACGTCGTCTGGAGAGACGGGGCATTTTCCTTGCATAACAATGGCTACCCCCACTGGTGAGTTACCCGAGTTTTATACCAGAAGTAATGATGAAATCTTCAGCATGCTCCTCTCGATAACTTTGGGTTAAATTTCACTTAAGAATGAACCATGGAATCTGTTATGTATCACAGAAGTTTCGATTGGGTGTGCGTGTGAAAGAAGAATTTTGTACAAAATATGTGTAAACAGGATTTCCCCCGTGCAGTGGAAGGAATCTGTCGCTGTAGATGTAAATCATAAATAAAGATCCTCCAGTAAGTGGCTTGGTGAAATTAACCAGATACTTTCAATAGTAATATTATCTTTAATGCTAGCCATCATATATATATATATATATATATATATATATATATATATATATATATATATATATATACATTCAAACACGAAATCCCGCCAAACGGCGAATAAATACTCATATATACAGAAACAGATATAAGGAAAAGGGATAGGAACACATATAAAGGACGAATTCGTCCTTTATATGTGTTCCTATCCCTTTTCCTTATATCTGTTTCTGTATATATGAGTATATATATATATATATATATATATATATATATATATATATATATATATATATAATATCTTCGAAATAGAACGCTCTTCGGCGACGCGGCGACGTGGTCCCTAATCTTATCACCACTTTCTTCCCCGGAACACACAAAATTAAACATCTAATCCGTGACCTCTTCCCAATTATCAATAACACTCAGTCCACATCACTTTTATTCCCACACTGTCCCTCTGTTTCGTTTAAACGCCCGTCGAACTTGCGAGACATCTTGAAGTCCACAAATCCAGCTTCAAGCACCCCCGTCTCTCCCCCGCCCCTATCCGCACCATGCAACCGCCCACGCTGTAAATGCTGTCATCTTTTAAGACCCTCCCCCTCACTCAGTACCAACTCCCAACCACTCGCCACCTGTACCTCAAAAAATATTATATATCGCCTCTCCTGTTACTTCTGCCCTGCCTTCTACGTGGGCGAATGCACGACCGCACTTTCCCTCCGAATGAATAACCACCGATATTCCACCAAATCTCCCACCTTTCTTAATTATCCCATCCCTACTCACACCGCTTCCCACAACCAATCTTTTGACGACTGCTTCTCCGTTTCGGTGATTGAAATCCTTCCCAAATCTGCGAGTATAATAGAGGTGAGAACCCGCGAGATGGCGCATATCTGGGTGGCCCAATCATTCAAACCGCCCGGGTTGAACCAAGCCCATTGAATGCATCAATTGGCTGCCTACATATCCCCCCCACCCCCTTGTTCATTTCCTATTGGTCCGTTTACCTTTCCTTCCCCCACCTCTCCCCCGCACATCCTCTCCGCTCTTCCCCGAGAACGCCATTCTGAAGACGACAGCCGTGCTGTCGAAACGTCAAATAACAAATTGTGAGTGTCCTTTCTTTGTGTCTCTATATTCTAAAAATCTACATCTGTGTTTATATATATATATATATATATATATATATATATATATAAAGATTGCACGGAAAAACTCACACGAGTGGCACAATAATGGGCTGACACAATATAACAAAATAGAAAAGAATAGCAACATTTAAAAGAACACTCACAGGGTAAATTGTTCGAGCTTTCGGCCCTCTCAGAGGCCTTCTTCAAGTGAGACTCTTGAAAAAGGCCTCGGAGTCTCACTCTTGAAGAAGGCCTCTGAGAGGGCCGAAAGCTCAAACAATTTACCGTGTGAGTGTTCTTTTAAATTTTGCTATTCTTTTCTATTTGTGTTTTATTGTCTCTGCCCATTATATATATATATATATATATATATATATATATAAATTCATATTTATAAAAATCACACTAGTATCCAATAACCTCCATTCCCTCTCCTATATCTCTATCCTTGTAACCCATCCCCATCCTAAACCGACTTCATTTGACCTTCACTCAGAGAACCCTCCTTTGCTCAATGAAGACGATACCATCCAATCGTGAAAATATACAAAGTGAGAGTCTTTTAAATTGCGTATGTTTTAATATGTACTCGGTGATTTTGCTGCCTGAGAAGTTTCCTCTAAGAGCCTAATATAAACTATATATATATATATATATATATATATATATATATATATATATATATATATATATACATACATATTCATATGGATTTAGGTTTAAAAAAAAGGATATGAACGCACATCAAACACAGAAGGTGGAATTGAGCGGACCACTAGCGTAAAAAAAGTTTCCTTGAAAGAGAGAGAGAGGTAAAAACAATTTGTTTAGAAATTTCTATATATTTATAATATCCAAAACTCATCAATACTTATTGATGCTTTTCAATCTAAATGCATTGAAGTTTATCAATAAAAAGGTAAAAATGCGTTTAGGTTTACGTCATGAGTTTTCAAGACTTTATCATATTGCGACTACGCTTTTTAAGCTGGAAAAACATGAGTTTTCTCATTAGCAAATTTATTTTGAACAATATCAATGCCCTTGAGATGAACGCGTGAGGTTAGGCAAATGCGAGAGGGGAAGATAAGACAAGAGAGAAAAGCTAGGGAAAGCCTGACGCGCGCACGAAAGAAGAATAAAGTAGGAGGTGATGAATGATACGGTTCAACTGCGTGCTCTTTTTCTCCCAAGGCCAAGGAAAAGAGAGCAATTTCGGAGTGTAAAAGCCTCACATAAGATTTCACCTCCACATTAAAACGATAACTCCAAGTTCGTTTCACGCATGACAGTGGAGTAGCATGGCAGTGTAAGGAGCGGCTTTCACAGGCTTGGCGGACTTGTACAGGAGTTTTCCGATCCACGAATGGGAGCCGTGAGAGTGGGATACTTACGGTGCGTTACGCGACCGGTTGGATATGGCCTTAAATTTCATCTCTTTCCTGCGCAACATTCCCTCTTTTAATCTTCCCACCATCTTTTTTAACCCTCACCACCGTAATCAAGTCCAACCTTCTTGAGATGAATATTGCCACGGGTGTTTCGCATATCCCACAGTGATTATTACCACCGCGATGAAGTGAGGTTTGACGGAGGAGCCGGCTGGGGAACGAAAAAAAGCCATAATCTCAGTGCTCAAACGAGAATTCTTTTAATTAAACGCACAGAGAGACTTTTTTTTATCCCAGTTATCTTGGCAGCTTTCCCCATATTGCCAGTGACATACTCCGCAAAATGCAAAGCTTAATGCAGCGGAGAGAAATTCGGAGAAGAAAAATTAGGAGGAGGAGGGATCAGGACAAGCCAATCTCCTCTCTCCCTTACCAGCCTCTAATTTCGCCCGTCGATTTTCGGCCGCCGGCGACATAAGAGAAAAATAAATCCGAACCTCAATCCCTGCACGCAAACGGCATGAGGCACGTGAGAGTCTTTTTTCCTTTATTGGGTCAGGAGTGGCCGCGAGGAAGTTTTCCGTCGAGAGTGACATCACTACGACCACGAAACAACGTCCCTTTTTCGAGCCACTGCAAAATGACAATTTGACTCGACAGTTGAGCGGCAGGCGGTCATCATCGAAATCCATTTTTTATCCGCATCCGGAAAAATAAAATTTTACAATTCCGTACCGCGGCTTGGAATTTCTGTTGCTGTGTTTTCGGAAACGGGCTAACTCCCACCCGTTTGCCTTAACGAACGCAGCGGAGGAGGGAACAAGTTTTCATTGGAGTACGGGAATTTTAGTTGGATGGTCTATAAACATCACTAGGGTCAGTGACATGTGTATTGAATCATCGTCGTGAATACTATGCCGATAAAAGATTGGGTGCCGGAGAAACTAGTCGGTAACGGAACAAAAATAATTATCCGCGAGCATGGACATAACACGCACCACATCATCCTAAGCTAATCTCGTACTTTCTGGTCTTGTATTTAGGGAACTTCTGCCTCTCGATTATTTTTTATTGGGGTTTATTTTCATAGCTCTATTAGCAAAACTAATAAAGCGGAGAAATATAAAGGGCAAATGATAATTTCGTAGAGAAAAATAGAATTCTAGAAGTCCAATGTCTAGGATTTGTCATTAGTCTACCTAATAATTGCTTAAATTAGTACGGATTATTTTAATCACAAATTCATTTATTAACCTTTAGAATAACTGCAATTATTAATGAGCTCATCGACACCAACGGAAAAGACAAAATAAAAATTTCATTTATATGCATAGACGTAAGATATTTACAGAATACATTTTAGACAATAGAAATGTATTATTAGTATCCGCATAGCTTCATCTATCTAAAGATGGTGGAAAGATTTTAATGGTGTTTTATAGATTACACCGAAATAGGCCTAAAGTATTCATTTAGTCTACTTCATTGTTAATATTTTCCGTCCATCAAAATAGGCGATGTATATAACAAAATAAGTTCAATTATTGTTATGAAATATGTTATTGCACATCAACCGCTCGATATTCGAGAAATTCTTCGAAATTTGCATTCTTAACATAAGATTAACTATTTAGATTGAATTATTTTCCATAGGAATACATTAACTGAAACTTGGATTAATTATTTCATCCCCTAAGATTATGGAACTGGTTTTTAAATAAAATAAACTCATTAGCATTTTAGGTTCTCATTTTATGCAAACAATATAAACATAAAGCAATCATAATAGTATACAAAAGTAATTTTTTCGTGTGGCACTGAAGAATGAGCAATTAAGATTAGTCAAGTCTGTTAAAGAACTGAATTCAAATGATGTTGTCGGGCAAAGTAAAATTTCGGTTAAATTTGAAGATTTTGCTGACTGAGAGAATAGATGAGGTTCTTATCCTAAAATTAAACGAGCCATTTTTTTTATTTCTGCTATATTATTGATGAATCAGTCCAAAAAAACATTCTCTGCAATCTAAATGTCTTTGTGAAAAATTGAAAGCAATGAATCGCAGCAAATTTTAAGTTTATGTTGGCATATGGGCAATTAAGGACTGGATTCCAATTATGATTATTGCGATTGCATTCCGGATCTTTCTCTTCTTATTACTTTATCCAAAAACTATATCCATGTTTCCGAGTTATTCATTGCGCAATAATCAGACGGATGCACATATAAGTTCGATGTTTTCAGTCCACAAAAATAGAAATTTCTTTTTGAAAAATCTTTCTTTGTTTCAGTCACTTTTGATTTAGAACGCATTAAATAAACAAATGCAAAGCCATGTCGAATCGCCAAAGGGCCTGACATTTAATGTTTCAGACTCCAATGATTCATTATTTAAAATGTCCACTAGTAGAATATTTACGAAAAATCCAAAATTTTAATATATTATTTGACCAGGAAGTTTATTTTTAACGCTTTACTAAAAAATTACAACAGCTAAAAATCTTGCGCAATTATGGATTGCAAAAAGATACGCGGAACAATAACCGTTAGTTCCTCATTAATCCCCTATAGGCCATTTCAAATCATTTTAAACAGCTTTAACTTCGTTGAATAATAAGATAAATAATAACGTTGTTCGTTGATAAATATGATAAATCACATGAAATTCAATGGAGTAATAACTGCATGAATGAACTATTTTTTAAGCTTTCCCAAAAAATGTTATTCCTGAAAATATCGAAAAGAAATATTGAGAAATATTTTTTTAGGTACACTTTATTCATCAAAATAGCGACTGCAGACATGTAAATATTCATTCTCTTACGCTCATTTAAGCACAAAAACGAGTTACATTATGTAAACATTAAATTATATTTCCAGCATCAATTAACTCATAATCCCTTACATTATCCTTAGGCGGTCAGCCTAAAGCTCCTGGGCAACCCCTGGGTCAGTATGTTTGCCCAGATGTTTCGAATTTTGATTAAATGACCTCAGTCATCCGCGGTAGAATTCCTCCTCGGGCGATTCAATCGTCGAATGCATTGAAGACTAAGTAGGCCGTTTCTTTATTTGCAGCCCCTCGACGCACAAAAGAGAGCACACGTTTCTAAAGGCCGCGGTCTCTACCGGAATGTTTATTTTTACGATCTATACCCCCAACCCTCACCAGCGTGAATCGATGTCCAAAATCCCTTAGGCTTTGATCCATTGACTTAAAAGTCTCTTTACCGCGGCGAAATCACTCTACATTCCACTTTTTTTTCAACCTCCTTCTAGAAGAGGTGGATCGATGTTTCAAGATTCCCGCCTCAGAATTGTTTGAACTGGACGTTCAAGACTTCTTTCGAGATGGTGGCCATAGTAGCGGATCCCAGTTTGCCGAGCAGGGATGATGTTGAAGGATTTGTTTGCTGGATGCAGTCAACCTTCCCTCCCTCTCTCCAAAACGCCATCTCATCCAACTTCGGCCTTTGTTTCATGAGTTACCGCAGTGTTACATCCTTCCTATTCCCCTTCCCCTTACCGTCCTATTTTCCCCGTAGCCCTGTTATCCCCTTGATTACAAGGGTCTTCTACTTTTCTGCGTCTGCGTAAATTTTAGTTAATCAAATTTCCACTCGAGTTGCACTGTCTTTTTTGAGCATATAATATGCACAAGTAAAATTTTGAATAATTTTGGGCATTAATTTATTTTCTTGGGTAGCAGCCATTAGATAAAATAGCAGATATAATTTAGTAAGTAATAATTTTCAGTCGGTGTTCAGCTATTTCCAATAGAATGCGATGAACATCAAGTAACTCAGGGAAAATATTTTGTCGCTGCTAATGAAATTAGAAGAGACATTTAACTGCCTTTTCACCACCATTCCTCGCTAATATCCAGTTCCCTGATTAAGAATACGTTTATTGTTCATTTTATGGTGATGTTGAAAAATAAACTGGGGAATATTCTACAGAATTGCATTAAATATGATAATACCGTTCCTCCAAAATCCCATACTCAAGTTCCTAGGCGATTTAATTGCACCTTCATCTTGCCTTGCGAGTCTCCTTTGGCAAGTACGGCTGAGATTTTAGACCATCAACCAGTCATTTGGGAAAATTTACGTTTGAAAAATGACGTTTAAGAGGTAATAAGGTAATATTTAATATTCCAATTGGCAGTCCTCATTACTTTATATTCGCGATCATGAATAGCGCACGAAAAAGAGGTTTCTTCATATGCGTAGGTTTGAGTACCTCCCATAACTTGAGCCTGTAATTTCACCAGTCGATATGATTTAAAGATAAAATTATCTCTTCGAGGTAAGAAGTCAAATCGTATTCTTCATATTTTCTAGCATTTTAAGTCTTTCGAGCATTCTTTAGCTAAAATTTGGCTCCTATTTCAGCTCTCATAACATTCGCTATTTCCTATACTTTTTTGGTTCAAAAAAGTTTTAACGAAACGATGAGGATTGTGCTGCATTAAATCAATAATTAAATATCTCTGACCTAGGTCTTAAGTGTTCGAACAGGATTAAATATTATTATATCTAATTATTCTTGACAATATGAAAAACATCTCTCCTTTAACTCGGGTTAACAACAAAAATTTTTATTACAATGTTTCTTCACTTCTCGCTTTATTGACGTTTTTTAGGGCAATCGCACCAAAATTCTCAGATACTCAGGCCTCAGGCCATATCAATATCTTAATGATGCTCAGGTTTTTCACTTGAATCACTAAGCTTACATCAATCACAATAAAGACACAAGAGGAAAGGGAATTCTTTCATCTGAACATTAACGCGTCTTTTTTAGATTTCCCGAGAAACAACTCGCGACATCAAATTATTAATTTTCTAAGAAGTTTGAAAGAACCGTACAATACTCTTTATTGTTAAGTCTTGCTAAATGTTCGTAACGTTGGCGAAACATCCACTTCCAATGATTTGTTTCATAATTAAAATTATTGATATGATTATGGATCAAGAGGGAACTGATCGTTCTCTCTTGTGGAGCATCGAATTCTAAATTCACACAATTGGAACTATGGTATTTTTATGTCCAGAATGGAATAAATTTTTACATTTTTTAAATCCTAGAATACTTCGTGTATATTGTTTTTTTCCTCCCCTTCAGAAATACTATTAAAAAACAAAATTGGTATGTTCACCACGTCTGATGAAATCAAATTAAATTCTTAAGGAATTCGCTATTTTTCGACAAATTTGCTCTTCTACGATTTTCGACTTCATACATTTTCAATTTTCGCCGATAACACATAATGAACCATAAAAACGGAGCCTAAGGGTTTACTGGGAAATTTCTAAACCAAATCCATTTAAAAATGAGCGATGATAATATTTGTGAAAAATAATTCATAAATATCAAAGAATTTTCTAATTTGGTGTTGAGCAATCAAACATTAGGGATACATCAGGGATAAGTATTTTGGATCAACCGATCAATGTAGTAAGTTCAAAAGAAGGATTTCGTTAGGCAAAGAAGCTTTCAAAAGAAGGAGGGAATTCGTGACAGGGTGGTTTTATTGGCATGTTAAGAAAAAGTTCGTTAAAACGTTGACATGGAGCATTTTTTTGTTCGGGGTGATAGGTCTAGATCATAGGCTTTTGAAATTTGGCTGTTGAGAAAGGTGGAAAAGTTATAATGGACGGATAGGAGGGAAATACAAAAGGCATAGTGTTTGGAATGGGAGGAGAGAGGGGATTGTTGGGATAAATCCAAGGACATTTAGGTACAGAACGTTTTGATTAAAGATGAGATGTTGAAAACTGTGATGGAGGGAGGAACATCGAGCAAGCAAGGAAGGGGTGGGAATAGGATAGACAGATTAAATGGAATAAAGGGAGAAAGGAATTATGTGGAACCTAAGAAGGGTTTTTCAAATTGAGGGGTGTCAGGTCGTGTCTAGCGTAGGCTAAGAAATGTTTCTTTTTGCCGTTGCATTGTCTGTGTCCATCCAAAACACCAATTTTTTACGGGAGAATATTAATTTTTTTTAAATGAAAAAATATCATTTTGCAGAGTGAGTGAATTTTTTTTCTCCGGCACCACGAATACCAAAACATTTTCTCACGGGTGCCTATTAAAAATTATGCCTGTTCTCAAGAGATCTCGGTGGTCAAATATTTGGCCGGGAGCGTGATGCGGTTGTCTCTCTCCGTCACATTGCATGAATGTAAAAAAAAGACTCATGTTTAGTGTGAAATGTAAAAAGGTTGGAAAGGGCGGTACTCTATAGGATTCTGCCTGGCTTTTCAGGAAATTTGTCCACATTATCCTCGCTGTTCACCGACAAAATCGTTTCGATTCCATCAATTTCTCACCTTAAATTCCATTCCTCCATAACCACTCTATGGGGACTATGTCGTTCAACAGTCGCTGAAATATACCACCCGAAAATCAGAACGAGGCGCTGCTTGAAGTCCAAGCATAGCTTCCACTCCTCAAGCGCCAGCGTATAAGTGGGAAGCAGGTTCGATTTGGAGAAGCCGGTGGGGAATTGCAGGAAGCGTAGGATCACCCCTCTCACCCGAAGTGACCATTTCGCCCTCAGATCCTTCCACGAAATTCAACGTAGGCCACAATATTAATGCAACACAATAATCTCTCCCGGAATGGGACCTAACTCGGAATTTCCGATTGGATATTGAACGTGAATCAACAGAGAAGTGGAGGTAAATAAAGGGAGGCATTATTAAATGCGCGTAAAAGAACGGACAGTATTTCCAAATCACAAAATTCAAATACAGATCCAAATTCAGAGAGAGAAGTCGGGAGGTGTAATTTGTCTTCCTGTAATACGCATAAAAAATTTTCACCGTGCCATTTTATGCTTATGTGCCATGCTCCGCTGGCATCCGTTTTAATTTCTCAATCAAATTATAAAAATGAATTAATCTTTACCTTTGGTATGAAGGATAAATATCGTATAAAAAATTGCATCACATTGGAAAGATCACAAGGGTTGATGCAATATGTTGTTCGTGTACTATTTTTTGTCTGAATTATGATAAATTTTAAAGCAAGAGCAACTTGTAATTCAAATTTCCTTTGGGGTGATATAGTTATACGTGTTATCTTCTCGTAATTGCATTATGGGTCAAACATTTTTTAAGTATTTTTGGTGGCCATTTGTTTTCGCTAATGAAGTAGGTACTCGACATGAGGCTCGAAATTATGATTCACGGGGCTACCGGTAGCTATTTTATGCTGTGCCAATTATCAGTGAAAGTAATCACTCCAATTCCGAGACAATTCTAGAAGATGACATCGGAAAGAGAAACATAAACCAAAGATGTGCAGAAAAGGGACCTGGAAAGGCTAAAAATGACGGACGTGTCGACTTCCGTCCGAGTGAATCTGTCAAGAGGGAATAATACATGGGTAGGAGCCAATCCGAGTTGAAATCGAAGGGAGTTTCGACACCACGTAGGGAAAATATAGTTTCCTTTGTGCCACTTTGGGCGAAGAGGGGAGTGCGAGGGTGTCAAAAACATGAACATGAAAGGAATAACATACACAGACATCGCTTGGAGTTATTCAGTCTCATTGATAGTGAAGATAAACGAGTCGATATTTTGAATATTGTTTTCGTTTATAGCACACGATACGCAATGTCAAAAACATCCAATATCTGCAGCTGATTAATGTGAAATACTCCCCTTACTAAGATATTTCGCAACGAGACTAGCCCTTACTCGTATTTGCAGTTCGTGAATATTTTTGTGTCGAATTGAAGGGGAAAGAAAAACAAAAATCTCTGTTTTTTTTAAATTAAGCCTATTACGAAAAATAAATCGCCTTAGCTAGCTCGTCAAACCTATAAAAGCGTAAGAAATAAATAATAAGCTCCATACGTGCGGAGAAAATTTCCGGAGCGTGGGTTGACTCACGATGCAGAGTCTCAGAACGTCGTCTCCGCCGGTTCTTTCCCTTTGAACTTTAACCTCCTTTAAGTTAGAGAGGAGGGAATTCATTTTTTTTGGATACCGGTATCGGAAATGCGAAATTTTCCTCGAGCTCCGTCGCCACAGTCCTGCTCCGAGATTGCCATTGCACGAACTATGCAGCGAGAAACAAGAACTCACCAAATTAAACTGCGAAGGAGGCGACGAGGGAGGGAGGTGGTTTAGGGTGGTTGACTCTCGTCACTCTTATTTGGCTTGCGAAGGCGTGAAAGGGAAACGGTATTACCTCTTGAGTCCACCGATGTCCAAACGTGTTGAAGGGGTCTCAATGTTCAAAATTATCCCGCTGAAAATACGAATCAAAACCGAATCATTGAAGTGCTGCTCGATAACATTTGCTTTATACTCGTAACACGGACTTCCAATCTCCCAGCATCTCGAGGGAATCGTTATCATTCATGTGCAAGTATTTCCCGTTTTTTTGATAATTTACAAAAAACCACACACCAAGAGATGTGACATTAGTTTAATTAGAGTGGCAGCAGGTGGATTTTCAAAGGAATCCCATCACCTGAGGTCATTTTTCCTAAAATAAATTTTTTGTCTACCCCAAGAAAAGTCAATTTACAAGGAAAAATGGAGTTCATGCATAATACGGAATTTGAACTCACGGCCATAGCCATGAAAATCTGTCATAACATACTCCATAGGCTTACTCTGGTAAGCGCTTTGTTGGAGATTTACTCACGGTAGTTGTAGTAGTAACCTTAATATCTACAAATATACGTCGCTAAAATTAGAACACGACCATAATCACCAAAAGCCGTTAAAGTGTACTCCATAGGCTTACTCTGATAAGCGTTGCGTTAGTGATGCACTCACGGTAGTTGTAGTAGTAACCCTGATGTCAAGTAAATATATACGTGCGTCGCTAAAATTAGAACTGAAATACTTGTTATAGGGATCTCTCATTTGCGCGATCATATCCCAGGCAAAAACAATAAGAAAATATATCACTACGGCATTTATTATAACCGAGGAGTTGTTTGATAGTGGAGGGTATAGATGAACTAATATACAAAGCTCAACAGTGTGTGAAATCCACTTATCATGAGAGGAGGGCAAGTCCTTTCCCTATGCCACCCATAGATTTCCAGGAAGATCGCGTAATTGAAAAAATAATACGTCTTTGTTGACGCTTTAGGGTGCACGGAGATCTCATCCGAAATCGAACGCAAGTCCTGCGTTCAGTAGCCCCGTGCATTATTCCCTTTCTAGCACACCTCCGTACTATTATAACCCCTGCAGAATTATTTTTAGCCGCTGTGGGGCCCGAAACTACAAATTTACGTAGTTTTATGTAGTGAATGCGAAGTGAAAAAATAACAGGACGACTAAAGTCGGAAATAATTTTAAGTTTCCAATATTATGCTTACTTTAAATCAATTTAAATTACATCTACAAAGCATAATTCGTTTCAGAAGCAACCAGGAAAACATCACAACCATCCCTAACGGTGCAGGAGAGAAATAAGTAATGTCATTTTTTCCATTGCGGTGAAAGCAAACCCATTTATCTTCGACCTGCCCAGTTGTCCACGTCTCGCTTCATGAAATAACGACCTGTGATTGCTGAAGAGTGAGGATACACAAACGTACATCGGAGGAACCGTTATCGACAGCGGAGCAATGACGTGGGAAGGTTATGAGAAGGAAGGAGAGACACACGAGTGGCCATCTCGTGGAAACGCTGAGTGGAGAGTATAACAAATGCGTTTCCCGGAAATTATGAGAGTGGATGGAAGGAAGGGAGGGGGAGGAGCGAGTGAAGTGGATGAGGGAATCGCTCGGGCCTTCTGTGTTTTTGCGTGGGACCGTGTTGCCGGGAGGAATCCGGGGGAGGTAATTCCGAGCGTGCGAGTGACGTGCCGGACACCTAAAGGGAGGTCAGGAAGAATCAGGACTAAGGGTGGGATGATGGGAAGATGAACGGCGCGGCCGAGATGGATGTTAATAGTTTTTTTTTGATATCTCTTTTCCTCTCCAGCAAATAATTTGTACGCGTTTGGAATGAATTACCGGCGTCATGCAGAAAAACCTTTGGTTTAGTCCTCTGAAAACGGAATATCACTACCCTTTGTGAGTTCATTCAATCAGTGCCTTTTATCAAAGACTTTTTATGCCAGTAAGTTTGATATAGATCACATATTGCGTATATGAAGCGATGAAGTACATCTGTGCCTTTAAAAACCAAGAGAAAATAATATTCAAGACAATGTAGACGTAGCGGTAGAAGAAAATAACATATTTTCTTGAAGTATTCAGCAGAATATCATGTTAATGTCTTTGTACTGCCATCATACTCTTTAAGGACATAATTTATAAGGCGTGAAAAGCGCCTGAAACTATAAATAAAAGAAAACTGGCATTATTGAATTTTTCGAAGAACAAATGAATTTCTTTTATTCCATTACTTCATTTTCCTAAGCTTGATTACTGTTTACTTTTATATGTGCCCTTATTTTTGGCCCATTTTAGCGCTTGTAATAACTTTATATATTTAATGCTCTTAATTTTACAAATATAAACCGCAAAAAGATTTCTCTCTCATTTCATCCCATAGAAAAAAATGAACAAAATGGTGTTTAGGGATTTTTTCATTCAAATACTTGTTCTAAAAACATTCATTTTCCTGTTACACTTCCAAAAAAATTTGAATAGGAGAAAATTAGAGTAGCATTTTTATTTCCTATCCTTCATTTGCTAAGGAGGTATTGCTGGTAGTTACGGAAGTATACGCTTTTACTTTATTTAGAAGAATTTTTAGTTTTTCCCTAGCGAAATAAAATATGCGCGGAATGCATATTTTATGTTTTATATGGCCTTTTGCTGCACCACCTGTTTACATTTTTCCCATGTTTTCCATGATGCTGGCGATTACAGTGTCCGTCCCGCCTTCTTTAAAATAATTAGAATCTCCTTACTCTGGGCATTTCACAATTGTGATTTACCCCCCAATGAGATTCTCTTAGATTCCTTCTTAGATTCCTCTTAAATTAATTTCACCTGGGTCGAATTTCTGCAATATATATGTATAGAATGCAATTGTAAATGGTCCCGTTTAGTTTCTTGACGAGGAAAATGCAGTTACGCATTATGATAGAGTTCAATCTTTATGCATTATGATATTGGGTTTTAAGGAAGCCAGAATAAATTAAAAAATATAATTTGCCTTTCTTTTTAAACATCATCTCTTTTAAAATGTGGCGTTGGAAAAACTTGTTAGATTAACAATCAAAAGGAAACTTCTGAGTGAATAAGTTTTAAACAGTACGTGTGGCTAATTAATGAAGTAACTACATCAAAATGGCCGGTATATCAATGATTTTTAACCAGACCGGTAACGTTTTCAATTCTAACACTGCATTCAGTTAGACTTTTATCGTGACAATGAAACAGGCTAAAGAAGAGAACTTACTTTACATAAATCCTCAAATTCAAGTATTTAGAAGAACATGGTAGGTACATCTGTTATAATTAAAGATTGTATTGCCGAAGAACTTTTATGAAGAGAATCCCATCTGTTCAGATTCACATTAACGAGTGGACTGCAATCGCACGCTTTGAAATGAAAAGCTCTGGGGGAATATTTAGAAATATGGAATGTTAAAAAAACCCAAATAGATTCTTTTAAGCAAATATTCCCGAAGAATGGACATACCTAAAATTCATAAAACCTTGGCCATCGCCATATTTCACAAATTCTCATTACGAAACTTTACGTTTCCATCAAAGGCCTTATCAAGAGATTCTTAAAAGTATGAATTACTCTCTGGACGAAAAATTGGTCATAGGATATGCTGCATTCGTCGTTTTTCTAAAAATAGTAGAAAAAATTGTAATGCATTCTTATTATATATCAGCCACATCATATTCTAACTTTTCGTTCTCGCAACGAGATCATTACTCACTGACATCAAAGGGAAAAATCTTCTAGATTAAAACTTTAACATGAATGGAACGACTGGAGTATTTCTGAAAGTTTCCTTCCCTGGATAAACCGTTCACTTTTTTTACTCTCCCGTCCATTAAAATCCAAAACTCGACAATGGAAGCCGATGAAGCGTCTGGAAGATATCAAGCCTCAGATAGAGCAGAACCCAGGAAGAAATTTGTTAAATCGACATTAATACCATAATGAATGAATGATTAATAAGGAAATTTGGAGGAGGGCTTGAATGCATAGGCCTACACTTATACAAGCCTACTTTAAGGTATAATATGGTGGCAACAAGTAAAAACGAAAATAAGTGATGAAAGCGACGGTGTCAACATTGAGAATTTCAGGAAGATATTAAAATAACGGACTTTTTGGTAATCTACTTTTATAAGAACTTCTACGACAATAATATTTCACTCCTGAAAACAAAATCATTTTCACGGTTACATCAAATACGATAATACGTATGAGATTAGCCGGTAGTCAAGGGTAGACCTGGACAATTTTATGGTACCTTGAACGCGTTTAACTTTATGGGTTTCAAATATAGACGTAATGTATTACACGTTTTTACACTCTAGGGTTAAAAGTAGGGGTACTTACTGCTAGGGTGCACAAAGGTGTTGAAAGAATAATCTCCAGTTACGAGTATCAAAAATAACTTATAAACACCAAGTTACCTCCCAATACGATTTTTAATTCTATTTACTTTTTTATGCACTCACCGGTCAAATTTAACATTTATTCGGTAAATTTTATCGGTAAAACGAGGTGATAAGGGCAGATGAAATTATTCATGAAATACTAAAGAAATACAATGAAAATATCTTGGTTTGAAAGTAAATTTATTTAAAGCACGTGTTTTCGATCTGCCTCGAGGTCATCACATTTCCATTCGGGGCTTGTGCCAACGAAAATGAGTTTTTAAGTTCATGAATATTCGTTTGTTCACGCTCGAGTATTTAACGCTAAATGAAAGAGGAGAGCGTATCGGAAGGGCTCCAGAAGTCTTTTGTTCACTCGAGGGCCTTCGAAATGTAGATGCCTGTCACTCTAACCATCCTGTTCCGCTGATTTTGACTCGGTAGAAAGTTGGCTCATGCGAACAGCAAAGTGGACTCTCGATTAAATTAAAATTCAGCAAAAAGGAGAAAGTGACTACTAAATAGGTGCCATGAGCAATTTGCAAATAACTAGCTGTTAAGTAAATTAAGGGGAACTGTGAAAAGCTCGTGAATTTTTCTCGAAATTATCGCACGCTATTTGGCACAACTTCTCATGGAGATTGCCATTTTCTCTAACTGTAGTAATGATAAAGACGTATGTAACAATAGATCAAATTCAAAAAAACCATTCAAACCGTGAGTCTTAGGGTTTAATTTGTATTCAGTTCGATTCTGATGTAGGATATGCAAGATCCGAGATTTATTATTTAGAATATTTTGCAAAATAATCTGACTAGCGAATGCGAATTTCTTGTCCGTTTATAAAAGATGCTCAGTTACGGGAAAATGAACGAGTACATTTTCGGAGGATTGCTGACTTATTCACGAAAACAACGAGTTTTTATCTGTGAAGAATTATAAGAATTCCTTTACATCACTATTTCATGTAGGTCATTCATACGCGATAAATCACGGATTACTCTCAAATGAGAAGCCATAATTTGTCTACTCACCCTATAATAAAAATATATTGATTGTAAAATGTGTAAATAGCCGGAATGGT
Source organism: Hetaerina americana (assembly GCF_022747635.1). NCBI lineage: Eukaryota > Metazoa > Arthropoda > Insecta > Odonata > Calopterygidae > Hetaerina > Hetaerina americana. The sequence goes on from NW_027286070.1 coordinate 44,142,829, forward strand.
GGGGAAATTTTATAAGAGGATGAAAAAAAAGAGGATTTATTTATGTTCTTTAAAACACCCTCAAAATGGTGGATAAGGTAGGCTTTTCCTTTTGTTGCGTGTTGAAGTTAGCCAATAAGATAACTGAATATTTTCCGAGCTTTAAAAAACCAACTCCAATGCATGCTGGTGGAGGGAAGCATTGAACCAAATGACGCCTCGGAAATACGGGACGAAAATCCCGGGATAAATGTATATTTTTACGCGCCTAACCACGTTTTTTCATCGCCTCAAATTTATTTTTTCGAGCAGCCTTACCGAGATTATAAAAGCCTAGAGTCTTACGCAAGGAAATCCTGAACTCATTCGCTTTTTATTTTTTAAATCGACACAGGATGAGAATTAAAGTCACTCGGCATACGTCCACAAAAAATATCTAATGCATCTGCAGTAATGCCCATTCAAACAAAACTCTTTTGATGTCATCTTTTACTGATACCTCCGGCAGAGCATGCGTATTTGCATTAATTCAGGATTTACACGGGAAAAATAACGACTATATGTATATATAACGACTGGAAAAAGGCAATTCTTCCTGAACTTTAAACCTGTAATCCTGAAAACTTTCATGCGTGGGTCACAAGAAAGGAAAGCGATGGGGATAGGGAAAGAAAATCACAGGGGAAACATAAATGATAAACATAAGGTAGAATGGGAAGGAGAATAGAAATCTGGGAGAGAAGGCAAATGGAATACCGGGCATAACATACATTGGGAGAGACAAACTCGGTTTTAAAGCATCCACAAAACAATTTATGCTTGAAAAACCTTATAGAAAATTTCAATTTAACTGAAACATAGCCAAGCAGCAGGGTAACCAATCAACGAACTGACAACTCCACATGATGATAGATATCTTTATTAAATATGATTCGGTGGCCAATAGGCATCCACGTTTATTATAGAAGCTAAATGAAAAAGGAGGAATATTAAAGAAAAGCCATACATGGAATGAAAGCTGAAAACAGTTTGTTACGTCTAGTGTAAGGAAATTCATTCGGAGGAAGCCATACCTCAAAGAAAAAGTATTGAAACTAATTGGGGAGGGAAGAACTTACCTCAGGAACTGAAGGATTCCTGCTGAAGTAAATATTTTGTTAAATTAAAAATACCAAATTATTTGTGCACTACGTTATTATGCCGTTCCTCCAGAATAGAAATTAATGCATGTTAAAAAAATAATCTGGAAATAGTACACAAAAAAGTCAGACATAACAAACGTACAAAGAAATATTGATAAATTTCATTAAGTTCACTGTAAAAAAAATCGTAAGCAAACACGTGGTGCTGTCTATCACTCTGCGAAATAATCGGCTCTTAAAGAATAAATATTCGACCAATTACAGCTATGGATGCCTACTATTCTTTTTTGACTCTCCCCAAGAAATTTCCAGAGACGCTCAGGGCTTCCTGCATAGGGCTGAGATTTCGATTGAGGAAGCAAGCCAAGCGCTCAGCGCCACGAAGGAAGGGATTGGACGGAGAGGAGTGGAGAACAGGATGTGGTGGCAATATGGGATGTGGCACGCGGGTTGGCCTGGCGGGGGTGCGGGAAGGGGAGAGGCGTTGAGACGCTCAGCGCGCGAGAGAGAGGTACAGGGGACAGATTGCAGTCCTCGGCGAGGGAGTGGCTGAAGGAGATGTGGGCACAGAGAGAGCCACGAATGGACAGTAGTCATTATAACCAGGGGAACATGAGACCCATGAGAATAATCCCTCAGTGAAACTAGGATCCACCCCTCTCCCACTCATTTCCGTTGGAATCCGTTTGAGGTAAGGGATGAAATGAACATGATAGTGACCTAAAACATTAAAAACAATAGAAAATTCAACACTAAAGGAATTAATGAAGCAAAAGCAATGAATCGAACGATCAAAGTTGTGGACTAAATTCTATAAAATGTGAGTAACTGAAGACATATTGAAGACTGAAAGGTGGAATTAACCCTAAACATTCCAACCGTGATAGTTAATATTTGCATTATGAAATTTCAAGAAATTTATTTCTTCAATTTAAGTAAGTAATGATTAAAATTACTAAAGTGGCATTATAATTTTCTTCGATAAAATCTTCTACCCAGGTAGCATTTAAATGAATGATTATATAAAATTCATTTCCTCCCTGACTCATTCCCTTCCCACGGCTTGATAATATCTGCTAACTGCCGCACCTAATTAGACGGGCTCAGCTCAATATCTTTTCATTAGCAGTCTCAGCAACTGAGGCGGGGAGATATCAAGAGTCTCCTTCCATTGTTGAGATTATTCCTTCCCTTTTGAATTGGTAATTGGAATGACTAGAGGAAGATTACGATGGTAACACCAAAGCAAAGGTACGAGGATTGGGAGCGGAGAAGCGTTTGTCACACGGCTGAATCCAAGTATCTACATGGAGGTACGAATTTCGAAGTGTTAACAGTTTTAAGTAAATTGAAGGTTTTTAAATGGAGCCCTGCCTTGTTCCCTGGCGTTATTTTCTCGAATCTCATCATAATAGGTAATAAAAACTTCAAACAACCGTCATAATCAATCCGAGGTTTGGTTTGAAAAGTGCGGGTAGAGCTTACCGTAAACCCTACGACGTGTAAATTTCATGCATCGGTGTAGGGATGTCGGCTCGTCTCCCTGCGGTGCCCGCGGTTTCCCTGGAGGATCTGTCACCCGGGAAAACCACACAGCTAGGGGTGACCGGAATCATCCGAATTTGAACCTGGTCCCATTTGGTAAGCACCAACGCTCTACCTGGTACGCTCCCACGATCCAACTCCAAAATAATATGGTGCCTTATTCTTATCTTAGGCAAACATTTTCAAGTCAAGGATTTATGTCCCAACATTGAACAATTTAAAAAATAAATCAAATTGATTTATTCATGAGTTAGGCATAAATTGTATTAACTTCCTCACTGCAAAACAAGAGTTCAAATAAAATCTTGCTATTTGCGACGCTAAATCAGATGCGAACAATACATGCGTCGTCTGCACCCGCTCGTTTGAAAACCTGAGAATATACCTGTGATGTTCAAAATAATAATAAAATTATTACGAAAATAAATAATGGATAACTGCGAGATGTGTATTGTTTTATTCCTCGAACTCTTCCAATTTTTTTTAGTTACGTCAATCTTTTGCTTCCGCCTAACTTCCATTCTGCGAACGAGTGACACGCAAACGACTCGTGGGAGCAAAGTCTCCAAGATTTCCTGAAAATTAGTAATGGAGGACCGTGCCGTCATTTTATTGAGCAACGACTCCAGCGTTTCAGTGTGTGACATTTGGAGTAGGAATGCTGAAAAACTAACAAAACTACATGGCGCCATTAATACTCAGTACTTAACATGTAAACATATATCCTATCCTGTTTATACCCTATACTTCAATCCCAAAACCTTCCATATCAATCCGACACTTCCAAACCTTCCCTTTCCATTCAGCGTCCTCACCATCCTGTCCTCTTCTCTTGAAACCTTATCCTCAGTTCCCTCATTCTCCAAAGAAAGATAGCTAGGCCACCGAAAATTAGGAATACGTTTGAGTACCCCTTTGTATGTACTTCACTGTATCTTTGCTGACTTGGGCTATCTCCCTTCTTCGTTTAAATTATGTGTGTGTGTGTGCTCACTACACACGAATATATATAGATAGCTCACTTTATTTCGCCGGTCCAGGCCACATTCATCAGAGTACGAGGAAAAAATGTCGGAAAAATTTAAAGAATATGGGATATTGGGGTGGGCTTTAAGTAGCAGGTCACACGTAATGAATGATTGGTTATTGGGAGAACGGGATAGGAAGTTTTGAGCTAATAGGAAAGGTTTAATCCGGGAGGTTGGCAGGATTTATAAAGCCTGATGCAACTTATCTTCGAAAACAAACGCTCTTCAGCGACGGTACCAATCAGTGTATGTTTAAACTTTGATAAAAAATTAAACTTAACACAGAGCACAAAGAAAGGACTCTAACGAATATATTTGACGTTTCGACGGCCACGCCGTCATATTTTGATATATACTTATGTACGGGTGTGTGTGTATATATATGTATGTATATATATATATATATATATATATATATATATATATATGTATGTATATATATGTATATATATACTAGTATATATATATATGTATACATACATATATATATACATATATATATATATATATATATATATATATATATATATATATATATATATATATATATGTACATACATACATATATATACATATATACATAAACCCATACCCATAAACACAGTAATCAACCCAATGGTCGGTTTGGTAGGTGATTGCAGAGTTCACCCAGTAAGCTCTCCGCTTGACTAAGCCCGACGGCGTGCGAAATTGACACATCAGGGTAGGGGGGCCACTTCCTTTCCATGTGTGTGTGTGCATATATATATATATATATATATATATATATATATATATATATATATATATATATATATATATATATATATATGCATTATGCACATATATACACACAAATAATATATACTACTTGGTGTTTCTGATGGAATACCAAAAGAAATCCTTAAAATATGAGCAGTTACGTACTTTTAGGAGAATAAAAATCTCATCTAACCGTATATAATCGGATGGGAAGAATTAAATATTGATCAAATGCTCTAACATCAAGGTCCAGTTTCTTTAAGCTGCGAGCCATATTTATGCCTTTTTAATGCCCTCATACGGAGCCTCCTAAATAATTGACTTTGTCTTAGCATTAATCACATTTGCTTTACGTTGCGTATGGGGGAAGTTTAAATTGACTTATAACAAAGATAAAAAGATCATTAAAATTGCTATGAATAAACACGAAGCGCGAAATGTTACTTATAGAACCTTAGATAGAAATTACCCATTTTAAATGAAATATATTTTACTGATCATAGTGAACTTCAGCTAACAAGTTTATAAATATTAAAAATACGAGCTGTTCTTGTACTAAAGAAATCTCACATTAGATTGGTAGGTAATTTGCGTTAGCATGGGTTTAATGGGTAAATTAGCCAACATGGAGAATATTCTGTCAAACTGATTGATAAAAGGAATCCTTATTTTATATTCACAATTAATTAGCAGTGTTTAAAACCCTGAATGAAATACTTAAACTGGTTTGGTTGATAGAATCGGATAAATTGTCATCAGTTGCTCACAGTAATCTATTTTACGAATCCAGGAACTCGAGATTAACCTTAGGTTTTATATTCAACCTCTCAGATCAAAATTTTCATAATGGGCAAAGTAAATTACCGATAATCATCTCATATCGATATTTTTAATACGAGTTACTTTCAGTCACGAAAATTCTCATAAACACAGATCTTTCCATTCATTACAAGGGTTTCCCATAATTTCTGTACATCTCAGCATTCTAAAAGTAGACCATTAAATCTGTTCATAAAAGAAATGCATATTCTATCAAATTAAACTACAACTCATATTGGAAACAAAAACAAATATATCATTTCAACAAATTTTTCCCACCAAGCCTTAATTGGATCCACTCGAATGGTTTCCTTTAATCATATTTAGCTATAAGATCTCTCACTTCCAGCCGTTCTACTGGTTTAATTTCATTACTATACCAACATATAAGCCATACTTAAATCGGAAGTTTTAAAACCCGAGTGAACCCTGTTTATATGAAAAATAACGAGCCGGTATTTTCGCCTCACTGCAGAAAGGTCACGGGAAATTTTTCCTGCGTCTCTCAAGCGCTTCCCTATTAGCAAAAGTCTGAATCTCATACGGCAACACTATCATATTCACCCAGAAATTCTATATTTTGTAAAGAAAGACATTGATTGAATATCCTGAAATATGTGAAATCCCACGAAATATTCTAATCCTAGATAAAAAAAATTGTTAAGAAAATATTCTAACCTTTCCATTGCACATCGGCCGATTTAAACATCACATAACATAATACGAATAAGCTATTTATCCCTACATAACTACAACAGTCCAACTTTGGTCAAAAACCCTTCTCCTTTAATCCATTACCGACACCCTCCACCCTCTCTTTTCTCTGCGTATCATCTACACAAGAATTAATGCTCTTCGAGTCTTATCGTTCTTAATGATCACGACATCCACCGGTCGTACTCCGTGCGTGTGAAAAAACTTCCGGATTAAAAGTTTTAAAAATCAATACCTCTTCCTGAGATATAACACACTTCCTCTCAGGAATCGAGATTTTGGTGGCGACAAAAAAATGAGTAAGCAAACACTTAGCTGGAAGATTTTTCCAAAAAGTTTGAGAAGTTTCTTTATTGTAAACTGTTCTTTAGGGCCTCTTCGGCAAAATATATAATGTAACGTACCCTCATAACTTATTAACTTTACGACTACTACAATTAAATAATCATAAAGCAAAAAGCATGAGCAGCTGCCACATTACCTACTCCTACTATCCCTAGTTGTACTAGATGTAGAAGAAGTTTTTACATTAATTTCAACAGAACAAAACGTTAAGACCTATCTTTGAACCTACTGAGAGTGGGGATTTAAAAATAAAACCATCAAATGTTCTGATTATATGGGCACCCGGAAGTTTCAATTTTATACTTAATAGGCTTTGGCTTAATCTTACTCAGTATTGCTCACAAAAGAGGTAAAAAGGAATCATTTGCCGTGCTAGGTTTAGTTATGTAACGATGGCTACTGGTGTCCTAGGATTCACAAGTTGAACCCAGCACACATTTACTGTAGGTATTAATGTAGGCACTCAAGAATACTCCACCTCAGCTACCAAAGTTATTGGCATTTCAACTGGCATCAAAATATTGGAATAGCCACTGCATGCAGGAAAAAAATTAATTGCAGCAATGTGGTCACCGGGTTTTGTATTTTCATTTACTGCAGGAAGTCTTACGGGTCCCATCGAAATAAAAATGATTCGCTTTCACTATTACTGACGTTATATCATATCGTTAATTGACTTAGCTGTGCACTTGGCCTAAATGATAAAATTGGAAGCACAACGGGGATTCTTTTTACAGCCAATCACTATATATTCTGCAAGCGTTTCAAAATATTCATAAATTTTTCACAATAGAATTGAAAATTAAATTGCACTGATCGCCGGCGAGTATAGTTAATGTTGGTAACAAGCGTCTGCCAATTGAGTTAAAATCGTGATAAAAAAGGCCTTAACTATTTAATGATAATAAAGCCTCACTTAATTTGAAGTACATTTAAAGTTGATATATGCATTTAAACCATTATCTGTGAATTAACGACTTGGAATCTTTAAATTGTACTGCGTAGTTGTAAGAAAAGAAAAATTTTTGTCAAAAAAAGTATTGGGGTATCGTTCCACTTATCTTTCAATAACAAGTAAAAACACCTTCAATGTAACTGATGGGAGTTTGGAGCAAGTGTCTATCGTGTCGGCATTTGAATTCATAATCTAAAGTAAATAGAGGGCACCCTTCGCGTTGGAGGACAAGTAGGAGAAAGGAGGTTAGGCAGCAAAAAGAGAATGAGAGAGAGAGAGGGAGTGAAAGGGAGGGAAGGAGAGAAGAGTGAGAGAGAGAGATCGTCCTGAAAGGAAAGAATGTGCACTGAAAGGGGAAAAGTGGCGAGGAGAGACTGAACAAACGAACGCATTTTTTTGTGATATGGGACAGGTCCCTTAGGAGCTTAAGGAAGAGAGTACATCACGTACACACAAGCAGAGTACACTTCAAATGCGCACAAATATTGATCACGTTCCCAAAAACAAATGAATAAATTGGACGGCAAGGGTATGGCGGAGAAAGAAAACACAGAAGATTGAATACAGTAGGAATATCATGTGTAGCCAACAATTGATCCAGGACAAATTTATCCTCATCCCGAAAAAAATTAAAACGACCCAATGCATTCAGAAGTTTCGCAGGTGATCGAGTTCCTTCGTCAAAATATGGAAGATGAAATATAAAAAAATGAAAGTTTTGAATCTTTGAAAAATTAATTGTTTGCAGAAGTTTGCGTAACTGACGAAAAAATCTTCCATTTGACAAAATGGGTATCCGTGTCCAAGAGGGCTGAGTAGGATATAATATTTGTATACGGAGACTTCACTTTCAGAAATCTTGAATATTATTTTAATTCAATATTCTACTGGTTTTATACAAGTCGGGTCATTCTCAGTAAAAGTGTAATATATTTTTATTACTTCTTGCAAGAAGGGGATTAGAGGAAATCATCACAGTAATGAGAACATAAAAAGACAGATATATTCCGAATGTACCCCTGTGAATCACGGAGAACCCCAGTAGGGAATACAGAGTAATATGAATGCTCGAATAAGAGTAGCGAAGAGCATTAATAGGAGATTGACCGTTAGCATTCGTACTCCTTAATTTCGTACTTCAAGGAAATGGTAAGAGATTCATTGGAATGATTGATGCTGCATTATAGAAGAAGGGTAATATAAGCATAGTCAGATCAGTCATAGTCAGGTCAGATTTAATCGTCTTATTAATAAATACGAGTAGTAAGTCTTCTTTTGAGGGATGTATATTATTGTTGAGCACAGTGTAGGATCAATTTTAGAGGAATGGGAAGCAGTTAAAACATGAAATTCAGTTGAGAGATTTAAAAAAAAGGGAAAGACAATTTTAGCGTAAAATTAAAGCAGTTTAAAACGAATTTGACAATATTTTAAAATGAATATAGCCATGTCATTACCGAGACAAAATATTGCATCAATAAGTTATTGTATATTGAAAGGGATGATATCTTAGAACACTGATCAATTTTCCCGTAAAAGTTCATCGTGAAGCTGATTACAAATTTTTAAATAAACCAAAATTTGATTTAAAGATGTTTTCACATTTATATATGATTCATTGATGCTTATCAGACAATTTTAAGCAAATGTATTAGTAGTTAGATATCTATATAAACTCTTGACTTATTTAATTAATTATAAGAATTCTTAAAAAAATTGGGGGGAAGGGTAAAAGGAACTACATGCAAAGGTATGAAGGAAAAATTAGGGAAAACATGGTTGCAAAGCTTTATACGTTCCCAAAACCTATTCCTCGAGGGCTTATTAAGGGGTTAAATTAAGGGCTTAAATAGGGGTTTTTGAGATGTAGGTATAAAGACGAAGAAAGAAAATAATCTTGAGAGAGAACGAGATGAAAACAATAGAAAGCGCCTGAAATGTGGTGAGCGATGCGAGGAAAGCGATGAGGAAAATTCTAAGAAGAGACAAACAGCTAACATAATCACTGGTATCATACCGCTCGAGGTAGGCAAGTGGATGGTCACAAACTAAGCACCTCAATCTTTCGTAGCCTCACCCAAGACACAAACTGACTGCAAAATACGCACAGTGAATTCTTCTTCGATTCCACATTTTTTTTCATTTTATCAAATATGGCGATCCTTCCTCGGTTGCCAAAATTCTTCACTCTATCACAGTTTTCAACTCTGTATCACCTATCAAATCTCTCCGCATCCACCTTTCCTGATTACTTTTATTTTTTCCCCATCAATCGTCTCACCTCCCCCACTGTTGCTAGCAATTCTTACTTTGTTTTCCTGGCCTTTTATTTTTTCTTATCCATTCCTCTTATGGGTTAAAATGGAAAAAGGGACTATTAGAACTCAATTTCGCCCAAATAAAGACCTCCATCTTATCTACCTCTCCGCATCCACGTCTCAAAAGCTTCCAATACTCGCCGATTTGTTTCAGCGACCATTATTTTCAATTCCGTACAAAACCACAGGCCATATCAAAATTTTCACGTCTTTTTTTAAACAAGCTTAAACAGTATCCCAATTATCAATGCCCGTCTTGTGAATTTGGCTAAGGCAATTGCTCATGTAAAGTCCCTACCACTTTGGTCATCTTTGTGCAAAGCACTTCCAAGGAAGTTAAACGTATCCACCTGATGTAGCTACATGCTCTCCTATTTCAGTGTTCGACTTAGCCTTCCTCTCTCTCGAACACCTTTGTTATGTTTATATTGATTCTCATTTCATAACAATCATATATAACGGACAGACCAAGTACTAATTCATCATTTATGAATTGATTTTATGAAATCTGTGCCTTTCATTCCAATATCCACGTCTACCAATGCCTCATCAATATTGAGTATCGAAATAAACTTTCTGTGGGATCACGAAGTTACTATTTTTTCAATTCCAAAATCAATGTATTCTTTTCAATTTCACCAAGGTATAAATTGAAAACCGAGGGTGATAATTCTCTTCCGAACACTGCAAATCCAGGCTCCCTATCCGCCACACGCACCTGAGTAATCAGACATATCCTATCAAAACTATCAATCGTCTTCTAGAAATCTATGAAAGACAAATATATACTCATATTTGTTGTGTTCTATGTCCTTCTCTATATGTGACCTCATTAATACTATGGAATCACGTGTGACCCTCACCGTTCTGAATCCTAAGTAATAATTTGCCCTCATCTTCATACTCGTATCGATAATCCTAAGCTACGCACGAAATCAAACTTATGGATCTATAACCCTTGTATAGTGTTCACATTTGGCCATCTTTACCTTTTTTGAGATAGTAAATAACACTGATCTGATGAAATCTTCTGTCTAAATTCCTCCCTCATAAATATTTGAAATTACTCCACAAGAACTCTTCTCCGAACGTTTTTCTAAACCCTTAAGTAGTTCCTCGGAAATTTTATCCACCACCAAAACCTTATTTGATTTATGTTTCCTTCATGCCTGAATATAAATTATCCTCATCGACCTCATACGTTCTTCCTATGCCCAAGCTTGGCCATAATACCTTTTACCATATGGACGACCCTCTATGTTTTCTTTCCATCTCCCACGAAGCTTTATTTGTGCAATGAATAATTTTTCCGACGAACCCTTGATTGAGTACCCAGAGTTTCCTTTGTATTTCACCTTTCTGAACAGCGCACCAATTTAACCCTTCCTTTGTGAATATTCCATATTCTCGCTCTGCGTCTTCCACCACGCTTCTTTCGCCCAATTAGTTTTCCACCCAAGTTTATGTCTTTGTCTTTCTTATTTATACCATACTCTTTGTCTCTCTTCTTCATAATTCTTTGCTAACAATTCTCCATTTCTCTCTTACTAGGCTCTTATCTTTTCAATTATCTTAACCGTAACTAATGATTACGTGTCGTTTTTTCTGTTTACTTTTTCTGTAGTTACGTTTGCGGCTTCCGATATCCCTCCTTCGAGATGCTCCCATTTTTCACCTATTTTATCCGTTAACCCACCCCAACTCCCTATGTACTGCAACCTTTACGTTCGTTTAAGTAAGTCTGCGCAGAATTTTTTCCTCTGTAAGGTGGCTGCAAAGGTCCAATGGGAGCAGTTACCGTTTCTCCGGCCAGTGGAGGTCTTGTAGTAATTTAGAACGCACGCGCCCTTCCACTGCGCCAAATTTGTAGAAAGCATGGAGGAGAATTCCACGACGAAAGAGACACGGTAGTCGGTGGCTAAATTGATTGGTAACTAAATTTTGAAGGCTGTCCTATAATGAAAGATTAAAGATAAATCTTCAGTTGATGGGAAATTTTGGATTACTATGTGGCATGCATGAGAAAATGAATTTGTCGTACATAACGCTGAAAATAAATCGATCAGAAAATTCGTAATTAGGCTGTGTTTAAAATGACTTTAAGTAGTTTATAGTAGCTGTAATCAAATCAAACTCTAATATGAAACCTATTAAGTATCCTTATATGCTATGTGATGATGATAGTAAGGATTTAACTTTTTTACTTAAGTTAATGTACCCTTATTCTCATCACCTCACCAACTACTCGTGATTTTATATTTCATAACTTGGACATCGATTCGAGGCATTTGAGATGTAGGTGTGTGGAGTAGGTAAGGGAGAAAGGGAGAAAAAATACGCAGAAGCTTCAAATAGGGTAGGCGTGGAGAGAAAGTGATGGGGGAGACCCGAAAAAGGCAGAGAAAATGGATTGAGGAAATATTGAAAGGTTGTGGAATGCTTAAGATCATGTTATCCGATAGAATGTTGGTTAAGCAATGTGGGAGGTATTTTTTTAAACAGCATGAAGGTAGAAAAACTTCGCAAGATCATGAAGAAAGAAATAAGGCAGGGCAAACAAGAGGATCTCGTGATACGTAAAATAAAATATGCGCTCAGGGCCGTCCAAAATTTAACATCATTAGGTTGAATACCCAAAATGATTTCATAACTGCTAATTTTTATCTTCAACCCTTTGATGCTGCTATAGCTTCGATCTAAGTACGATAAGTAAATAAGCACCAGAACAATGAGGAAAAATTCTCTGACTCCGAGACCTGCAAACAAAAAAAAACGTAACCGGGCGTTGGAATTGGAAGGTGAAAGTGTAAAAATGATGAAAACGCAGGGATGACTCGCGGCGAAAGATATTTTCCGCTCGTGAAAAAGATGAAAGTGTTGAGTGGAAAAACAAGATCAGATAATAGAAAGCAATGAGGAATCATCATCCATGTCTACATCAAGAACCTTTATTACTCCAGCCTCACTATTTCGCTAAAAATATTTTTGTTGGTATTACGGTTTCCTCCTATATTCTATTCACTGAACGCTAATTTATATCTCCTTCGCTACAACCGTCAGGGACGCAGGATAAAATTATCTTAGCATTTCGATCTCATTTCCCGGAGAATCTCCAGCGCATTGTTGGAGGTAGGCTGGTGTGAGCTGACGTACCAGAAACTCCGGAAGCGGGAAGTCTCACGCTGGAATAACTGACTGCAAGAGAAAGGAGGCACGGAAACTAGGCGGGGAGAGAGTTTCGGCGGCGTATGAAGAAGAAGGGAGAGGAAGGGAGAGGAGTGGAGGAGCAGGGCATGGGGAACATGGGAGGCAAAAAGCGATCCCCAAGCGTTCGGTGCACGCCGACGACGCGACTGTTCACCGACGCTCTTTCATATTTTAATTTTTTTGTCTCTGCCTCTTTCCCGCCTTGAAGCAGTGCGGCTGACACACGAGATGAAATGAGCTGGAGGGAAAAATGTACACGGCGCAGGCGTTAGTGGAAAAATAAATGAAGCGTGGGCAAGAATGAAAAAAAATATTTTTTTCACATCTTTTTGTTTCGCCAGCAATGATTCGCGCATGAAATTTCGCGTGCTGCTACGCCATGGCCTTCAAATTTTACTGTTTGTTTGTCCTTCGCAGAATTAAAAATATTCTCTCCCACCGTGAAGCCCAAAGCACTCAAATAATGCTCTGAACATTCATTGATTTACGTGTCTACGCAGCATTTGCGCAGCGTTGACGGATTGGTTTCTGTGGATAAATAGAACGAAGTATGAGAAAACCCTTTTTTTCTCAATCGGCGGTATTCCTTTTTCTAAAATATTGTACGTTTACTCTTATTGTTTCTTGAAATTTGCGTGCGGTAGCGATGAATATTTTTCTTCAAATAAACTTCAGATCAACAAATAGAATTTTAATGTTTATTAATAACTCCAAGAAAAGACTCAATGCTTTTTGTGAAAAAATGGTGTTTGAAAAATAAATACCTGAGCGACAAAATGATATCTATGAATAAAAGGAGGTATACAAGATATTCAAGTCTTAAATACATTGAAGGCCCAGAAGTACCCGGACTAACCTAGAGATGGCGGTAGTTGTTTGAAAAATATCACTGTAGTAGAAATTATGCAATCTATAAAGTATATGTTTCAAGTTTGAAGACGCTACGTTGTTTATTATTTGTTTAGCAGCCATCAATAGTGAACTTTTTCAGTGAATTTGTGAAATTGGAGGTATTCGCTATGTGATACAATACTTTCATTTGAAAGGCCTCATCCCAACCAATATAAAAGCTGAACTGGATTCTACTCTGGGTGAGTCTGCCCCTTTGTTTACAACAGTAAAATATTGGTTAGCAGTGTTTAAACGAGGCCGTACGACCGGTCAAGACAATTATCGCATTGATAGACCAAATGAGGTGACAACTCCAGAAATAGTGAAGAAAATCCACACCAATGACCATCAACTGAAAGTGCGCGAGCTAGCAGACATAATAGGTATTTCAAAAAGTGCGGTGCATCGCATATTAACTTAACATATGGACATGGGAAAGCTGTGCACAAGATGGGTGCCGCGTTTGCTCACACTCCAAAGCCAGTGTCGTGAAGATGTTTCAATTGAGATTTTAACAAAGGTTCACAGCAACAAAGCAGAATTTTTGCATCGTTTCATAACCATGGATGAAACATGGGTCCATTACTTCACACCCGAGACGAAAGAACAATCAAAACAATGGATTCAATTGGGAGAACCGCCTCCAAAGAAGGCGAAGACCGTTTCATCTGCAGGTAAGGTCATAGCGTCGGTTTTTTGGGATGCGTGTGGGATGATTTTCATTGACTACCTTGAAAAAGGAAAAACTATCAACGACGAGTATTACACGAACTTATTGCAACGTTTGAGCGAAGAAATCAAGCAAAAGCGGCCGCATTTGGCTAAGGAGAAAGTGTCGTTTCATCACGACAATGCACTAGCTCACAAATCCGTTTTTGCAATTGCCAAAATTCATAAATTAAAGTTTGAATTGTTACCTCATGCACCCTATCCGCCAGATTTAGCCCTCTCGGATTATTTTGTGCTTGCAAACTTGAAAAAATGGCTCGGTGGTCAAAGATTTTCCAACCGTGAAGAAGTAATGTCGGCAGTTAATTGCTATTTTGAGGAGCAAGACAGTTCTTATTATAAAACGGGTATATAAAAACTTATTGAACATCTCTGGGAAAAGTGTATAGAGCTGAAAGGAGATTATGTTGAAAAATAAATACATTTTTACCAAAACGTCGGATACTTCTGGGATTACCCTCGTGTTTTATATCTCTTGAGTTCCAGTGAATCCTCGAGAATCGGTATTTTCCAATCAATTTATTTGACATCCATATGTTTCTCATAAAATTTGAAATGACATAAAATTTGTGAGTTGCCTATTTATTCTTTTAAAAACTTGATTTTACCGTTGTAGTTGAAAATGTTATACTTAAATACCACTATATTTGAACATTAAAAGCACTTCTAATTTAACAACGTGTTAAAATTAATTTGTGTTAAAAAATTGTTAATCTTTTGATGAACCTTCAGAAAATTCCAAGAAGATTGGGATATGCTGCAACCATAGATTTTAACTGAGTCATCCGCTAAATGTAGATTAAAATGCAGCAATTAAGTGTGTGAAAATTATAAAAAATTATTAAAAATTAAAAATTAAATTGCCAAAATTTTGTATAGTACTGAATATTACCGGTTTTAGAATAACAAACCTTGAAGCGGTCAAGTTAGATGATTGATGTTGATTACTCTGAAATTATTGCAAGGTAACCTTTAGTAATCTTACCCATCTTGCAAGTTTTTCTTATCATATAAAACCACAGAGATCTACATGAACCTTTATATTGCTTTACAGAAATTAGTACTAGAATACCGTCTCCATATTGGAAGCAACCTTTAAGAAATATGAGGGATGATTTTATTTTAGTTTACTTCCTTAACTCCTAGTTGCTCTTCAATTAAATTCTGAATGCACTGAAGAGATCATCACAATTGAACTTGATATATGTTCGAGAACGGAGTTGAAGATAAGAGGAAGAAAAAGCCTTTTGTTTGACTCTAATCTCCATAACGACAGCTTTCGACTGATACTCCTCCCAGATGAGAGATTAAGGATAACGTTTCGTCCCAGAGTAAGGCGTCATATTAAAATAACTTGAATGAACTTTGAGTAGTTCATATCAATTTCTAAGAGGAATTTTAGACTTAGAAGAGAACAAAATAACTCTCCACCAAAAATTCTGTCTCTTGGATTGATTTCATCGTTTCATTTTATAGTTTGAATCCCTCTGACGCCTCCTCTACACGCAATTTCAAAGATGACCCCGGATTTTTCCCTTGGAAAAATGCATGAGCCACGGTCAAATGAAATACGCCCTGAGCTCACGGATTAAACCCTGAGAATATTGTGACCCGGCTCGGCGCTTTCAAATGCCGTTTCATCCAAAGCGTCGCTTCGGTTTTAATTCATGTGTTTGTTTTTTTTTCAAAGCGTCACATATCGACACGAGTGTGCGATGAAATCCATTTTTGCTGCGAATGGAAGAGAGAAGAATAGAGTTAGGAAAATTATTCGATTGCCGGTTGAACTCGAGAGATATCGGATACAAAAATGCAAACAGCCTAGTAAGGATATTGGTAACTAAAACCTTCGCTAAACACAATAAGTTTCTTGCAAAACAGGGCCACGTAGTTTTGTCCAAACAGAAAGAAGTACATTGTTCGTTTTGGCTTAGAAGCAAATTTCATATTCCATGTTCTCAGTCGAATTATTCTGAAGCATCAACCAATCATCATCTGGGCCGATATATGTAGGCCTTATTTATCATGAGTGACTCCTCCTCATAATCTAACAACAAAAAAGGTATTTTCGCGGATAATTTATAAAAGTAAAATATTGGAGGATAATTTAAATTTTCAAGTTTTTGAAAATTATTGCCCTGCCGTAACTTGAGATTTCCTCAGTGCTTCACGTCACGTCTGTCTCCCTTTCGGGTACCCTTTGTAGGGCAGGTATGGTGCAACTACTGAAGGGTAGATCTGAATGTGATGGGAAAAATTCCGTTCACATTTTATGCGCACGCCTTCGAGATTAAGGTAAAAGCATGGAGAGTTTTGTGGCGATTCAAAATGTCACTCGTAATTGGATATTTCCTCCTTGAATACCAAAGTGAAGGCATTGGATTAAAATGAATTAAAAAAGAAATATTAAAATTATCACACACGCCCTTTTGTTGAAAAAATAATTTCTTTGAGGTCAGAAAATTCAATATATCCAAATATTTTTTTCAGAGGCTTACCTCACAAAATACATTTACGTTAAACCCATCATTTCATACCAACATTAAACTTAAAGTTTAGAATTTGTTTCGTTTACGAAAAATTGGCATGTGTTCCACAAAACTTAAGTGGAATGCTATATGACAATACCAAAGTAATAATGGAGAACTCATTGCTATAGCTTTTATCGATTTTTATAGCCAAACCTCCTATTCTTTGCTATTTATATTAGTGACGGGTAAAATGAAAGAAATGACTCGCAGGTATGATCCAAATATCTGCTGTTTAATTTCTTTTCGCTTTCTTAATGTATTCTATTGATTCTCTGCGTATCCATTCTTACAGCGTATGCGACTGATTTCCCTATCTTCAATATAATTTTCTGGAGTGTTTAAAAAAAGACGTTACCCTTCCCCTCTCTTATTTATGTCTACTTCAATTTCCGAAGGACACTTTCAATAGCGATTAATGTCGTCCGTTTAATCATCATCCTTTTTTTCACAAAATTAAACTTCAATTTTAGGCTGCTGTCGGCTCCCTTCCAGATTTAATTGGCACGAAAATTTAAAATCCTTTAAAATCGGTTAATTTCCCCTTCGATAACAATTCCCGTCTGCCGACGACTTCCCTCTGCCATCACCACCGATGGAGAAATCACGAAGACGCGACAGAGAAAAATAATCAGAGCCACGGACGGAGATGGTACACGCCCACATTTCTCGCCTCAACTCCAAGCCTTCAGGAAGCGAAACAAAAGAAGGCAGCTGAGCGCCTAATTCTGTTCTTCGTCAATCAGCAGTTCGTGCGGTGGGAAATGGCGCGGCAGGGAACGATAGGTCATCGACATGTGGGATTCAAGGGCGCGTCTTCTTGTGGCATTTGACGGACGAATGCTCCATCATGGTCCTTACCCCAAATTTCTTTTTTTTTGCGCATGTAAAGCCCCTCCCGCGGTCTTGATTAAACATTTTACGCGCGGCGGTTAACTGTATTTTACGGTCGGAGGAAAAATATCGCACGGAGAAGAAAATTCGAAAATTAATGGCGAACCGCGCCCGCTGAAGTGATCACTATGACGAACTTTACGTTCGGACAAGGGACGAAGGCGCATTACCTATCTCGGCATCTCCTCATGATCTGCAGTGAAATATATAGTGAAGGAGAGTGGGTGTGAGGCATAAAGCTGGCGGGAGCTCAGGGTCCCCAAAGCTGCTTATAGACACTTCAGGAAAGTTCTCATAAGGCACGTTTTGAATAGCTTCGAGCAGATTGCAATATTTACGCGGTCCTCAGGGGCAAAAAAATTAATTTGAATACACGCTTTTCATACTATTTCCACTTCAAATATAAGCCCATAATCTTTTATGAATATGCTTTTCGACTAGAACCCCATTTTAACGCATCACTTCCGAAGGTAAGACTGTCAAAGACATCCACCAGTTGAAATAGCCATTAGAACATTCTGGCTGCCATTTGACCTATTTAAAAATACAAATATACATTTAATTGAATGGTTTCCCATAAAAATTTAATTTTCTCATCGTAAACATAATCTAAACTTATTATTGGGCCCAAATATTGCCCTCGTGATAGTCTTCGTGCTGGACGGAAGATATTAGGTGCCTACTTAACTTTTTAGGAATGATTGAATAAGAATTAAGTACTATTTGTGGATAGGGATATCATGGATAAGGATTTCTAGGGGAAATTATGAATATTTAACACCCATACAACTAAAATTTCTAAACCCCCAATAATTTCACTCCAGTAAAAGGTATACAATCTATAAAAAATAGATTTACTTTATTTTACGATAGTGATTCATTTTTTGTTGCAAGGTGTCAGCTGATCTCAAAATAATTTTTTCATCAAAATTTTAAGCTGAGGGTAATACTTCAGATTTTAAATCATCAATGTTCCCTATCATCTTTACTGGGAATAAATAGGATAAGAGCATTAATTGCCGAGGAAATTGATGTATTCTACATAACTTATTTATCATGATTAACGACTGGTGACGTTGATTAGAAACGAATGGTGAGCGATATTTATTAGATTGGGTGGCCTGAATGACAAAGTCTAAATGTTTTTGAATTTGTAAAATGATTATTCCTTTTTTTCAATTTCTAAACCCAAGTAAATTAATGCAACAATTTCAGAGTGTAAAAATCATTCGCCTTGAACGGGATTCGAACCCGGATCCCTCAATGTCCGGTCGAGTGCTTTAGCTAGTTAAGCTATCCTCCTAAGAGGATAAGCTAAGGTTAACCTCCGCTTCTCTTATGCTCTGAAATTTTGGGGGCCTTTGAGGAACAAGATGTTGTGAGTTTTTACCAAGCAAATTAAGTGTTTTTATCACAAAATATTACTTTTGACGGATTCCCAAAAAATTTTGCCTCTTTAAAGTGGCTATTAATCAAAATTAGCGTTGACAGTCTACAGCCATGTTCTTATCGTCATCCCTTTGCTCCGACTACGTAGCGGAATATATTTCCTTATCGAAGACAATTGGAGTAATTTTCATTTTAAAATGTCAGTACCAAAATATTCGCTCATCTGAAATTTTTAACCGCCGAAATAATTCCTCATTACAGTATTCCATGGATTTCATCTCCCGGATTTTATCGCCTTGAAAACTACCGTGACCACATTTCTTATAAAGCAGGATAAAGTTGAGGCTGGATTTGACATATATGAGAGTGGAAAGTAAATATCTGTCATAAACCTGAAATTTATTAAAATAAAATCATGTTCTAAAACTGTGATAAAATAAGATAAGCTCGATAAGATAAACTCGAATCGCTATGGCAACAGGCATCTGAAGTAACGATTTTTTTTAATGAGCTGACCAGGAATCTTATTGTGTCCTAACTGCTCCTAACTAACTGCAAACATGTATGAAGATGACTGATATCTTGGGGACGTGGTCGTTAAGTGAGCGTTCACAAATTCTAAATGTAACTGGTAAGTCTCAAAATGTGATTTTATTACTATTATTAAGATAGTTACACAGCATAGCAACTGCAAGACCAACGACTTTGCGCCCTTGTATGGGTAACGAGAAAAATATATTCAAAACAAAAATATGACCTACCTAGTAGAAAATTATTTATCCAATTTGAAATATAAGCAATACAGTACGTGAAACAAATTACTCGAGACTATCCTCTGGGGAGTGAATAATAGGGTGGAGGTAATTTTGAAATATAGAAAAAAATAATGGGGTAGAAATTAATATTTGTAATTTTCACCAATCGGCTAGGATTGATGAAAATATCAATGACATACGCTTTTAATATTATAGCTAAATAAAAATGTTTAGATTTATTGCCGAATGAGATGAAACAAAATAGTGTTGATTTAGTTAGCATAAAAAAAGCTGAGAATAAAACCCCTTCATAATCTGCTGAAATTGAATTGCGTATCGTTGCGAAATCGCTTTCATACATTTGGTGACGGTACCTTTCAAACAAACGATTGATATGATAAAAAAATTTCTCCATGTACGGGGCCCTATTTCGACAAATAAATTTAATTAACAATCGAATGTCAGTTGAAATATCGTATTTGAATAATTTGCTAGGGGTAACCATAAATAATCACGGATGTGCGCGTTTGTTCGTGAATGGCTATGAAATAATATCACCTGAAAATAGGCTGACGTAAATGTATATCATAAATTAAACTGCCTCTTCTAAGTTTAAAAAAGAGGTTAAATATAATAATCTGTGATACTAAAGTTATTGGTCTTTACTGAAGTTGTTAATTGATGCATCTCTCACAAAATCGAATTCACTTCTGTACACATCAATGTTTTTTTGAATGGCATGAGAAATGGCCGCTTCACACATTTAAGCATGTAAACAAATGATTTTTCACTCGCTTAAACACGCACTTTGCATGTGGTCCGAGGCCAGAATGTTAAGGAAATGACGCAAATACCCTGCAAGCACTGTTTGCGAAATTTTGTAAACGTGTCAAAGAATAAACGCATAAAATACGAGAAAGAAGAGAAAGAATTAACACACAAAATACATGAAATTAAAAAAGTTGATAAAGGAGGATTGACAAATGAGAATAAATAGAGAGGAACTAAAACTAAGGTTTATGAGAAAAAATCTTAATGGCATGTATTATTATTAATGTCCTTTCACAAATTCATTGAATTCACTTGAGGGAAAATTTACCATCTTTTTCAAGCATTCATTTTAACTAAAATGTTACCATGTGGTTACGTCAATCGGGGAGAAAAATGTTCTCTAGCGCATCATATTACCAAAAAATTCTAGGATTGAAGTTTCACTAGTATGAAGTAACTTTCATAAACTATCGATTAAATGCCCCTTGGTTAATAATATTCTAAAAATTCCGACGATTCTTGTGATATTGAGCAGAATTGAAATATATCAGCGATTAGTTAGATAAAATACAATTTTTCTCTATTTCAATAATAATGCTATACATCGACTCCTAGGTCGTATTTAACGGACTTGAATTGTGAAAAACTCCATGTAGCTTATCCAAATGACTGATTGAATTCTCTTTATTATAATATCCTGTTGATTTTAATAATTTGTTTCTTAACTCAGAAATAATTGCTTTTAAATATACTTTTAATATTAATAATATCATATTACTAAAATTATTAATGCTCCGTTCCCAATTTTAACAAGTGATATTGTTTTTCATGATTTATTATAATCGGTTTCCTTCAATTGAGCAGATTATATTGACTGTAATTCTATCGAATTTCACATAATTTCTAACAATTGCACTTATACTCCACCCAAACTTTGATAGTGAGTGTCAGAACCTTTGAATAGGGAATATGTAATCAAGAATTTTATAGAATTGGGAATTATATAAGCATGCAACTTAAAGTTTGTGTTATTATAATTGTGCGTAGAAAAAATGAATCTCTTTTAGTATCCACAGATTATTCATTTAATATTACATTCTTGACCGAAATACATTGCCTGATCAAAAGGTGAATAGACATAGGAAAAGGACGAACGTTTAACTTCCTTTGCTGTATTAAACAAGTGTTTTTGATCGAATTCCGTATGAGCTTATAGCACTTTACTTATTAAACAACTTCAACCAGCAATATTTTCAAAAAATTCAAAGTATTATAATCAAGCCTACATATTTTCTGTAAAAGGGGTCTCCATGACGAGTTACTAAAAATAGAAACCTATAAGCCTAATGTATTTTACATAAAAATCAACATATATGGACTCCATGATGAAGTCAAAGTTTAAATATTTCATGATCAAAATTATTGTTTCACTGATATGACCAGCAGTTGGCAAACCTATAAACTGACTTCTTTAACTCCGAGGCGCAAGATTATTTAGCAAATCCCAGCCGTATTCAAATGAGATATTCACCACCAAAAGTTAATGACTTCGATATCTTTGGTTGCGTGAGCTTGAAATCCTCCAAATATATACATTGTCACGTTGGAAAAAGCTTCTTAACTCAGAAAAGATTTTTTCATATTAACATTGAATTTATAAAAAAATACCCTCTGCACTTCTGCGATAAGACTCTAGAGCTTCATCTTCTCTTCGTCTAAACATCCATTCACATCATCTTTTGAAATGCAATTATTATATTATATTATATATTTCGTGTATATACGAGGGTCATCCGGAAAGTAGTACCCGTTCGTGAAATAAAGACACAAAAGTAAATATTAACAAGCATAAAAAATTTTATTTGAAAGAGGATACTTTAAACTACTTCTCAACATAATCTCCAAGCAAATTAAGGCATTTGTCATAACGTGTGACAAGTTTCTGTATTCCTGCTGCATAGTCCTTCGCCACCAGCTCATTGAGATACGCGAGGGACCCATCTTGCACAAATTTTTGCATAATGCAGATGGTGTTTAACAATTTCATGAACAATTGTTCGAGAAACATTGGGAAAATGCTCACAGATGTCATCAATTGTGACGCGCCGATCGTTCCTCACGAATTCGTCAACTGAGCTCACCAGTTGGTCTGTAATGACAGACGGTCTCCCCGAACGCTCATCGTCGTGTGTGTTCCCCCTCCCCATGTTGAAGTTGCGACACCACCGCCGAACAGACGACTCGTCCATTACATTGTCTCCATACACCTCCTTTAATTGGCGATGAATATCACATGGGCGAACGTTTCTTGCATTGAGGAATTTAATCACTGCCCTCACTTCACAACTGGCGGCGTTCTCAATTTTTTTAAACATTGTAAACAATCACAGAAACAACACAGGCAATGCTAGCGTCACGCAACTTGGCTCAGAGAAGGCAGACAAGCCACTGAAGCTATCTGACCTCGTCCAGCGGCTACTCGCGTCGTCAGCACTTCATGCGGCACGAACGGGTACTACTTTCCGGATGACCCTCGTATATGTTTCGTATATAATATATATATTATATTATATAAAAAAATGGCACTGGTGAGGGACTATGGTTGGCGTTTCCAAGTATTTCACATGTAAATAGGGTTCTTTCGAGATCGATCAGTCGGCTCTAATGCACATAAATGGTAGTTTTTGTCTTTTCAATGACGAAATAAGAAAAAAATTTAAATACAAATAAGGAAATAGAAGCTGGCACTGATCTTCCATTTCCCATTGATTCTTATGATCAATAATTGCTCATTAAAGTCATTGCAATTGCGATTGCAGCATTTGTTTAATGAAGTGAATTTTTATGGTTACGGACTAGTGACTGCCACTAAGAGCAGTAATTTATGCATCGCATATTAACGCGGTTTTCACAGTGTGTATATCATAAAGCCTTGAGATTTGCAAAGAGACCGGCTTCAAGGAGCGATTCCGGAACAGGTGGAGAAGGGGTATTTCTATTGCTATAAATATTTATTACAGAATTTAGGTTCATAAAACTCTACATCCATGAATTTTTTCAGATAAATTTAATTAAAACCCATCTTTATTCGCTGCATCGTGAAATCCTCATGATATAAAGTAAATTTAAGGTTGGTAGGGTTTCAAAAAGGGGTGGAGAGGAAAGTTACCAAAGTTTAATTTTGATGGTGCATCACATGCCTGATGCCGAATATCATACATACATGCGGATGTCATACTGCGGCTTGCTGAGAATACTGTAGATGCAAATTATGGGAGGAAAGGGATGTGGGTGGGTTAGGGCTGCGTGGAGAGCCCATTGTCCGTGACTGTGTTGCAGGCTAAAGGAGGAGGGGCAAGATCTGTTGATAACTGAGTCGTAGGAAGTGGCGGAAGCTAGCGCCACAGATTTCGACGTAGGGTAACCAAAATGTAGGAGGCGGAAATAGGGGTACTATATATAGTTTACTGTGAACCGCAGAAGATGCTGCACAACTTTTGAAATTTCTTGGAGGTTGTCAGTGCACCATTTCCTCTAGAGGAGACCAATCCACAGCGATATCCGTTGTCAGTACCACACTTCTAAATACGAAGGCAGAAACAGTCGTAAATGCACTAAAAAAAATAATTAAGCCTAGAGCGATATTAATCGAATGAAAAATTAATTGCCAATAGCCTAGAATTAAAATAAGAATGCGACTCGGCTATAACGAGATTGAATTTATGTATTGAAGCTGTAAAATTACAAATCAGTACATGATTTCAGCTGCTAAGCATGAACTTCAAGAATTCAAAATACTGCTATCTATTCTACGTCGGCGGTGTTGAATATTTTTTAGAGATATCTCGATCCCTACTTGAGGTGCTTTGTGGAGGGTATTGAGTGAGTACGCCGTCCGTCAGATGGGACGTTAAGCTGCGGACCCCTTGGCGCCTTTCGTAAAGAGTAGTCTAATACCGACGCCGGGTTTCTCTCCACCCTTCATCCTTTCCTGTCCATCCCCTATGGCGCAAATGATCTCAGCTGTCGGTCGCCTCCCCTAAATACTACTACCACTATTCTACGTAAATAAACACCGGAATCAAAGATCCGATACTAAAATAAAGAATTGCTGTAATTCCGCATAAATTAATTTTTTCAATTGTAAATATGGGCTGAAAAATACACTTCTACTTGAGAAACATTCTCTAGATGAAGCGGTACATGATAAGGAAAGAATGTTTGCCGTTAAGCGGGTTCATTATTCGTAAATGTTATTTTCATTTCTCTCCACAACCCCCCGTGATTTAGCCTCTGGTGTGTTGAAGCTTCGCTTAATGCTGTTACACTTTGATAATGTCCGGTGATATATAATGAAAATATTTTAAATTTAAGTCACATTATTTATAATACTGATAAACAACAATTACTGGCCATTTTGATTTCCTTTGAGTTCAAAGGTAGCTACTTCGGAATGCAAAAGCAACTGCTCGCTAGTGCTTCATGTTTCTCTCTCTCTCTCTCTCTGAGCGAAACAATTCCTCTGGATGTCATTGACGTACAGCGGAAATGGCAGGCCTCCTCCGCAGCACGGTCGTTTCCCGAAAATTCTTCGTCCTCCCCTGCAACGACGGATCCAACGGAGGAGTGTCCGGGCAAACAAGGGCTCGGAATTCCTCTAAAGACGAGTTCCGGTGGTAAGTGGGGACGGATGATAAGTACTGGCCCTCGTGAGCTTTGGCCTCCCCACGCAAGCAAAGACCCTCGGCATTTGCCCCCCGGCCACCCCTAATCTCTCTCTCCTCGTTTCGTCCCGTCCGCGCTCACGCATCAGCACGGCCATTTCCGGAGGGGAATTCAGGGAATTAAATGGCGGGTGAAGTGCGGTGCTCAATCAGGGTTGCGAGGAAAAATCAACACCACTGCAAAAATTCGATGCTCGCACACCCTTATCCGCCTGTAAAATTATTCATTCGATACAGCACATGACATGAAGAAAGTACTGACATCATTATAGCTGTCGATTGAAGAATATTGCAAAACAGAATTGGGAAATGAGGTTTAAATGAACCATCGAATTTATAATGGGTACGTGACATGAGTACGTTACTTGATACTCCTGTTTCTTCCCTCAATAAAAAACATCTTCTGTTTCCTTCACCACAATTTCCTCCGCTCAAATAACCTTCCTAAATGTCAAATTTTCCCTCCTCTGCTCCAAATTCACAACTGTGACCATATTAAACCCACAACCAAATAGGTGTGTCTTGACTTCAATATTTGTCAGCCTCTTCACAGGGAACAATCTATGGCCATCACATCTGCAATAACTAGGTCAGTGTGAATTTCTTCGAGGAATGCGTCTGGCAGTGAGGGTCAAGGTTTTGCTCTCGAGTAATTTTTCGGATTATGTGCAAGCCTTTGCTTGGTAAATGGTGGGGGTTATCACTTTATTGCCTTAGGGAGCCGCGTTAAATAATTATTCACTGCAATACCCCAAAACTACTTTATTTTTAGATATGCTGCACGTAGTAAAGTGCCTTACACCTGGAAATGCACGACCTGATACAATAAGTCATTCTCAAAGTCGTTTGAGCTACATTTTGAAGCAGGTGTGGTGTTAACATACCATTGAAATAGACGACAGCGAAAACTTTGCGTATGCAACAGTCCGTATACGTTTTGGAGAGTTGTAAAGAACTCTTTCACTGTAATTTTGTCACGTGATAATGGACGTTGAAGTTTAACATTGATAAATCTGTACATCTACATCTACATCTACTTAATACCCCGCAAGCCGCCGCAAGGGCGTGTGGCGGGGGGTGCTAGGACACCACCCATAATTTAGAAAAGAAAAAGAAAAAAAAACCGCATGCAAATAACGACAAAATCATATATATAAAAAAAAACATGGCATACATTCATGCATGAACACTTACACCCCACACACATGCAAACACTCAAACTACCAACTAACATACACATGCACCTGAAAGTATACCTAACATCTCTATAGTGTTTAATTTTGTTCCGACTTGTAAATTCAACGTTTTTAATATTTCTAAAGTGACTTCGGTTTCTTGCTATTATGATTACTGATTGTTCGGGGAAAGAATGAGTATTTGTACCTATCTGTCTTGGAATCTATCTCCCTTAGTTTATCTTTGTGGTCTGATCTACCTAAGTAGTGTGGGGCCATTATAATTCCTTCAGTGTCATATTTAAACTCGTTTGTTCTGAACCTTTCTAAAAGTCTAAGCCTCGCTTGTTCTCTCCGCACTTCAAGTGGTTCCCAGCCTAAATCCCCTAAGAGACCTGTCACACTTGTGTTTTTATCATAACAATTTTTAACGAATCTAGCGGATTTTCTCTGGACTTTATCTAATTCTTTTTGCCAAATTTTCTCCCACGGATCCCAAATACTTGCGGCATATTCCAAATGAGGTCTAACTAGAGCAAAATAGCACCTCTCTTTAACTTTTTCATTACATTTCCCCACCACCCGTTTTATGAAGCCAAGTTTCTTTAAAGCTGATCCGCATATTGTCCTGATATGTGCTCCCCATGAAAGGCGTGGTGTTAGAACAACCCCCAAATATTTAACTTGATTTGCCGTAGTCAATACTGAACCCTCTATTTTGTAGTTTATATCCTGTTCCTCGCTTCCTTTATTCCAAAATTTCAAAACTGAACATTTATCTATATTAAGTGTTAGTCCCCATTTATTGCACCATTCCGAGATATTGTCTAAGTCTCTAGAGAGTAGCTCGCGATCTAGTTGGCTCCTTATTTCCCTGTATATCACCGTGTCGTCAGCAAATAACCTTAGATTGCTACTAACGTGTGTGCTTAAGTCATTTATGTATATTAAGAACAGAAGAGGCCCTATTACACTTCCCTGGGGGACGCCCGAAGTTACATCTCTCTCCGTTGAGCACAACCCATCTATGACTACTATTTGTTTGCGGTTTGACAAGAAGTCTCTAATCCAATTAATTATTTTCTCATTGATCCCATAGTATTTAAGTTTATGTAACAATTTATTGTGTGGGACTTTGTCGAAGGCTTTTTTGAAATCCAGGAATACTGCATCGACTTGTGTGTTGTTTTCTCCCGATCTAAGTATATCGTGAATGAAGAGACCAAGTTGTGTTTCGCAAGATCTGCTTTTCCTAAATCCGTGCTGGTTGTGGATTAGTATTTTCCTACTATCAAGAAACCTCATAATGTTAGTGGCAATAATGTGTTCCAATATTTTACAAGAGATCGATGTTAAAGAAATGGGTCGGTAATTGGTTGGTTTATCCCTATCGCCGCCTTTATAGATGGGAGTTATATGGGCCAGCTTCCAGTCGCGAGGCACTGAGCCTTCTTCTATCGATTTTAGAAAAACAATATGTAAAAATGGGGCAATGTCGTCAGCTAATTCCTTTAATATTCTAGCAGGTATTTCTTCCGGACCAGGTGCCTTGTGTGCTTTGATACTACGGAGCAGATGTACTATTCCCTGCTTGGTCAGTGTAAGATCGCTCATGTGTTCCCCGGGTGGGTGTGGAGGATCGTTTGGTGCGTTTGTGTTTTTGTTGTAGACGCTCTGGAAAAAATGGTTTAACATATTTGCCTTTTTCACGCTATCTGTAATGATTTCCCCATTTTCCATCCTCAAAGAGTGAACAGTGGGACGTTTACCCTGTATTTCCCTAACATAAGACCAGAATGACTTTGGATTTTCCTCAAGATATTCGCTTAGCATTTTAGATTTAAAAGAGTGTAGTGCTGTGCGCATAATACTTTTCGTCTTACTACGACATTCTTTTAGTTGCTGTTTGGTTGTATTCATATAAATTATAGCGTCACTTTTTAAACTCTTTTTAAAATTTGACTGTAGCTTTCTTTGCCTTCTTAATGCCGATCTGACTTCCCCGTTGTACCATCTAGGTTCCTTACTGTCGCATTTGAGTTTGGACGGGATGTACGTCTTCATTCCTTCGCGTAAAATATTTAAGAAATAATTCCAAGTGTTCTCTGTATTGGTTGTCAGTGTTTTTCTCTTGTATTCTGGTATGTTTATCTTTAAATATTCTCTTAGTCCGTTAAAATTTGCCTTGTTGTATAGGTATATTTTACGCTTTTCTTTGTTTATTTTGACGAACTTAGTTTTTAACTCTACAGGAATAGCCTTATGGTCACTGATTCCGTCTATTATTTCAATGTTAGTAATGATTTCGGGCATAGAAGTCGCAAAGATGTCTAGTATGCTTTGGCCCCGTGTTGGTGATTTAAAAATTTGTTCTAAGGAGTGTTTTGTGAATATATGAAGGAGTTCTTGGCATGAATCTCTGTTTTTGGCAGATTTTCCTACGCAGTAGTTGTCCCAGTCAATTGACGGTAGATTTGTGTCCCCAGCGATTATGGTAATACTGTTGCTTTGTCTGCTGCTGATAGTGGATATTTGTTCGTCGAGCTTGTGTAGGACATCTGTGTTAGAATCTGGGGGTCTATAAAATGAACACACGTATAGGCTTCTGCCGTTGTAGTCCTTAATGTTGCACCAAACGCTTTCTATGTCATCTACGTCGCATTCATATCGTTGGCTACTAAGATGTGACTTTACTGCAATGAATACTCCCCCACCCAACCTATTTGGTCTGTCCCTTCTGTAAATTGTGAAACTATGTATGTATAATACTAACATTGCATATTTTATCAACGAATCGATATATTTTTACCCATTTTATTCCAGAATATGTAAAAACGAATGCTTTTCGTCACATAACCTCTCCATATTGCGTGGAAACGGATGTGCGCCATTTGACTTAAATTCAAATTGAGACAGCATAAAGATGTTAAAAGACTTCATGAATTGACTTGAGAAACCCATTCAGCTTATATTTTTGCACTACATTGAGGTGCTATTGTAATAGCAGGGTAAATTAGTGAAATCAGAACGAAATTAAATGATGGCAGTCTCAAAATAGATACAAATGGTGGTCGAAACAGAAGACAAGAGTACTCTGATAACGCAGACATATCAGGCCACGCTTTTTCAGTTACGTTCAACGATGAAACAGAAAAAAGACCATATTTTTTTAAGCAGAAATAACTTATGAGAAGTTTCGATAATTTTAAACGTCTAAAGACAAATCCAAGAGCAATATTCCACTGGGGTATTAGCAGAATTTTCGGGGGGGTTGGGCCAATAAGAAATATAAAAGCACCTCTCAAACTTTGGCCTCGTTATGAATAATTCCCTCATAAATGTCCCCTTTTCGACTACCCTGAAGTGCTGCGGATACCGGCAAAAAAATTCAGTCATCCAAAGTGGCAAGGGCTATTTTATTTTCGTGAATTACCCACCCGTCCACCCAAATACGACTCGGATGAAGCAATTTCCCATCAGCCATAACTCTGCCACCCATTTTTCAGCCACGAAATGGCATTACACTCACTCCGCTCCCATGTGCCGTAACACGGACAGCCCTTCCAAACCCCCGCCGACCCTGATCCTGCACCTTTCCCCCATCGTCCCAAATAGCCTCTCTCAACTCCCAGTCCCCGTACTCTCTCCCTACCACACCATTTATCCCCATCACTCGCCTTCGTCCATCACAAACGTGCCGAAGAGGACGAGATGGTTTTAATTTCACTCGAAATGATTCTTTCACCGATCGCGGACCGTTAACGCGGCTGTTTGATTTAAATTCTCTCAGCCGGATACTTCACTTGGATTTCTCGAAACAAGAAGTTCTAGTCGCTATATCTCTGTTAACGGAAGGCATTGAAGTAATAGGAAATAAAGATGGCAGAACCTAAGGCAGAAGTTTGCATAGCAATGTTAGGAGAAACGAAATATCCTGTCGTTAAAAATTATCGTGCGGTGGTTATTTTGAATCAGGCAAATATCTATTGGTTAAAATATTCGCATGTTTCCCATAAGGCTAGGTTTTCAATTTCCGATGTTTCGATGGCTAACTCCGCCATCGTCATTAGGGTTATGAAGTGGAATTGTGTCGTCATCAACGTCCTGAGGTCGATAGCGGAGTTAGCCATCGAACCGTCGGCAGCTGAAAACCTGACCCGGTGGAAACCCGCGAATACTTCACTAGAACTGCAAGCAGTTCAGTAGGGTGGCCGTGAATGAGTGAAGGGAAAATTTATTATTTGGATTTTATTGCTATATACACGTCTGTTGTTAAAAGGTGAGCGGATTTATTGCTACAATACTTTCAATAAGGTAATACACTGCCAGTGCTGATTTATACGCTAAAAGAGCATGTTTCATATAATTTTGGAAACTTTATTATATTATGTTTATTATATTGATATATACCCTGCAATCAACCGCCAGGATGTGTGGCAGGGGGTGAATACACACCAGAATAAGTTTAGTTGAAGATGACCTTACCGCTGTTGAACAATGTTTTTATGATCCCCTATCGTTCGTGGAAAAAATGATATCTTAATTCTTCCTGTTCTACACTTAATCTCTCTAATCCAATTATAGCCACTGGGTTCGTAAAAAGTAAACACTTATTTCCTTGGCCCTAGAAAATAACCCAAAGCATTCATTTGGCCCAGGATTAATTTTTTTAAGTACCTCGTAAAAAGATCATAGAGGATTTAAGAAAATGCTACAGATATAAATGGAGGACAAGCCAGATGGATAAATTTCAATATCTAAAAACTTTTCCCGTCATAAGATTCAACCTTACTCATATTACTAATTAAAGGTGGAAACATAAGCACATCAAGTGAAAATTAATTAAAATGTTCCCCAGCTAGCTCGAAGGTGAGCATGAAAACCCACACCTATCTTTTGATCTTAACTACATTTCCCGGGATAATGCGCGTGATGACAGGGTATGTCACGGTTTCGTCTCTCTGTTATCAGCTTCGTGCTGCAAAACAGTGAGAGGGTAAGTTGAAATGTCACGCAATAATGTGGAGACCCACCTCTTTAAAAGACGATACTGCTTACATGGGACCCGTACCTTCTGCTTGAAGCGTCCCAATATACCCCGTGTTTGGCAAGAATGAACCCGAACCCCATGCCAACGCCCGAATTTCCACGGTGGATCATATATAAAAGCCCTCGCTTACGTAGACTTAAGACGGGAAATACGTAGTCAGCATCAGCACGCTCTCAGCAAGTTGCCTGGGGATCGCCGTTATTAGGATTCTCCCGGAAGATGGTTAATACGTAGTATAACGGGATCTAACTTCATTGAAAGCAGAAAGGGCCAAGCAGAGGTAGATTCAGCGAACTCTGGAAATGAGTGAGTTATAAATTTGACTAATTATGACGTTGTATGCTGCCAAAGTTCTTTGGCCTTTATGTATCATCCTAATTAAAATTTTGGAATAATGCAGGAAAAATATGCCAGGTATTTGGAAAAAACGCCTGTTATGGTGGTTAATTCTTTGATAGGAAGCATAGAATAAAACTTACCAGACTATGTGTTACATAAAAAATGGTAACCAATGAAGAGGGTTAGATGTACAAATAAATTTAATTATAAATAGTCATGTTAACTGTACAGAATATACGTGCATAGCAAAGAATTCTATAAGCATAAAACAATGAGTAGGACGGAACAGACACACTTTGGCTTAGAATTGCTTAGCCCTTGGACATAAATGCAAGCCTTTATTTCCTAAGAATGAATATCGGACACTAATACAAACATATGCGTTCAAGATTAATCACTAATATATTATGTCCAATATTTACAGTATTTGAGGATTTAGAACAATATTCAGGGGGATGAATAGTAGTAAAATAAACGTGCTATGCACGCTAGTCTCCTCATCTTAAGCAAAAACGCTAACACCCGATCTCATAGTGGTAACATCTGCCTTTGCTCAGACCAACCTGTGGGTAATAAGCCCAGAAAGCATCAAGCTCTTGTCAAACGCGATTTATTTCAAATTTAGGAATGATATGATAAGCTAGAAATACGTATGCTGATACTGATACACATACCTATAATTGGGCTATCAACCTGGCTACCACAATCGGTGGTAGTTAGGTTGATGGACCGCAGTTTGGCTAACTATATGACCCGGATACTTCATGGGCATGAAAGTCTTGTTCGCGCTACAATTAGTGAGGAGATTAGTTACAGAATTTATCGATTGAGCGATAGAACGAGCATCTGGTATAACTAGATCCAACATTTACCCTTGCAGTTACTGAATATTTTAGTAGTTACAATGGTTTTGCATTTCATGGAATATTTGTGGAATGTAAAGTTACACTTACTTAATACCAACTATTAAGTTTCTACGCAAACATAAATATGAATTGAAATAAAGCGTTTTCATCCATTTACTCTTAAAACGATAAAGGCAATTATAAGTGGGGAAATTTAATTAAGACGAAGGATATAAAAGAGAATACCCAAATTTCGTAACTAATTCCAGGGTACTACGTCTTGCAGTCACCTGTTTTCAACTTTTATAGATGCAACCGTTTATTAAGCCCTCGTTAATTATCCTCAAAGGTGATGGGGTCTCAAATTTCTCTGTCTCTCAAATTAATTAAATAATACCATGCAAGGAGCGCTCATGAAATATGCACGAGAAATATGTCATCCTCGATAACCTCCGTGACCATAGAAACCAGGGAGGTTTGGATGGAGAACTCTTTATAAAATCGATGACAAATACCAGCTGAGTGTCGGCATAGAATGAATTAAACCCATAGAAATATTTTAAAATACATTATTTGTAATAATTACGAAATAATAATCGAAAATTTGAAAATAATAAAATCTAATACTCGGAGATGGCTGAATGAATCTTTGGGCATGCATTGATTTTTCAATTCAAATCAACGAAAAAAAATACTTACCTGTTCAAACATACGATCAGCTAAACTCACGCAGAACTAATATATTTTTATTAACTGAATGGCCTACCAACCTACAATACATTATTAAAACAGGACTGCCGCTGGACCCAATGACCTACGTCTAGAGCGACAGCTTTGAAGAAGTAACCGACCTATACTTTCACGTAACCAACAACGATTTTTCTCTGGTATAGGCAACACTTAAACTCCAAAATTTATATAAAATAAGTACTAACGACAAATCGTTTCAACAAAATCAAAATAAAGAATTTGACTATGAAAATTCCAAATTCCTCTCGCCACAAAAGGAAAAACACGTCTTTATTCAAACACGTTGCTTATTAGAAACCGGGTGTTAGTATGATGAACCATCGCGAAAATAAAATATAAAGCGATTAATGTAACTCAGACTGATTGCAATAGTTTTATACGGTCAGATATGCTTTGAGGTGCCATAACTGATGCTTCGGAATGAGACGAAATAGCTCCTTGGGGATGTTGAGATTGAAGAGATGAACACGAAAAAATAAAACGATAGAAAGAGGGAAGATTCTCGTCATTCTTTCGCGGTGACGTGTTAAAGCCTTGTCAAAAGGGGAAAGGTGAGTCATTAATTCTTCTTCTTCTTCCCAGAACTCCTTTTCGAAATGGATGCAGATTATTTGCGCCGGGGAACGAGGTTAAAGTGGTCGTTTGGATTCTCTAATGTTCATAGGGATTAAGGGAGGCTCTCTTTAATTTGCCACCGCGATTGATACGATATTAACTCTTACACCTTTGGGGAAAAGGGGGAAAATTTTAATGTACGTTTGGACTTGCTCGCATGTCGGCAGCGTACATTACGGTCATGAAGGATCCCGTCCAAAAGGAAGGGGAAGTTATGTGAAAGCAGTGCAGTTACGTGGGACTCTTTCGTTGGGCGTAAATTTGGACGAGTTTTAGCACTCTTCGAGCTTTCCAGGCCACCATTAAAACAGAATAGCATAATTTACATTGTATTCCAGCCGAGGAATCTATTTTTACCTACTCGAAGTTGGAAAAAGGAACCAGCGAAGTACGTCGGAGTTAATGAGCCATTGGAAATAAGCACAAAGAGAGCTTGTGATTTGAATAAATTTGTCGCCACACTAACGTTTTATCTTGTTATAACCGGCCTCCATTTGAATATGTATTATATTGTTATAATTTTTGTGATTAATTTAAAATCCCTGGGAATTTATAATTTTTAAAGTAGGTCATTTTGTCATTGATAAATAGCAATGATGCAATTTTTCCATTATTGAAAATTCCTATATGGATTGATCATTCAAATTGATTCAAATAATTTATATCATTCTTTAATTTTGGATTTATATTATGTTCAATTTAGTATTCAATGCACTCCCCAAATTCCTGAATTATAAAGATGGATTTTTCGGATTTTTACGATTCCATTACCTTTCTCTCGTCTTTGTATCTGGTTGGTACGTTGAAGAGCAGGTGAAACTACTAAAGGATTAAGACGAAATTTTAAGCTAACATTTTTTTCAAATGGACACTCAAAACCAATACTATTTAAAATTGATATATTAACCAATAGATGTATTTATCGATACCAACATTTTACCAATAAATGTATTTTCATATGGGTACAAATGTATGTCAAGTACGTTGCGGAATCACTGTACCGCATTGAGAGAACAATTGCTGAATTAAAGCGCTTGTTCAAAAACGTACGACTCGGCAAGTTAAATGTTTTCACACAGACTTCTCCCATGGTATGGAAGTGGAAAACGCAACAGTTGAAACAGCTAAATACCTTTTAAGTAGAAAGTTAATGTTTGGAATACAAAAGTCACTTTATGATTAACGCGGCCCTTCGAGTGTAGTTTTAAACGAACGAGTTTCACGAGGGACAGGATCAATTAAGTGGGTCGCAATCACGGGTGCGACGTAAAAGCCATTCCCGCAAATGAAAAAATAAATACCGCTCATCGCTCTTTATTTCAGATAAACGAATAATCGCTGCCTCTATATTCCGCGATTTCAGTTTCCACTATTTATTCTCTCGAAAGCCTTTTTTTTAGGAGAATGAAGTTGAGAATGGTATTACCAATTGGGATGTTATACGTACTACTCGCTGGTACTATCAGGTTGAGCTCTTCCTCCCAAGGTATTCAAAGTAATCAAGAACTTGCAGCCTCTTCAGCCAAAACACCAAGTTGTAGTGCCATAAAAGCAGCGAGATCAGAGTAGAGAAGGGATCTCATGGCATAGGGCTGGGCCGTGATTAAAGGTGTGAGAGCGGGATTACGCCTAAGTTTGAGATCAGAGATCTCAGCGGACATCCGGAATATACCCTTTGGAAGTTTTGCCGCAATCGATATTTTCAATTAAAAACAGATGTTAATATACTAGAATCATTTATTTTTATTATGTTATTCAGAAGAAACACTATGCGTTCATAAACTTTTAAATGATAAGGAAACACCTCTAAGCTGACCTGTGTGATTTCTTCAGGGTGACTCTCCTTTTGTGGATCGTCATTCCTGATTTTTTCACGAATTTCCCGACGAACATGACTTTGTTTTAGTTGATTTTTCTCCTGAGCGTTTGATAACGAATTACTTATATTTTTAAGGGCTATCGTCTCATTATTTCGCGTGCCACTGGACTCATTGAAATCGGGTCGGACTACGGGTCGCTGTATAATGTCGCTTTTTGATAGGGCCCGCACGCGCGATGCCCTACGGGAAAAACGAGCTGATCTCACCACTAAAGGAAACGTATATCTCATCGGATATTCCCGATTTCCATATCAGGTTCCCGATACTTAGAAATACGACCCTTTTCCCCATTTTACGAATACCAAATAAGTGCGGCATTTAAGGAAATTGGGTAATTTCCTACTTTCACCCGATTCACCTCAGTGGGCACCCAATGAGTGAATGTAATTTATAGGTAATGCTAACCTATTTTGGTGATTTTTCGCTTTTGATTAATATTCCAGTTTACTTTCTCATGCATTGAAATTCACTTTTTTTTAAAAAGTATTCCAGCAACCCAGTTTACTCCGTAATCCAGCATCGTGTGAAAATTAATGAGTCATCCAAAAGTCGCATCGGCATTGGTCACTCTTCCCAGAGAGATTTCACAAATGTCCCAGCTTGCGCAACTTAACGTCGTCTGTCTAGTTCCCTACGCTCTACATCCTCCCACAACGTAAAATAAAACTCCCGGAAAAGCAGGGTTTGATATTAGTGGTGAGAAAGGGCACCAATCGGGAAGATATTCATATTTCACATGTATCTAGGCTGCGAACTAAGATCACTCAGGCATGAAGATAGCTCCGTTTAAAATATGCGCCTGCGGTTTGATACGTGACAACGATCTGCGAAGAGCGGTCTGCGGGCAGACTATTCCCAAAGAGCAGTCGAGGGAAAGGGAGAGATGATGAGGTGTGGAGCAAGGGGAGGAGGTTTAGGGTGCAGAAAACTTATGCGAAATGGCCGCCGAGGCCCATAAATTTCGACCGGGACGTCCAAAGGGGATGGATACATGATGCGGGCTTGGCACCGGAGGGACTGTGAGTGTAGGGAGAGGAGTCGGGGGACGATGGATCTTTAGAAATGGGAGCGCGACCGTACAAGTTGAGGCTAAAACTAGCAAGCTATGCAGTCTTACGAGACAAAATTCGGTCTCGCCTTCGTGGAAATTACGCGAGAGCCTCCAAGGAGAAGAAAAACATCGCACTGTCATCGGATTTTTAGTGAGGTAATTTTTACGTAAATTTAAATTGCGACGTTCGGAACAGGAACGCATCCGCTGATATGTTCCGGAGGGAATTCGAGGAGCCACGAAGGGAAGAGAATCTCCAGGCGTCCGTCAGTGACCTTCTGGCTCCGTAAATCTCCTCTTGCAGCGCTTCCCGCTGAAAGCTTAAACTTGCAAAAAATATTCTTTGCTCAATGATGATAGCTTCATGTTTTTCGGGATGCTGACGGATTTAATTTCAGCTCTTTCCCTTTAATACCTCTAATCTCCATAGATACGCATTTAATTATCTCAGTGCCAGTTGTATTAAAAGCTAATTCGCAGATCCTTGCTCAATTCACAATATATATGAAGCAAATGATGTCAATGGAACAGCAATTTGCTTAATTATTCCTAACTCAATAAAAGCATCATTTAATGATCGATATCTCTGAATTAGCTGTGACCTGATTTTAGTCCCCAAAGTTGGGTGAATGCATGCCCGAGGCTATTCCTTCAGTTATGATTAAATAATTATTTTCCCCTGAAGTAATATAATAATTAATAGTAGTAATAGTTATTCTGCCATTTAAGTTAGGTTTTCAATTGACACAGGCTGAACTTCGTTTTACTTCTTAGCTTCGTCTAACAAGACACACCCAGATTCCCTTAACTACGCTTCAAACATACAAAATGTATGAACAAACCGATTAAATGAAGCAGTAATTGAATAACGGTTAACGGGGTATAGATATCAAATTTAAAATTATTTTTTTTTTTAATATTGAAGTAAATATGAGTATTACGACCGAAAAAAAGAAAAATCCTGATTTAATGAGAAACTTTCAATTCCTTGTATTAATATTTTCCGTAGCATATTTCCGTTTGTCAAACATACCTTCTATCTTTAAGTCCAATAATGAGGAATTGCATTCTAATTTTCCGGGTATTTGTTCGCATTTTATTAGCTGAAGCATATTAATGTGCAATGGAGAACTTATTTTTGGATTTTAGTCTATTGAAGACACATAAATTTATTGTGGACGTGATAGTTCAGGGTTAGAGAGTTAGAATACTGACCGGAGGGCCCGGGTTCGCCTCCGGGGCGCGCCTTTGGGCACCCGAGTTGTGTAATTTCACACGCTGTTGTGTTTAGTGTTTGGTGACTTCTACCATCACATAACAAGCCAACCTTCGGGTTGATAGCTGTGCTTATGTATATATGTATAACTTTATTATCCTAAAAACTAAATGAGAAATACCACTAAGTAAATGAAGACAAAAAAATGCCTTTAATCACAGTTGGATTTATGTACTTAATTACTTGTTCTTTGTGTTAGCCTTCTTAAGGGTGTTAGCTATATTACCTTTCCCCCTTGCTTCCCCTACACCGTACAGTCTAACGTACACCACATTCTTATTTTCCAACTTTAACCGAGGGCTTTCTAGTTTTACTGACAAATATTCCTCCTCCTTCATCACTGACATTAATACTCCCCCATTTTCATCCCTCTGCCCCAATAGCTCCAATATACTCTTACAAGAATATTTAAATGTATACTTTACTCAAACGGATATTTCTATCCACGGCGTCGAGCTTTAGCTCATCATTAGTCATTCCAAGTGCATCCGTAGCAAAATATAAATTTCTATGTAAGAGTTTATTGAATTCTAGCTGAAGATAAAAACTTCCATGGGGAATCTGAGGTGTTCATTTCAATTCAGAATTAATTAATTCAATAGAAACTCTAAAACAACAGTTTTTATTACTACAGATCAAATTTAAATTGCTTATGCAAATGACGAAAGTAAAGAGGGATTAGCCAAAATTAAGGTCTTGCAAATAAAATGACATCTTGATTCAACGTATCAAATTCTTACAACAACGCAATGACTTTTTGTTGAACAAATATTTATCTTCTTATGACAAAACTAACTCGTAAATTTTGATATTTTTGATATTGTCACCTATTTCAATTCCATATTAAACAACACGGTCTGTTAGAGCCAGGATATGTATCGTTCTTGTGACAAACTAATTAATCCAGTCTCTCTATCAGAGTTACATTCCTTCCAAAAATAAACCCAATGTTCCCAAAATGTTGTTTGCTTTCCTCTCTTTCCTCATCACAAACTTCTACTCTTGGGCCAATTTGCGTGTGACTAAGACTGAGTAAACTTCTTACCCTAATTAGGCAACTTAGCAAAAGAAACTCCTCCCTGTAATTTAGTAACTCCACAGTGAAAGCTCTGGGTTCACAGAAAGTGGCCACATCTGTTTATTTCTATATCTAAAGTTAAATTTTTATCACAATATGAATAAAGGAAAATATTAATTTTTACTGAGACGTTCAGTTATTCTAATTATAATATTCTAGGTAATAGAACACAAGTATTTGTGAAAAAAAATCGAAAGCTTGCGTACGGTGTATTGTACCACCATGTATTCCTCAAGAATTAATTATTTCTGCACATACTGTACAGTAGTTATGATAATAACTCGTGCAAATTTTCATATTTGTATTTGACAAATTAATTATGAGCTAACTTTAAAAATCCAACTCATCCGTAAGGGATATTTATTTTAATCTGGATAAATCATCAATTAACGAAGGACATTTTTTTAGAATCCTGCACTTCT
This sequence comes from Hetaerina americana, assembly GCF_022747635.1. Lineage (NCBI taxonomy): Eukaryota > Metazoa > Arthropoda > Insecta > Odonata > Calopterygidae > Hetaerina > Hetaerina americana. The sequence continues at coordinate 44,182,784 of NW_027286070.1, forward strand.
CCCCGTTTCCTTATGTCACTACCACCTGGCCCGACTTCATTTTATAAAATTAATTCAAATAAATATATTTTTCCTGTCGTTTCCCTTAATGCTGATGACTATTAAGATGAATAAATGCAATTTACACGTCTCCGCATGGAGATCAGTCATAATGAGAATGTTTATATTGTTCTATAATTTGTTCATTCGGTGCTATGCAGACTAAAATATATTGAAATCAATCTTAGATTACGCCTTCTGCCATCCTCTCAACAAAATGGCTAAATATTTTCACACTATCGTAATTATAAATGAATTCTCCCTGAAACTCGCCAAGAGGTAACGAGTGCACTCATCTAGTTCCAGCAGTTGATGGAAAACCTAATTCAACGAACCTTTGCGCAAAAAAAAACTAAAACCAAGAGCTGGTCCGCGAAATAAGCGCATAAGTACTTGATTAATAAGTAGGTAGGGAAAGTAAACGACGGAACTCTGAGGGTGAAGTGGTCTATCTTAGTTTAAGATAGACCTACCAAATTATTCAGCCCTGGGGATTGGCGAGCTGAAGCCTCCAAGCCTTCAATTAACTGAAGGAGAGGGCAGCAGCAACTCTTCTTCGTATGAATGAAGGAAGAGACTAAAGGGATTGGTACGGTAACACTCATCAACTTGAAGTTTTGCAACAGTTACTTAACGGGAAGTACACGTAGTAATCTTCTGCGGTAGGTAACGGAAAGCCATTACTCCAGCACCAAAGAACGTAGTTTTCTACTCTTAGCTACTATTGTTTTATATCAGACGCGATGGATCCTTCACCATTAAAATTTTACCAAGTTCAACTTTTCCCCCATTTGGATGTCCGGGGAGCTCTCAACACGAGAGAGAGAGAGAGAGAGCACTCCAGTCCAACTGAGAAGTACGAACAAAGAATCGAAAGAACAAAGAAAGAAAAAGTCCGATAATTCAAAGGAATCTACAAAAGCTTTAAAAGATGAAAATTTGTTAAGAAAAAAGATGTTAAGAAATAAATTGAAGTTAGACGGCAAGTAATAAAAACGGGATTCCTGAAATCCAAAGGCGGGTAGACAAAGGAGTATTATTAGGAGAATGCCTTTTACAATAAATAAGATGCTGAATGTATTAGAGAAAAGAAGAACATTTAAAAAAAATGAAGAAAGCGTAGAGGGGAAGCGAAGATATAAATTATAAGAAATGTAACTGGTATTAAGAAAAGGTACGGAGTCGTGGCTAAGTGATCATATTATGTCAAACGAGATTTTTCCCCAAAATTTGTCAGTTTACAGAAGGGATAGGGATGGTCGTGGAGGGGGGATATTTATATGTGTAGATAAAAACCTAATAAGTACATTGGAATGGGTAAGAGATGATTGTGAGATGATGTGTGTTCATGTTAAAGGTAGGAATGGAGGGAAAATTTTAAAAATAGTTGCTATGTACAGAAGCCCCAACGAAGGGATGTACGCAGTCGAGGTATTAGCAGACATATGCTCGGCTAACCCTGAGGATCACACCCTCATAGTGGGGGACTTGAACCTTCCAGGTATTCAATGGTCGGCAGACGAGGTCACGGTGGGGGTGGGAAGGCCCAAGAAATCGTTAGTCGTCTTATAAACGAGGAGGGTTTTGTACAGATGGTGGAAAAACCCACGCGCGGGGGAAACATCCTCGACGTCATACTTGTGAGACCGAAAAAGTGGGTAGGGGAAGTCGATGTCCTTCCGGGAATAAGTGACCATTCAGCTGTGCGTATATATCTAAACTGGGAGAGGGCTCAGTATAAGGGGCTAGTAAACAAAAAGATAGTTTGGCAATATAAACGGGGTGACAGGGAAGGGTTACAGACCTTTTTAAGGGAAAAATATTCAAAATGGGTAAGTGGTGGGCAGAATGTAGAAGAAATCTGGAAAACATTTAAGGGGATAATGGAGGAGGGATTAAATAAATTTGTCCCGAAAAAAAATTCTTAAAGAAAATACTGATCCAGAATTCTACAACCGCAAAATTAGATCCTTGAAGAAAAAACTGAGAGTGATTCACAAAGAACGGAACGAGAGCTCGGAATGGCTCATAATTTACAAAAAATTAGTTCGTGAATTGAATAGAGAAAAGAAAATAGCCAAAGATAGTTTTCTACAGAAAATAATCGGGATAGATAATGGAAATAAATTTTACATCTACATCTACATCTACATAATACCCCGCAAGCCGCCGCAAGGGCGTGTGGCGGGGGGTGTTAGGTCACCAACCGTAAAAACGAAAAATACCACATGCAAAAAACAACACGGAAAATTACACCCCAGCAGCGCACACACTCATGCAAAACTCCCTCCATCCAATACTCATGCAAACACATACACCGCAAAACAACAAAAAACTGCACCCCAGGATACAGCACGAAAGCCATCCTAAAACACGCAAGCCAGGACACAACAAGCAAGAATGTGAAACATCACTACCACATGAAAATGCACCACAAAACACTCTACCCCCCAAAGAGACAGTAAAAGGAAGGGAATGCGACTCAACGTTGCAGGTAGCAGGAATTCCCCCCCGCCGGGAGGGAAGAGGGACTGAAAGGGAAACTTAAAAACAGATGAACAGAACATGAATGATGTCATGCGGAAAGAATGGGTTATTATAACAAAACACATAAGGTTAGTGGAGGAGCATGCATTTAAGTAGAACTAATTATTTTTTAGACACGGAGGGTGGCAAGTGGATTTTTACTATCTATAACCCTACAGTTGCTATCCCGTATTGTCCGTGGGAAGGAGTCCTTGAGTCGGCTAGTCCTGGCATCTATTTCCCGAATTTTATATACATGATCCAAGCGACCAATGTATGTAGGAGTACGAATAATCTGCGAGACCTCGGTGCTGAAACATGCGGATCTGAATTTATTTAATAATTTCAGTCTTGCATTGAATCGTCTCTCTTCTAATGATTCCCACCCCAAATCCATGAGCATTTCGGTAACGCTTTGCGTTTTATCGTAGGAATTCTTTACAAAACGGGCTGCCCGGCGTTGAACCTTCTCAATTTCCCGAATGAGACCTTTTTCACTCGGGTCCCACACGCTGCATGCGTATTCTAAATGAGGCCTTACAAGAGCGTGGTAACAACGTTCCTTGACCTTTGAGTCACTTTTGCCGACAATGCGTCTAATGAATCCCAATTTTTTATTTGCTTGACCGCAGACTTTCCGTATGTGAGTCCCCCAGGTTAAGTCTTTAGTGAATGTGACACCTAGGTATTTTACCGTATCAACTACTGCTAGGTCACCTCCAGCTAATTTGTAAGCAAATCTCGTTGATCTTCTAAAGAAATTTACCACTGAACATTTATTATAATTTAGAGTCAATCCCCAGTTAGAACACCATTTAGTAATGCAATCTAAATCCTGCGCTAGAATAAAACGATCCTCATCCCCAGATATCTCCCGATAGATCACCGTGTCATCCGCAAACATCCTAATGTTACTTTTCACTTCGCGGTTCAAATCGTTAACAAAAATAAAGAAAAGTAACGGCCCGATCACACTTCCCTGAGGTACCCCCGACGTGACTCGAACGCTGTCGGAAGTTACAAGTTACAAGTACCTCCGGAGGAGGAAAGGCAACAGGGAAAACATAACAGCTTTAAAAAAAGAGGATGGGACACTAATCGTTGATGATAAGGAAAAGGCTAATACGTTTAATAATTGGTATGCAAGTGTATTTAAGGTTATGGTAAATAAAAAGGATCCTGTAGATTCATCTCTGAGTCAACAAGGAGGCGAAAAAATATTAAATACCAAAAGTATTAAAACGACGAGCGCAGAAATTTATAAAAAAATTATGAAAATGAGGGCAAATAAATCAAAAGGGCCAGATGGTATCTCAATTGACTTGCTTAAATTGGGCGGTAGTGTAGTTTCAAATTATATAAATCATTTATTCAATGTTACCTTAAACAATAATGCCCTGCCAAATGCTTGGAAGGAGGCATATGTTACGCCAATTTTCAAAGGAGGAGATAAGGCACTAGTTGATAATTATAGACCGGTAAGCTTGACATCAGTTGTATGCAAGCTATTAGAAAAGATAATGGCTGATTATCTCTGGGACCTGTGGGAGAGTGAGAATTGGTTGTATAGTCGCCAATACGGTTTTAGAAAAGGGCACTCTTGTGAAACTCAGCTATTAGGGTTCTGCCAAGAAATGTTCGACTCTATGGATGCGGGAATAGAGGTGGATGCTATAATAGTCGACCTGTCAAAAGCCTTTGACAAAGTTGACCACGATCGCTTAATGCTTAAGATGGGCCAATTGCCACTACACACAGATGGAAGAGTAATCTCTTGGGTCAGAAATTTCATGGAAGGTCGAACACAAAGGGTAAAATTAGGAGAAGTGTATTCTGAAAAAGCAAGGGTAACATCGGGAGTCCCACAAGGAAGCGTACTTGGCCCGCTATTGTTTTTAATATATATAAATGATCTCCCAATAAATATTAATTCTCAGTTAAGACTTTTTGCAGACGACTGTATTATCTACAGGAAAGTCGAAAATGACAGAGACCGTGACAAACTTCAGAGGGACATTAATAAAATGGCTGATTGGGTGACAAAAAATGGGATGGATATTAATGTTAACAAATGCAAATCCATCACTTTTAGCAATAAGGTAAATGGAAACCATAGGGAATATAAATTCTCAGAAAATGTCATTCCTAGAAGTGATACTGTCAAATACTTAGGTGTATATTTAACTAAGGACTTAGGGTGGGGGCTAAATGTGGAGTACATCTATAAGAAAGCTTTCAAAACTCTTCATTGGGTAATGAGAAACCTAAAAGGGAGCGTTAGAGCAACCAAGGAGAAGGCTTATCAGACCCTAGTAAGACCAATTTTAGAGTACGCTTCTCTTGTATGGGACCCTCATGAAGAAGGTCATATTAAAAAACTGGAAAAGGTGCAAAGAAAGGCTGCCCGATATGTACTGGGGAAGCATAGGAGGATGGAGAGTGTGTCTGACATGCTAGAAACGCTGGGCTGGGAACCTCTAGAATCTAGAAGAAAAGTAAGCAGACTTTGTGGAATGTTCCGAATTTTGAAGGGGGAGAAAGCTTGGGCAGATCTTAGGAAAGAGGCGGGGAACCCAAATTTTATAGGCAGAAATGATCACAAATTTAAGATAAAATGCCGGGCACAGAGGACAAATAAAAAAAAATTTTCATTTCTAAATAGAACAATTGTTGAGTGGAACACCTTACCTGCAAAAATATTCGAGCCCTTTCCTAACAGAGTGTATACTTTTAAGAATAGATGTAAGGTATATATGTAAAAATTTGATTTATGTGTGGTGTATGGTATTATATGTTATAGCTTAATTTTTTTTATGTATCTTTTTTTTTCTTGCTGGTTAATGGTTGTAAATGGGATGGGGATTCACTTGTTTTGTTAAAGAGATCTGTGTTTGTCTGGTTTTATGTATTATATTTTGCAATTGTTTGGGACTTGTGTGCCACCTGACAGTGTCTATTAGCACAGGTGTATTTATAATAATAATATAAAAAAAAATCAAGTTACGGAATAAAAGATAACTTGTCTTCGGGAAAAGTTTAAGTAGTCTTTAGATCTGTTGGAGGATATTTCAGGGAACACCGTTAAACTCAAATCAAACTTTATTCGGAATGTTTAATGTAGACTTCTAATAGTAAACGATGATAAACCAAGGCTACGGGGTGAAATTTAAGATATTGACAACGGGAAAGAGCAGAATAAAATAATATATGAGGGTGAAGACACTATTGATGTAGGTAAGAAGAGGAGTCTGCAGTTTCCGAAGGAAAAATCAATCCCAAGAATCGACAAAATCCCTTTAACTTGCTAAGCACGTCAGAAAGAAGACCTTTGCGAGATCAAACCAAATGGCCTGTGATGCTTAAGTAACTGGAAAAATCCAAATTAAATTCCAGAAAAATATCATATCTCTGGAACCTCAAGAATGAAAGAGAAGACAAATATAAAAAGTTGGCTTCCCTGCGTATTCTGAAGAATTTTCAGTTCCGGAAATATTTTCGGGAGGATGAAAGTAAGAAAGATGATTTTTCATGCAAGGACAGATTTGGCTTCTGAAAAAATACGAACAATGTAGACGTTCTGGCTCTGAGATTTCTCACAGGGAATTGAATGTAAAACGGCCAATCAAATGTTACTGCCTTCCTGGATTTGTAGAAAGCATTGAATAATGCTGACTGGTAAAGACTCTTGACAATCCTATGCAAAATAAAAGTTATTTATGACGGAAAGGATGGTAATCATAATCAAATTAAATCATTGCGGAGAAGAGAAAATTTTAGAGAAAGAAGTATGAAAAGGAGGTGCCTCCTCGAGTATGGATTTTAGCGCGTAAACAGGTAAATCCAAGCTACGCTTAAAATGATGGCGCAGTACAAACCAAATAGAGAATTATAGACAAAGAGTCTAGCCTATATGTATTACGAGAATAATTGAAGTGAAATACTTAAAAAATAAATATCGGGAAACCAAATGGTATTTTATAGAGCAAAGCATGAGCATAACAGAGTAAAATGCAACCTTTGGAAATTAGAAAATAATGGGTAGCGAATTAATAATGAAAATTAATGGAAATAGTCAGCCATAATTGAAATATTTCTGCGAAGTGGACGGGGAAAAGGTAGCACATTGGAAGCACTGGTATCAAGAAAAAAAAACCTTGTTGAAAAATTCTAACAAGAGCCATAACATTTTCCTAATAACAGGAATAGCAGGAGGGATGGATGAGAAAACTACAAGAGAATACCATGGACAATGAATTGGCGCTACCTCGATCAGAAAATGAGAGACGAGGATATTCAAAACTATGAACATATCGAGGCTCACATTGGGAGAAAACCAAACCTCGAGCAGATGATCGTTGAATCATCTCCTATGATTTTTCAATAATTATTAGGAAATTTACATGTAAAAATAACAAAATAATTTCACTACTCCAACTTTATGGTTAATGAAGCATTCATGATGAGATATTCTTGATTTAATATCATAGCGTTAGAATTGGCGGATCTCATGCGAAAATTAATAATAGCTGGATATGGATAGTGCCGGCATGAGCCGACGAGGTGAACAATGCCCTTGAAATAATTACGCTCATTCCTATTTCTCTTACGAAACAGAACAGTAATTTACTCGGAGTTGATCAATAACCCCCTTTTTATCGATGAGTGAACGACATCAACGTCCCTTAAGGTCTGACTATCTTTCATATTTCACTGGGATGCAAACGGTTAAGTGTTCCTGTGCAATAATTCATTCATTTTTTCCCTGACAATAAAATGCATAATAATTTGTTGCCATTCACATAAATTTCTCCCGCTACACTAAAGATTCCTTTCAGATTACGTGTCAGAAACAAACTTCGGACTAAGACTTCGTGCTCAGAGGCTCTTACGCTCCGTGTTGCATGACGGCAGGACCTTTCTTTCCCTATGGCTTCCAGTGAAAGGCCAAACGCAGCCCGTTGAGATTCTGCGATGTACACGCCCATTTGCTAAATTGTGTAATCCTGAATTCTCTTGAGGGACAATCCTGGACTTCTCCGCCATCTCAGTTCCTCTGGAAATGGCGATTTCAGGTTTAAAAGCGTCGCGTGTTCCACCGCCGCCTGGAATGTTTAACTGGCTGAGCGCTCTCGAGTAGCGTGGTATGCAGGAGACGATACTTTCCATTTAGCACTTCCCATTCACAAAAAACGAGCAATATTCGAGAGGGCATCATTTCCCAGGACAACGCCAATTATAGAATCGACTACGGTTCCCCAGGAGATGAGTGAAGGATACCCATCAACCTCTGCAAGTTTTATAGAGCAACACTATTCCCCATATAATCATTCCCAAATCCATTGTACAAGGACGGTCGTCAAAAACAAAGATATACACTGTAGCCTACGAGCTAGTGTTAGTAAAAAATTGAAATGAAAACAAAATAGTTGAATAAAATACATCAAAGGATGAGCCAACTATCTTGAGGTAATTTAGGTTTTAGGCTTGAATTTAAAATTTTGGAAATATATCCCTCAATTTTTTTAGTATAATTTCAATGAAACTCATAAAAATTGGCATTTCTGTTCGTGTTTTACAAGATAGAACTTTATAAAATGCCTAGGAAATATACACATAAAAAACACTACCTACGGCGAATAGAGGGAGGTTTGGGAGTAAGAATATTCACACCGCGCTTGCATGGTAGTATAGAATGGACCTCAATTTCACCGGAAATGGGACCATAAAATAGAACTCTTTAATATACTTATCTTCTGATTTATATATGTGCATTGCAAGCGTGACCATTCACTAGACTTGACCGTTGCCAACAGGACAATTGTCTAATTGCAACGAGGTTTATATAGTAATAATAACATGATAATAAACTACACATAAAACACTTTTCTTTAAAGTATCAAATGAAAAAATAAAGAAAAAAGAATGCCGTATCTCCATTTAGCATTTTAATTTATTACGTGAAGCAAAAGGCGATAGACAGACGTTTACTTCTTCTTCAAAAAAATTCGCTAAATTAAATGATCATTGGGGAAAATACTTCATGAACTAATAAACTGTTTTTAATGCGGCGGGGATCCATTCTGACCAAACATTTTGCTATGTATAGTTATACGTTTTTAACTGTTTATTAGAGTCTGTGAATTCATAAACTATTCATCGTATGAAATACAAAAAAAATTTTCTCTCCTGTTGACTTTACAATGAAGATTGAAAAGTCATAAAACATTCGCAGCGGGTAATGAAATATAAATCCGTGATTACTGCTCACCGGGTGAATTGAGGGATTTATGGAAATGATGAAGGCACTTCTGGAAGCATAACCAGACACGGACCATCGGCTATTTATTCCGAAAATAATCTCGAACCGAGATTGATTATCAGCAAATGAGCGTGGTCTTAACGCAGAATCGATTTTTAGGGGAATAATGCCTAACACCTATTGCCCTCGTATTCTTGAATATGAGTAGAAGTAGTAATGATAACGTTTGCAATAATGAAATGGGAGGAATATTTTATGGACAATTGAAAATTAAGCGATTAATCAAGTTTTTTTCCTTCACTCCTGATGAGTCTCAATGTTTTGACCTATTTTAACATTCAAAAACGAGTAAGCTCTCCACCAATGAGCCATTTTTAAGGAAAAGTACTTGATGCACTATTCTATAAGACTAATTTGCGAAGATAATTTTCTCTGAATAAAGTATGGAAATATTTTGTTGTATCCACTAGGTTGACCCATAAATCTGTGCTGGAGGGGCTGAATGTTACTTCACACATTTGTTCCTAGGTTAGGTGAATGTGAAAGCGTTTGAACATTTAAATGATGGTGTTATGATGAAAACACTATCGAGGAAGGCAACAGGAAACTAATATGTATTTGCCTTTAAGTCCCAAGGTGTCCTGAATTTTTTCCTTGGGATGGGGAGTTGACAGGAAAATGTGATACTTTAAGCACACAGACATTCTTCGTTAATGTAAGAAATAGTTGGTAGCACGGAACAATCTGCAGGGCATGCATAACTGTCCCTAGGGTGAAAAGTGTTTCCAATACTTAAATTGAAACGTTCATCATTCAAAAACAGGGCGTACTTATCCATTTCCTCCACTTGCGTGTTTTAACACTCATTGAAATTAATTGTAAATCGAGTGAGATATTCAGCGATGGTTTTAGGGAGTGGAAAATGTGCCTTCCTGTTCATAACAGCGGAAAGAAAGTTGAATGTCCCAAGAATCCTCGGCCAATGGCCAGCCGGTTTTTCAGTGAACGGAACCGTGTACCTCTTACAGACGTGTATTCGTCTTAGAAGTCGGCAGGGAGTTTATGATGACAAGAAACTGAAGTTTTAACGTTCTCATATGATGAGGGTAAAAAAACAAACTTTGCACTAGATATGGACGATATCTTTATGTGGAAGTGCAAAGTTTATTTTTTTACCCTCATCATGAAGAAACTCCACAAAGTTAAACCTTAAACTGTTATTTTCTCATATGACTAGCATAAAAGAAACAATTACGGGGCTCTTAGAAATGAAAGGGATTTTGTATCTCAATGTTGTCCCTGTAACGAATATGGACGTCAGCTTAAGCATAATAAATCCTGCCAACTGTGAGACTCAGCTCAATGGGCTGGTTCTTGTCCAACAGAGTGGAAGGCAAGGCTTCCGTCACCTCACCTCACGAAATCCTTGCATTGGAATAGACACTGGCGAGTAAGATAAAGCAGAGGATCGCAAAAACTAGAATAGAAATAAAATTTTAAAACGAATATTAGGTCAAGAAAGTCAGAATGTACCAAGCAAAAGAAGGAGAAGAGAAATAAAGACATTTTATGCCTACGCGTGTAGCCTGATGGAAAGACAGTGGAGATTATTAGGGTAATAATCACAAAGTAAATATACAGCAGAGGTAAGAAGAGTCATCGTGAGGTAGAAGTGGTACTGAATTTGAAATGTGGGGATAGTGTAATACATTTGGAAGAGAAGGATGACAAATCGTAGAAGTAGAGATGAAAACAGCATCATCACTAATCTAGTGGTTGTTATTATTATATTTGCCAAAAACAGTAAAGAAATTGATATTATATTCGACTATAGGAAATGGCTGCGGATGTGCTCGGAAGAAAACAATTAATAGAAATGGGGAATCGGAATGCGATACTAGGCGAAGGCAGAGATGGGAGTGAGGTAGGAGAGTACGGCTTTATGAGCAAGGAAAGCGGGGAAAAAAATAATAGATTCCGGCTAGAGGAATTTCTTCGTTATAACTAACAGCTGCTGTAAACAGCAAAATAGACCTAGGGACACGTGGGATATTCTAGGAGACACAGGTTGATATTAGATTATATTACGTTTAGACAGATTTAGGATGAGCATGAACAATTCACACATGTTCTCGAAAGCGGATGACGATTTGGATCTCAATTTAGTGCTCATAAAATGTTACGTCAAATTCACGGAGAAAAAAGTAGAGGAAGCAAAGAAAATGGAATATAGAAACTATGATTGGATGAAAAGGAATGATTCCTCAGAGACAGTTGATAAAATTCTTATTAAGGGCAAGGGGATGAACAGAATAAAGGAAGTTGGGCATATCTTGGAGGTACGTACGGCTTCTTGGTTCCACTTTCGTCCCTCTTACTTCTAACGAAAGAAGAGGGACGAAAATTTGAATAAGCATCAAAATTCCATCTGAGTAGAAAGGGGTTAACAGGAGGATAGACGGGAGAAGGAAATGATTAAAGTAAATCCAAATCTCGGGAGGAGGAAGTAAAAAGAGTTAAATAATAAAATAGGGTCTGAAATAGGTGCAAGAAACGAGATGGAAAGAGCGGTAAGGGTCTATGAAGAGGTCATAAATTACGACAAAATGGGTGAACACCCTTGAAAGATGATAGAGTTTTGAAGTTTTAAGAAAGAAAAATTAGTTCCATAATAAGAGATGCAACGGGTAAAATATCAGAATACGGGTAATTGAACCAGAATATATATTGAAAGCAATGAGAAATTACGTATCGGAGACTATATATACATGTATATATAGTATATGTGTATATATACATATATATATATGTATGCATACATGTACATATATATGTATATATATACACATATATATATGTATGTATACATGTACATATATACGTATGTATATATATATATATATATATATATATATATATATATATATATATATATATATATATATATATACATATATATATCTTCGAAATGGAACGCTCTTCGGCGACGCACAAATATATAAAAACACAGATGTAGATTTTTAGAATATAATTAAAGTAAATAAAAACTAGCCAATCTCTCGGAATAATTCCTCAATTTCATAGGAAAACGTGGAAGAAAGGGTTTGTATGGATTATTTTGTAGAATTTACAAGGAAGCTTTCTTCCACAAGAAATTGTCAGATCAACACTGATTCACATCCCGGAAAAGAGTGTACCAGCGTGTGTATTAAAGAAAAATTCGTTTTACCTCTCAAGTAACTAAGGCAGCACTTAAGATCATAAAAAAGAATAAAATGGAGAGCAATAATGGTTAATAATGAGAAAGTCAGTCTTAATATACAAAAGGATCAGGTACGCATGATATAACAATAATGTCACTAACTGGAATAAATATACGAGGGTAAGTCAATAAATAACTCGCAAAACTGGATAGAGGCGATAAATATCAAAGTAACTTCCTGAAATGTATTTAAATTTAATGTGTATTGACCCTCTACATTCTAACACTTATCCCATCTCTTTACAAGACCTTAATAGACGGCAGCAAAGAAGTATTCTGTTTGGCTGTCGCAGCTTCGAGTAACATCTCGGATTTCTGCACCATCATTTCCAAAACGTCGGCCTCCCAAATGATTTTTTTGGGGCCCGGACGGTTAAAAATCACTGGGGGCTAATTTATAACTCAACGGTGGATATTTCAAGCGTTTCGAATGAAATTTTTGTGACAACTTGTAGCAGTTTGTAAGAGATGTTTGCGACTTATATATTGACTTACCTTCGTACTTGTAGGATACAGCCAAGGTGCATTTTTCTACCATGCATATTTCTTCAAGATGTTTAGCAAAGTGAATTAGACCCAACTAACTGATGTATTGCCGAAATGGAGAGTAGATAAGTGGAAAAGATGACATCCAAAATCTGTATACGCCTCAAGACTGCTTCCAAATTGCAGGTAGTGGATGAAGAGTCAACATGGGAAGTTACACGAAGAGGAATGAGGGCTATCACCCGTAAAGTCAAACGGATACGTGGAGGAATGGTAAGAGAAAAGAGACTTGAGGTATGAATGAAATTAGTGGGAAACTCATCATATTAGATACCCAGGTAGCAAGCTTAATTAAGCGCCTAAGCTAGCTAAGGAATGGTAATTATTGCTGAGCGTATTGAATAATAATTGTGATAGCTAAATGATAGAAATACGTCATGCAAAAAAGAAGGTAATAAGGTTCTCAAGAAAGGGGAAAGCTAAAATACATATTCAATTGGTGAAGAATAAACTAGTAGTCAGAATATTTAAATATTTAGGAAGTTTTTAGATGAAGGTAGGAAAAACCATGTAGAATTGCATTAGATAAATAAAACCTTACCCTGAGTAGGAGAGAATTGATGATAGGGACAGAAAAAGGACTGTGAAGAAGAAAAGAAAAAGTGATATGGGGGAAACCAAAAAAGTTGTTGGCATATCCGATATAACAAAAAATTTCTGGAAAAATTCAGAGAAGACAGGAAAAGTGGATGCAGGGCACACTGGGACACATTGGAATGCGGGTGACTGTGATAGAGAGGAGAACGTTGGGTAAGAGAAGGGGAGGGAGGAAAATATTTGGCATTCTGGAAGGAATAAAGGGAGGTAGAACGTATGCAGAGCTATTAAATAATTTATTTAAATGTGAGGCCCAATGGCATATCGGAATGGTAGGTCTTAGAAGTGCAGCTATACTTAGATTATAAGTCCATCGTAACCCTACTCTAACTATTAGACCAATGCAAATAAAAATAATTCATCATCCATCATCAGTTTCATTGAAACACATTTCTGTAAAACTTCTTTTCCTTTGAAAAAATATATGATAAAATGTTTTCATATTTTCAAAGAATATTAAGGGCCTAAGCACTTGATGTACTATATGCCCGTAAGTGAGGCGATGTTTACACGCATTTACGTGTGTAAAGCTGCTCATTTAATCCACAATGATTTAAATCGCGAAAGCAATTTTTCCTGCAAATGTCTTCATCGGTTAGCATATAGGTAATGGAGCGTAGATATGAAATGAATGATTGATACGTTGCGTCCGAGTGGTGCCGCCATCCAAAGTAGGAAAGTAATGCATTTAAACGTAATATAATGAGATTACTAAGTGTTGAAATAGATACTACACTTTGCATTAATGAGCGTCTGTAATTTAACGGATATATTCCTTGAGAAAAATCTCATAAGTACACAATACTCATTGCGTTGTATGAAAAAATCTGACTAGCATTAAATTTGAATCCTTTAAAACTATTGATCTTTATTTTCATTACTTGATACAATTGAATTCAATATTTCTTAGCCATAAAATGTCAATGTGACAATCAACAATGCAATGTTGGATTAGTATAACTTATGATGGGTTAACTGGCGCACCATTACCCTCGTGTAAAGAATATATATAGAGATAAAAAGAATACTCACGCTATATCTACCATTTCCACAGGAACCGGAAATCTTTTAAGACTTAAAATGAAGGCGAAAATAGCCTCAATCCGCTTTCATGGCTATATAATGCGTATTTATGCGCCCATCATACCCCAAATATCTTCGAATGAAGTCTCCCACGGCATAAAAATGCTCCTCAATTCCAATATACGATATATTTGAAGTTCTCTTGAGCTATATTTTCACTTTTAGGGTGTCCCACAGGGAGGAGATATATAAAGAGGGGCATTTCTGACCGCACTCTTGACATTATGGAAGCTAATGCGGCCCTAAATCACTCTCCAAACGGAGTTCCTCTAATAGAGGATGGTTGCCACTGCTAGCACCAATGTTATAGCAAATAGTGATGTACCTTCCCCAATTAGCCCTTGCTACCCGACGATCGTGTACTCTTGAGTTTGTCTAACCTCCTCCAGTAATTTCCACGGAAGGGGCCGGAATTTCTCAACGAATGTTCCAACACTTTTGAAGGAATAATAAATGGCGTGGCATTTTGCGCTTCCACCCTGCGCAATTCATGAGGGCAATTAAATAATACAAACGACCGGAATTTATTAAAGTGGAGCGAGTTACCGTAGCAGTCATGTGGGAATGTAGGGGGAGTTGACGGCATCAAAAGAGAAGATGAAGGGAAAGGACAGAAAAGAAAACTGAGTAGTGGGAATTAATATTCGTGTGGAAGAATTTCTGAGGAAATCCGTTAGTTTGCTAGGTTGACGATGATGGGACTCCAGTTAAGGGAGAGGAAAGAGAGGGGGGAAAGTAGGTCCCCTTTGGCCCACCGGGCCCCGGAAGCTCCTGACCTCTTTCTCCGTTCCCATCAGTTTGTTACCCTTTTCCGTTCCTATTCTGTCCACTCTCCGCCTTAGCAACCTCTTGCGAGCCAATTTCCATTACTGCAAAACATCCCCATTGTCAAAGCGACCGAACACACCATGACAACAGTCCTAGAGCTCATATCTCCCCAAGCTTCCTTCCCGGAGATATGTCATCCAAAGTAATACTCAAAGAGCGAATTTCTCGCTAATGAGAGAGCGGAGAGTGTGGTGACGGGTAATAAATAATATAATCCGTTAACAATAAAACGACACCCGGCTTTATACCTATTTTGCTCCGGAATCTGCGTCCATCCTAAAGTTCCACGAATGCCATTGTCAGTCACTGGATTTCGAAGCACGCAGGAGAGATGATTTGTGGGAATGACACGAAAGGAACTAAAAATACATAAAAATAAGTGCGACACATACATTCGCTCATTATTTACCGCTGCGCTTTTTTCGTGGATTTGAGCTACTTCAATGTGTCAAATAAACATCAACAAAAACCAAACATTTAGTGTGTCATATAAAGTCATTTGAATTATACGCAACCCATAGATCAGGTCACATTGTCTGTAAACTAATGTACCCATCTTAATGAAACAATAATTTGATAGGCCTACTCCCTTAAAGTATAAAGTGTAAACACTTTTCCACCAAGATCAATGTAAAGATAAGGGCTGAATATTGCATTAAATGGCGATGAAGAATCATTTTTTTATGTCTCACCCAGCATTTTTTGCAAAAACACTCTTTCCAAAGGGGAAAATATGTTTGACTAAAGTCACCACCGCTAGGGTCTGTAGCAAGGGGTGATTACACACTAGACTAATTTTGACGCCAATATTTTTACCCCTACCGCGGTCGGACAATGTTATTTTGATCCTTTATCGTGCGTGAAAAAATGGCATCTTAAATCTATCTGTTTTTCACTTTATCTCTATAATTTTATTGACATGATATATCCTACAGTAGTACGATGGGGCTAATAATAAATGTTAAACTTCATTGCTAAAGAGACATCCTTCCAATAAATGCAAGAGATTTAATCTGTTATTCAATCTTCACGGAGGAGAACCTCATTGTGTGATTCCCAGCCTGGTTGCTCTGATATTTTGGATACCCTAATAAGTTTATCATTGCAACGTTTTTCAATCTAGCTCCTCTAACCTGCGGGCAATTCAATTCGGTAATCAGTCCAACTTTGTGAGGATCCCATATACTAGCAGGATATTCTAAATATGACGTAATCAGCGAAAGGTATTTCTTTGCCTTGCATAACTCTAATTGAACATTTATATGTGATTAACACTTATTTACAAACATTATCACTATTTATTAACATTACACAACAGACTATTTTTGACCTTCACTCCATAAGTGATTTCTAGCCTAGATCCTCTAATAATTTTGATACGCTATTCAGTTTGCTTTTTTAACGTTATACAAATGTAGCTCTTCCACGCAGCACGCGATCTATTTTGGTGATGCGTACTCACCCCCTGCCACACATCCTAACAGTGGCTTTCAGGGTACTTAAAAAAATAAACACAAAAATGCATAATCAATCCAAATCCATGAGGCTCCCATACACCAGCAGCATACTCTAAATGAGGCTGAACGAGCGCAAGACAAGATTTCTGTTTAACCTTGTCATCACATTACCCCAATATTCCTCTGATAAATTCTCATTTTTGGCTGGCTTGTCCACATATTCCCCGTATATGTTACCCAGGATAGGTCGTGAGTGAGGTTAAAGCCTAATAATTAAATCATGTCAATATTTTTCATTTTGGTGTCCTTGATGCTGTAAGAGTTCCAGAGGGAATTGCTCCTTTTCCAAAAATCATCGCCACGCACTTTTTTAAGTTTGATTCAAATAGCCAAGTGTCGCACCAGAGTTTTATAGTATTAAAGTCATCTGCTAAAGCTGCTTAATTGTTAGGATTACGGATATCTCAGTAAACTATTGCACCGAAGGCAAATATTTATGTATTTTCCAAGTGACCACGGATTTAATATCGTTAACGTAAAGAACGAATAAAATAAGTCCGATAAAACTTCCCTTCTATTGAATTGAAGTGACTTCTACTATATTAGAGAAAAGAGCTCAACTCACCTCTTCTCTTTGCACCCGAACATTCGAAAAGTTTTAGAATCTTGGAGTAGTAGTAGTATTTAGGGAGGCACTTGGAATTTAGCTAATATACAATTCAGAACTTTGAGTTTGGTCACATAGTAAAGAGCACTTTTCGTCCAAATTATCGCGATATTTCAATTTTAATACTCCACCCCAATATAAATCGATATATATAATATATATATACATATATACATATACATATATACATATATATATATATATATATATATATATATATATATATATACATATATATTTATAAGAAGAGAGAGGTGACGGTGTAAAAGAAAGGAGAATATCTTCCACTCATCGGCACACTGGAGTATCCTAGGGGCGATTGACTAGGATGGTTTGATTTATTCTACGTGGAAGGCTGAGGGTGAATGCACCGTGACGCGGCCGAAATTAACCAATTTGCAATCTATTTCCAATCTTGGAGCTCTTGGGGCGCGCGTGTTTATATACGGCGTTCTTTGTGGGCGCGGAACGAAAACGCCGCCACACGTCACTCTTCTCAACCCATCTGCCCACCAAGAACCCCTCGCCCTTCAGGCCCCCACCTTTCCAAAGCCGAGTAAATGAACTTTCCTCCTCCGCCGAAGAGAGAGTAAGAGAGAAGGGAGAGGTGAGGAGGTAGGAGGACAATGTAAACAACATCACAGCGGCAGCTTGAGACCGTAAAATGCCGACGACTTTGAACGAAGGACGTCGCCTGGCGGTGAGAACTCTCCCCGCCGACCGGTGGGAAAGTTTACCCCCCCCCCCCAACCCTTCCACAATCAATCCGTCCCCTCCGGTCGACAGAATACTGCCTGCGTCGAGAGTCGTTCCGAATCTTCCCCACAAAATCCTCATTCCCTTCCCTCCTTCCCCCGAAAATCGTAGCACAGACTCCGTGCGAGAAAAAAGTTCCCTCTCGGGATGCGTTCGATTGCCGCCCGAGGTGTATGCACAGCAAGAAGACATGCAAGACGAAAGGGAGAGGGACGGGTGAGCGAGGTGAGGGGTAGGATGAGGAAAGAAAGAGAGAACGAATATAGAGGATCAAAGGTGGGCGGAGAGAAGGGGTTGGTGGATGAAGAGAGAGAGAGAGAGAGAGAGAAAGAGGGCGCGCGAAGAGGAAACTGGGAAACTCGCTCACCCCTCTAAGGTGGAGTTTGAGATTGCTCCGTCTCTCTCCTATTACCCCTCCCACAATCCACGGGCACGTTGGCAGGAATGAGGAAGACGGAGCCGCCACCGCGATATATTCGGGCCTCATTGATCGGAATTTTGACCTCGCCATGCCTTTCAACTGAACACCGCGCTTCCTTGCGAAGAAAACAAGTTGAAGAAAAAATATAATGAAAAATATTCCGCAGCGGAGAGAATTTGGAGGGAAAAACAAACAGAATATTTAAAAGGCCTAAACATATGCCACCCACATTAAAAGCGAATTGGAAAACGCCCACCAACGAAATTGTACTGGTAATCCTCTCCGTTGAAAAAGGGTGAATTTAAAATTACATAAAATTATGTAAATCAATAAATATTAGCATTACGAAATGTGCTTTCTTTCGTAAATGGAATAGAGAGGAATTATATATGGATTAATTTGACGGATGAAAATATTTAAGCGAAAGCAAATATAAAAATTGAGTATTTAGTAAGTGGCAAGCCTTTTTCAAATTTTGGAAGAAAAAAATACCTTTAAACCTTGAAAATCAAGAAAAATATCAAAGAACTAAAATATTAGGGACAACGAATATGACCAAAAGATAAGAGTAGAATAAATAAAATACGGCACTGATATGTGCAGGCAAATGTAGTACATTCCGCTCTGAAGAGAATGAATATTAAATGGCATGGTTGTAAATGCACACATTTTTACCAAAACAGGACACATCTGAAACAAATAGCTTTCTATTTTACATTTCAATAAAACTTTAAATACTGTACAACCCAACGTACTTACTGTTCAATTACCACAGTATTAGTTCTTGTTTTCTATCAACTGTTCTTTACCCTAAAATACCCATGCTCTTGACCCTTAATAGCTCATTTCGAAATATTACTCACGGACAAATTTTTCGGTATCCCTTCAGTCTCCACAAACTACACTCTACATAGAGTCTCTCATGTTCAAGTGAAGTTCAGTATCCTCTTCTCATCATTAGCCCATTTTCCCCTCCTGAATATGGCACTTTTCATTTTTCCTCACATACATCTAATTTTTTTTATTATTTTACGAACCCAATTACTAAAATAAACCACCAGAAAATACATAATGAAACCTATTCATGTTTCAGATTATAGGTTTACACAATGCCTATATCAAATCATTACAAATCAGGGTGGGGGGAAAGGGGAGAATGAATATACAGCAGGACAATGCGGATCGGAAGACGCAAGGGTGGAAACAACAGAATTTAAAATTTTACCGAAGCGTCAGATTGGCTTTGGCCCAGCCGTCCGAGGCTTTTGTTTGTCGGCGGCACACCCGGGGCCGATTCCAAGCTGAGAAAGGCTCCTTGCCGTAGATAACGGTTTCATATAAAGGCAAGCGCGCCAACCACAAGGGGCCTCAAACGCGAGCGGTGGATCGCAAGTTCGCGATCGCGGTAACTCTTTACCCTTGTTCTGTCGTGCCGAGGATTCTATAACGAACTTAACGTCTGATGCCATAAAGGCTAAGGCAAGCATCAAATGAAAGTCATTCACCAAAATGACAGAAAATTCAGGTTCTCAATCGATCATCTATCTTAGAGAGGCGTGATCCCGCAACAGAGAGTTAATTAAGCCTTAAATGACGAAAATTAGTCCGTGCTCAGTTTCATTTTGAAGCTGTAGATACATTTTGCATTTTCCTCTGTGGACGGTTATGGTTGGCCGATGGGGAAATGGCGTACAAAACCAATCTCTAATGCAGGTTGTTAATATTTTATTACGGCTTAAAAAATTAAATTGCGTGAAAAATGTTCAAAAGTAAGGTTTAGCTCCATTCTATTTAGTAAAGTGAAAGGATCAAAATCAAAGGCTGTCGAATAGAGCTGTTGAAGTTCAATCACGATGCTTTCACGTTCGTTTACCTCATCTCTATTTACAAGTTAAAAGGCTTTAAAAGAAAGAAAACAGGATATTTTGAACTCTGATGGAAAGAACAAAGTAAACAATGGAGAAAAAAAAGGGAGAACTCAAAGATGAAATAAAATCCGACCTGGGCTTTGTAACTTTCTTCCAACGAAAAAATAAATTTTTCCGAGTAATCTCACACATCAACATATTACGGAACAATAACCCTTGCCCACTCACGAACAGTCCTCAAGCGAAAGAATATTTTTCTTTCTTATTAGGAATGCTAACACGGTTGACGACACGTCGTAAAGCAGATCAAGCAATAACATTCCACCTTACCGTCCTCTTTTTTTTCTGGACATTTGTGGTTGACGGTACGCCCCTGAGAGCAGATTAAGCTACTGTTAGATTGCCATCATGTCTCTCAGGAGCTATCCAACCTGGGTTATTAAGTTTACACAGTGGGGAGGCTGAGGTAGGCGGCTAAATCCGCAATATTTGAGTTTTCCTGTGAGTATTCTACCCAACAGACACACAAGATTGAAAAAAATATATTGATATTATAAGAGACATGGGTAGAACTGCCTAATGCTGCCTGTAACATACGGTTAGATGTTTTAGCGGGATATTGTTCATTAATCCTTTAGAAATAATTGTATAAACATTTTATTCGATCTTAAAAAAAGAAAATAGATTAAAAAATTCATAAATAAGTATACTGTATACTGATATTGCGAATTGAGAGCGTTTAATGTTGTCTTTCATGGAAGAAAAATGACAGAATTTTATATAACTAGAATATATATTTTACTAGGGCGGTGGTTGCATATAATTTCTTTAAATTTTTGGACGGATGAGATTCTGTATAAAGTCATCAATAATCCTCCTCTTGGATTTAGTTTTTCAGTGTTTCCACTAGAATCCCTCAATTTTAGCCTTAATTTCTCTTCAATTGTGTGTCAACCATAAACTTGTCGCTTATATAAGGCCTTTCCTTTTGTTTACTTTGCTTTACACAGTGAATTTAAAATTTTTACGTGCCTTAAGGAGATTGCATCGAGAATTCAAGCATACAAGTTAGTCATTTTCAACAAAAATTCTGAATTTTCCATCTCAGGTTCAGTGCATCAAATAGAGATGACAAAAAAAGATCTTTCCACGTTATATTTGTAAATATTGACGTAGAAAATCCAAACATTTGTTCATATTGTAATGGCAGAGGAGGATTACCACCAGAAGAATTTTGGATTCATATCGGGCTAACGAAAAACTGATACCATGAGTGTAGTTGCATAAAAATTTTAATAGTGCACCTACTCACCCCTTTGTTAAAATTCTAATTAATAATATGTGGGAAAAAACAGCTGAAATTGCCAATTTAAATATTTTGACGCCTCAATATTAGTCCAAAACATGTTTGGGAGCCTGTTTCAAAAATTAATACAACCATACAGAGTTAAAAATCTGTTTATTCACATGAAATCTGTTTACAAACTACTAGCTATGGGTGCTATATTAATTTTCATTATTCGTAGTTGATACGTGAAGAAGGCAGCTTATTTACTCACGCAGTCACGGCCCAAAATCATCAAAAAAAAAGTAGGATGCGTTTATCTCCTATTGCTTAACTCTAAGCTTAATAAATAGGCAAGAAGCAAAATTAAACGGGTTTTTTCCAAAAAGAACAGTCATCTGCATGTTAGTCATATTTTCTTTAATTGTCAGAACGAAAAGCCTAAATTGTGATGAAAAGTCACCTAGATGTACATCGTAGCCTTTAAAAAGTTATCTGATACTAGTGTACAAAACATATCTCAATTTAATGCTTATAACGAGAAAAACTAACTCTTTAAATTGGCCTCTCGGGTCTCTCAGCATAATATCTCTTGACACCATGAAAAGTTGGAATGAGCTTCTTATTCAATATAGTCTGCTGCTCATACGAGCATTAAAAAAGAAAATTTCTTCATAAACTTAAGAGAATATTTTTCAGGCTGAATTTTTTTAATTGAGATACTTTTTAACGAGATATACATATCATCAAAAGTATGGAGTTGATTGCCACGTTAATGAATTAGCAAAAGTTATGCTGCCATATCGTAGATACGGTAGCGACATTAAGTCTAGATAGCAATCACCTAAATTCGTTAATTTCAGTTTAATCTCTTCGTTTAAAAAGTCATTTATAGATAAAGTAAAAGAAATAAAGAAGTAGCTATTCTATGGGTAGTGGGACATGCTGTTTAGCTGTTGAAACAGTGATCTTGATGAAATGCCTTCATTTGCGGAGAAGCCATTCAGAACTAATAATATTCGAGTATTCACCATTGATCTTAGTTTCCACAAGAAAAATAGATTGCCAAAATGTTCATTTCGAAGCAACAAACCTACGATTTGATACCTGGGTATTTTAAAAATAAATTATTTACCTTACATTTATTACCTACTAATATTTCCAGTCCTCGACAGTGCATTACGAACTTTTATCTAATTCAAACGAACATTGATTACGGAGGGCGATGACATCAAACCAACCTCCAGGCTTGTTGTAATAGCCAATATAAGCATTACGGAGGGCTAAGCTCACCTATGCAGAATGTGATAATCACTAAATAGCAGGATTCCTTTAAAAAAGGGAGAAAGTGCCGTTAGTTTCACTGTGACGAGTGTGGTTTCCAAGGAATACCTGATACCCCAAAATCACCCAGCCTGTGTAAAGGTGTAGATATCCCTATGCTTCGCCTGGAATCAAACCCGGGACCTTCAGCACTCTTACCACTGAACAAACATAAGTGCATTGATACTAATAATTCTTAACAAAAGTTTTGAGAGTTTTAAAGTAATATTTTGTGATACTTAGAAAATATTGAAGGTTTATTCTGAAATAATTACTACTGAGCTTGAGATTATTTTCCGCGTATTTTGAAACTAACAATTATATCTACCTCGGAAAAGAATGGTGTTTCGGCTTATTTTATAACATTAAGTGTTCTTACTAATTCATGAAGGCAAATTGAGGTGAAAATATTTCAGAAAATCGCTTGCATACGGCACAGTGAACTGTGTATAGATTTTCAGGCTAGGATTAAAGTATACCAGAATCAGAATCAATGCACTCAAATTTTCCATAAGATATGATCAAATGGCAATATTTACAATAGCATTTCTATGCATAGACCGCATTTGTCCCCATTTTGTTAAAAGATCTGAAGAGAGCTCTTATTTTTATGAAAGTTTCCCAGCATCCTAAAAGGTGTAGGTTTACGATTACGATTTCATAATTAAGGCGGTAATCGGCGGCTTTCCAGTAAGTAATTAGATAAGAATGTAAATTGTCCTTGCTTTAATGAACACTCGTTATTTACGAGTTTTAACGGATTCTCTTTACTTGCGAGCCGCAATAATCATCGTACTACCCCCAAGCATTGTTCGTACCTTAAGCGAAGTTAATTATTCATAGAACACCAAAAACATTAGCTCAGTCAGGACCCAAAACAATACTTAATGGTAAATATTAATGTAAAAAATAAACATCATGCATTCAATTCGAAATATATAACACCAAGTTTCAAAGCATATTTTGAAATGAACGTTACTACCAAAACTTCCTCGTCTCGGCGAATCAGATACATTTTAAAGAAACATTATGGCATTTCAATGAATATCTCACGCATAAAATCATCAAGCAGACAATATGATTCCTCGGAAACGAACATTTGGTTAGAGCTTAAGTAATACACCTCTCGGAGCAGTGAGCCGTTGCATCATATCTCCTCGTCTCCTTTCAAGCTCGGGAAGAATATTAATGGAGGTAAAAGAGGGAGGCACGACATAAAACAACATCAGAAATTCTTTAGAGACCCTCCAAATCCTCCTCTCGTCCCCAGGCTCCACTACGTTTTCCACTGGGGGCCGCAAAAGGGGGCGTGTTCCTCGGCGAGAAACCCTATTCCATTTGGTCCTCACGCGGTTTCCATTATCGTCGGACCGCTGGATGCCATACCTAAGGAAAAAATATTCGCCGAATAGTTTTATAATGGATTCATCCTCAATCGTGATTCCATAGACGGAATTACCAGGCAGGAGAAAAAGGACTATTACCCTGCTGTCTCCTTTATTTCATAGGTCCTAATCTACTTCCACTAGTCTCACTCCCCTCCACTCTTACTCCTTGAAACCCCAACGATATTTCGCCTCCACTTTGGACTCCCAAAATTTTATTTACTGCGCGTTCACATTTTATCCCTGCTCCCTCCCTCCCTCCTTCCTTCCTCACGCCTTTTGGGCTTCGTTTTGCCTTCCCTCACTGTAGGCGTGCATCAAATGGCGGAAACACTCTCTGCTCCCAGTATTAAATTATGTTCCCTTTTTCCCGCCTTCCTTTTATGCCTTCACTCGTTCCTTCTCCGCCTTCCTCCCCGCCTGGCTCTCACCTGCTCCAATTTGGGTATCACACTTCGGAACGGAGCACATCAAATTTCTCCCCTTCCACCCATCGAGATTTTTCCGAAAATCTTCTCTCAACGTGGAAATTTTCTGCTGTCGCCTGTTCCTCCTCCACGAATCCTCACTTAAGTGATCTTGATGAGTAATGACTCCCGATTTTTGCCGATAATTTTGAACGCGCTTGCACTCCATGACAGTTTGGCGGCAATGAAATGGTCCCAGAGTATTTCCATCAAGATTTTCATTAATAGGAGCCAACGGCATCTCCGGTAGTCCATCGATTAGATGTAGCTTATGGACGGTACTGGAAATTAATAAAATGTTTCACTTTCTCCTACCCTTCAAGCAGTCGAAGTCTCTTCGTTTACTCAATACACTACCTTTTTTCAGAGCCTTCGAATCCAAAAAACTTCCTATACCCGCCTAAAACACGAACATGTCTTTCTCCTTATGTATCTAGTTTATTTTATCTTTAAGTTTAAGGCACCTTGATACCAATATCATAAAATGCCAATCTATGTTCATCCACGTTTCTTAAAGACCGGATTTCGGAAGAATAAATACAGGTTTGATATTATGGTCTTTTTATATCTTTTCCTTGCGTGTTTTCTCAATCCTTGCTATCCTTTCCCACTATTTGTAAAGGCTTTCTTTGGTAACGCATTTTTTTCCTAACGCCTTTAATATTGCGCCTATTTCATTATATTCTGGAGGAAAAGTTTTCTCAAGTACGTAAACTTCTCCAGGTTCTCTTATTTGCGCCATTGAAATTCAATATTTGACTTCAGTATGAGATTTTAGTCTGGAAATGTGCACAAAAAATAGAAACCGGGAGCTCTCGTATATGTTTTACTACCTGGTAATAAACTATCTCTGATTCGAAAATAAAAACGTTTCTAAAACTCGCGAGGACGGGAAGAATACTTCGAAAAAAAAACATTTAAAGGGAAATGAGATGAGGGACAAGGTTTCTTTAGGTTTCCGTTAAGTTTAATTTATTACCCTGCATGCCACCACTAGGGTGTGTGGCAGGGGATGATTACACACCAGACTGTCCTAAGCCCAAAACACATTTCCCTCCTGACACAGCTGGATAAATGTGCTTTAATTTTGATCCCTTATCGCACGTGGGGAAAAACATCTCAAAACTATCTCTTCTGTCTTTAATTTACCGAATTTTATTGAAATAATTTCTCCTACCTTAGTATGATGGGGGTAATAATATATTTTCAGCATAATTGCGAAAGAGACACCCTTCCGACTCATGCGAGAGATTTAATGTTATTCAACCTTCGCTCCGCGAGTAAGTCCAACCTAGTTCATATTACAATTTTAATACGCTACACAGTTTGTCTTAACAACGTTTTGTAAAGCTAGCTCCTATACGCTGCACGCGATCTGATTCGGCACTCAATCCAACTCAGTATGGATCCCATATGCTTGCACCATACCCTAAATGAGGCCTAGCCAGCGACAGATAACCTATCTCTTTGACTTTTTCACCACATTTACCCAGTACTCTTCTAATAAATCCTAATTTTTTGTTAAATTGTCCACATATTCACCATATGTGTTTCACCCAGGAGAGATCGTGAGTGAGGGTAACGTCTCGGCATTTAATTGAGTCTAAACATTCCATTTCGGTGTTCCCAATGCAGTAGGAGTTTAGGAGGGAATTGCACTTTTTCCAAAAATTTATGACTACGCACTTTTCAAAGTTAAATTCTGATTTCCTAGTGCCGCACCAGCGTTGTATAGCATTAAGGTAATCAGATAAAGCTTCTGTGTCCTCAGGATTACGTATATCCCTGTAAAACACTTCATCGTTTCAAATACACGTATCTTACTAGTGACTTCGTAGATAACGTCGTTAACGTTAGGAAGGAAAAAAGAGATCAGATTACACTTCCATGAGAAACATTCAAAGTGACTTTTATTGCAATACAGCTAACATTATCCATGACTGCTCTTTGTACCCGAACATTAAATAAATCTCTAATCCAACACAGGATAATTCTATCTTTGACATCTGCTTCTCGTTTTGTGAGTAGTTTAGTTATAAGGTATTTTGTCGAAGGCTTTCTTAAAATCTATGAAAACCGCGTCCACTGGAACATTACTCCCGAACTAATG
Source organism: Hetaerina americana (assembly GCF_022747635.1). NCBI lineage: Eukaryota > Metazoa > Arthropoda > Insecta > Odonata > Calopterygidae > Hetaerina > Hetaerina americana. The sequence continues at coordinate 44,209,663 of NW_027286070.1, forward strand.
GTATCATGAACAAAACGCGCAAGTTGTGTCCCGGAGGATTTACCCTTTCGGAAACCGTGCTGGTATTGGTGAAAAAGGAGGTCGGTGGGCACACAAATATATACAATACGGACGTGCGCCTAAATACAGACGTACACACAAATAAATACAGACGTACGCGCCTGAGTATGTGAATATGCGTGAAAATCCAAGCCTGTATATGCGTGTGCCTAAATAAATAAATAAATAAATAAATAAATAAATATATATATATATATATATATATATATATATATATATATATATATATACATGTATAATAAAAAATATATATAAGCGTTAAACTACTGACTGGAGGGTCCCGGGTTCGATTCTCGGGCAAGTCTCAGGGCACCTGCAGCTTCACCCAAGCTATGTGATTTTTCGGGTACCAGATCTTCCTGGGAAACCATGACCGGCACAGGGAAAAGAACTGGCCCTCATACTCAAATGTGTGAATTTCACACGCCGTCGGGCTTAGTACTGGGTGAACTCTACCATCACCTACCAAACCGACCTTCGGGTTGATTACTGTATTTATGGTTTTTTTTATATATAATCAATGTATATACACATATATATATAATAAGTAGATACATAAATATGATTTATATATAAACTTATTATTATATATAATAAATACATACATTATATGTGTGTGACCACATCTTCTAATCACCTCGTAGGCCCAGGCTGACTAAAGGGAGGAAGGGAACATACTCATTTACCCCTGCTTTTCTTACGGGCGAGAGGGAAATGCACTGCTCGTAGTCGCTCGCTGCCGCTTCCTTGCCCGTGGCCAAATTGACAAACGCACTTTGTCGTTGGGGAAAAAAATAGAAAGATGTTTTGGGAAATGCGACGAGATAGTGAGTGTGTATTTCTTTTTCCTATTCACCGGACGACATGCATATTAATTTGTCGCATCTATTACAATAGGTTGATTAATACTTCAAAAACAACTTCAAATTCACCCAATTGTTCCTTATTTACCCATCATAAGTCCATTTAAACTTTTGTTCACAAAAAATAAATAGTCGTCCCCACATTTTAATTTTGAGTAAATTCGTGTCTATATGTTTCCCCAAGCTAGGTAGAAAGACAAGTTAACACATCTTCATGATACCTCTTCAAATATCCGACATCACTTAGGATGTGGTTTTATAGCAAATGCTATCGAATGTTTCACTAAATCTTAAAGTGGAAATGCCCTTTAAAGTAAATTATTCGGACGGAGAATAATTAAACCCTACAACAACCTTTCAATGAATGCAGGCACATCGCCAGAATGGGCACGTCAACAATAGCTTTAAAACACGTTGATATAAAAATATAATAAATCAAAAGGAATATCCACAATTCCTTCAATATTCTGAGATTTTACTTCAAGGTCAAAGCCTTTGTCATGAGCATTATTGTGATTGCAAAACAACCAAATAAGCAATATTCTAATATGTCAAAATCAAGTCCAAATATTAATATTCTGAGGGCATACTCTGAATTTCAAAGTTCGCGAATATATTTTTTCCTATTTATCTCAAAACACAAGGAAAGGTTTTAAAAATTTAAAAGTATAGCGGAACAATATTGCGGAAAAAAATTAGGTGAATTCCAAAATATCTTTGCCCTTGCTTCGAACTTAAAAACTACGTTCGACATTTTTTGAAAACCTACTTACGCTTACGGGATTTTCCATGCAGGAAAAAAAATACCCATGCAGCTTAGGTTAATATCGCAATTAATAACCAAAGATAAAATATGAACTTGACCAAAGATCACATTTACTATTTTCAGAATAAAAATGTAAATACCCTTGTTATCTACAGTTAATCGCAACTTGTTATGTGTAAACTGGTTTCACGCGCATTTCCCTTACCACATTCAAACATGCATCACAAACATCCACCAGAATTGAGCAATTTTATCAGCTACTCTTAGCCTTAATACTGATTGAGTCCCAAACCTCACATCTACATTTTACCAATGTTTAATTTCTTTAATCATCACTCGATTGAAAAATTTAGGGAAAAAATTCTTTCATGCTAAAATGGGTCGTAACATATCACCAAATCAGATCTATATGAGCATCAACCAACCTTGGAGTCAGACCCGCCGCGTTCTCCACTCCCTGATACGCACAGATGGGGGATCGGACGGCTAACGACGGACCATGCTATGGGGAGGGGGAGAGGAACAGGGTGGAAGAGCTGGGGTTGTTTAGTTAAGCTAAGTTTACACGCATCCGGTTTTTCGTTGCGTTTTTGCGTCGCCGACATACTCCATTCTAATGTCTGCGGCAGGGCCGGAAGGAAACAGAGGACGGTGGTTACACCGTGTGTCCTGTTTTCATGGGAGTTGAACAAATGACAAACAGTGAGCGTCGGTTTTCGTTCGACGCCACAACTCCGTCGCCGCAGTCTTCGGTGAAAGTTGAGCAATGGGCAACTTTTGAGGCGCCGCAAAACCAGATGCATAAAAAATTAACTTTACTCTGTGTCCTGTGTGAGGATAACGGTTTGATTTGCGATACATTTCTACATGAATGCATCCGTACGTACGGCAGTCATTTCCACGGCTACCAGATTCGCGGACGATTTAACAATACCAATTTTAATCTCGGAAGGAGCGTGCTGACTTAACTGCTACGAGATTGTCTCCAACTTTGAACTCATCGACTTTCCTACCTCAGTTGTAACTAACAGCAGCAGTTTAAACAAATGTTATGACTTTACTAAGAACCTCTCTTCGAACTCGTCCCTTCCCGTAGTGCGTTCTGAGTCTTTGGTCTCAAGTCTCAAATCCTGTCATAAGACTTAAGTTACCTCATATCTATGGGAATGATGTCTGGAGTACTTAATTTCGGCTGAAGATAATTACACGTAATCTCTCAGGAATAGATACGAGTTCTTGAGACCTGTTCTATTCAAGCCAATACGCATAAACCAACGGCCATGCTCAAGATTCGCACATTTTGCGAGACTTCATCTACTAGATATATTTGAAAAGTAAGGGCTGTTTTCTTATATTTAAAAATTGGTGGATCAAAATTCATGGAACGTGGGAAAACTATTTTCGTTGTGCCGCAAAACGGCGTGGCAAATTGTCCTCTGGACTAGTCCGTGGCAACGCGCGTCCTCACACAGCTGCTCGAGCGAAAAAGACTCAAGATTTTGTTTGGGAGTATTTTGATCATCCACTTTACATTCTTGACCTTACACCTAATGACTATTTCCTCTTTTTGCACTTAATACTTATGGCTTGGTGGAGAACGGTTCTTAAGGTGACGAGAAACTCAAGAATATCTATGCTGAGGGATTAGAGAAGCTGGTGCAGCGTTAAGAAAAAAGCTTCGAAGTAAACGGCGAATATGTACAAGAGTGAAGCAGAATTGCATGAAACAGGAATCGTGGAGAAAATGTTTTTCTAAAGAATATATTTTTTAATGACCAAAAGATCTTTAGAATACGCATCGTAGTTCCTCCCACCACCATATTGATTTTCCTTCGACTTGCAACATTCTCGGTCGTTTTCCGTCATTTCTAAATGGATAGGTATGACAGAGGAACCTGTTCCAGAATATTTGCGGAGATATCTGTGCTAGTTTCCTCGACCGCGGCAGTCTTCGAAAATCAGGGATGAGCAGTCAACTACCGCGATTATACATCCTTTTACATGATGTATTTGGAACGGAAATGTCAGTCTTTGAATCCATTATCCAATACACCCTGATTGTTCTGGGTAAAAAGGGGGTGGGGCCACAAAGCGCATCTTTAAACGCGATTAAATTGAATTCGGTCCTAAAAAGTTATTTACAACTCCGTCGATCTCGAACGCTATTGCTAATCTTTCGGCTTTTTAGGACCAAATATTTTTTGTTTATGTGAGTGCGTGGGTAGCGAGCGCAACCTGGGACACTCATCTGTCGACTCTTAGAAGTACGAAAGTAACTTTGTTTTTCGAAGTATTCGTATGGAAAATGAGCGTTTTACCGAAGTCTGGAATTCGCAGCGCAGGGAGCGAGAAGAGTTTTAATGAAAGCATTTTGGAAGCTTCTTACTGTTTTCTCTCCCACTGGAAAATGTATTTTTTTCCTTTCCAAATACAATTTAAATGTAACCTTTAATGGTGCCGACAACTAGGAGAAGGGAAAAATGAATTATGAACGGCAACTGTAGATTCGCAGGAATATCCTCAGCCTCAGGATATTTCTCAGTGCCCTGATTACTCATTCTCTTTCCAGATTTAATATTTTACTTTTTGATACTATTTTAACTTTACCTAAGAGATCCTACTACACTTCCACCCTTGCGCTAAAAACTTTCATCAGCCCTCTCAATTTCCCTTAGCACACGATCTTGCACTGATCATTTTTCGGCTACGAAATTATCTACTATATTCGGTCGTGAGATATCTGCAGAGGTATTCCCTTAGCTTTGCGCGAGTATCATCAAATGTGTCTTCAGCATTCAACCAAAACTTATCGCCTCCTCCCAGGATAATTCATGTAATCCACATTATTACTTCTGGAAACCCCGATGATTCCATGAATCATCTTAATGATATATGTGACTATGCTCTGCTCTCAGTTGAGAGGTGAGCTCGGGAACAGACGTCCTAAATAGACGTTGGAAGGCGAAGATGTTTTACCACCATGAGTGATTACTTATTCACTGTCTCGTATTTCATATGGTCCTTAAAAGCCGTCTGGGCGGGAACCATGCTACGAGCAAAAGAAATATAAAATGGATGATAATGTGGGGGATAAGGATGAAAAAGGAAAAAGGGCGGCAGTGTCGGCGTGGACGCGGAGTCGTAGATTCGGAGGCGTCTGATGATATATACTAGTATATATATATATATATATATATATATATATATATATATATATATATATATATCATCAGACGCCTATATATATATATATATATATATATATATATATATACATACATATATATATATATATATAATGGGCTGACACAATAAATATAACACAAATAGAAAAGAATAGCAACATTTTTCCTTACAATCGTTATATATATATATATACATACGAGGGTCATCCGGAAAGTAGTACCCGTTCGTGCCGCATGAAGTGCTGACGACGCGAGTAGCCGCTGGACGAGGTCAGATAGCTTCAGTGGCTTGTCTGCCTTCTCTGAGCCAAGTTGCGTGACGCTAGCATTGCCTGTGTTGTTTCTGTGATTGTTTACAATGTTTAAAAAAATTGAGAACGCCGCCAGTTGTGAAGTGAGGGCAGTGATTAAATTCCTCAATGCAAGAAACGTTCGCCCATGTGATATTCATCGCCAATTAAAGGAGGTGTATGGAGACAATGTAATGGACGAGTCGTCTGTTCGGCGGTGGTGTCGCAACTTCAACATGGGGAGGGGGAACACACACGACGATGAGCGTTCGGAGAGACCGTCTGTCATTACAGACCAACTGGTGAGCTCAGTTGACGAATTCGTGAGGAACGATCGGCGCGTCACAATTGATGACATCTGTGAGCATTTTCCCAATGTTTCTCGAACAATTGTTCATGAAATTGTTAAACACCATCTGCATTATGCAAAAATTTGTGCAAGATGGGTCCCTCGCGTATCTCAATGAGCTGGCGGCGAAGGACTATGCAGCAGGAATACAGAAACTTGTCACACGTTATGACAAATGCCTTAATTTGCTTGGAGATTATGTTGAGAAGTAGTTTAAAGTATCCTCTTTCAAATAAAATTTTTTATGTTTGTTAATATTTACTTTTGTGTCTTTATTTCACGAACGGGTACTACTTTCCGGATGACCCTCGTATATATATATATATATATAGAAATATATATTGATTATTCTAACCTTATATATATATATATATATATATATATATATATGTATATATATAATATATAAGGTTCGAATAATCAATAATTGAAAGGCCGGGAGCACAGCGTCGGACGCCCGAAGACCGCTCGAACCGATACTCAGGTGGCCAAAATGAAAAACGTTTTGGACTCTGACAGGCGTTTAACCATCGCCCTTATCAGTGAGGAGACCGGCCTTTCAGTCGGAAGTATGCAAACCATTGTAACAGAGGATCTTGCGATGAATAAAGTGTGGCGCCGAAAGTCTTGAGCGAGGAACAAAACAGACAGCAGCTTCTGACGAAATATGGCGTGGCAATGCTGCCTGACCCCCCCCCCCCTCGACAGCCCCGACCTGGCTCCACCTGGCTTTTTCTTGTTTCCGCGAATAAATCAGGGAGCTCAAAGGATATCGGTTCGACTTCATCGAGGCGATTCAAGCGGTGACGACAAAGGCTCTCAACAGTATTCCGGAAACCGACTTCCAGGGGGTTTTGACGAGTGGTAGACGCTCCGAACTAAGTGTATCGATGTAGGAGGAATATATATATATATATATATATATATATATATATGTATATATATATAATATATATATATATATACACATAGGTATATAGGTTTGTGTGTATACAACTTCCCTGCAAACAAACGCCTCAATTCCGCATACTTTCCATTCCGTTCAAGATGCCTAACCTTCTCCTCCGCATACTCTGCTTGCATAACGTTCTCCCCTTTATAGCAGTCGTCAACATTCCATCAAAAATGAAAATACTCTGCATTCACTTTTCTATCTTCCTTTCGATTTCTTCCAACAAACCGCACTCCTCCCTTACCGCACAAAGTACATGCCTGTCTCGCCTGTTTTACTGTCCGTCCATTTTACATTTTCATTCTCCGCAACACCCACATATGAAAATTCTTTATCTTCCCCTATCATTTTCCCTCAACGACCAATATTCTGCGCCGTGAAAAAATATACTCCATATCTAATTTTTCAGAAGCCTTTCCTTAACATCTCTACCCAAGGGCCTTTCGTCAATTCCCTGCTTGTACAAGCCTCTTTAGATAACGCACTTTTTGCAAAATTTGATCATTGTTTTCCTAAACACTAAAGCAAGATGTATAAATTAATAATAAGGTTACCAGATGAAGAGTTAAAATTTGAACATTCAATTTGAATAATATATAACGTTTAGGAGTTTATAAACACTTCCTCATCCTGTTTCCGTATCGGAAAATTAATGATTTTAAGAGCAATTGACATATCCGCCAGAGATTTTCCAGTTGACATATATACACTTATATTTACCCAGTATTTCTGCTTCTTTAAGAAGTTTCTACTCTTCGTACCATTTAATAGGTGCTTAAGTAATAAATTACGAAAATTAAAATAAATTCAAGCCTTAAATATCTCCCGCAAAGACGGAATTAACTATGAGCAGAGTATCGTTTCCGAAAGAGGTGTAAATGGCTAGCGTTGCAAGCAAAGAAAAGCACCTAATAAATTATGATAATTAGATTCCATTAACACCAGGAATGACGGTGTTGAAATACTTTAAATGCATGCACCAAGAAAACCGCGAATGCAATTTCTGTGAAGTAATATCTTTTTATTTGGCCTCCGACCTATCCCAAACATGCGGATTCAATAGAAGGAACTCGCAAACGAGGTGTCTGCTCACAACGAGTACACAGGAGCCCAAAAGAAAAGAAACCACCCGTAGTTTAGAGGATCGCAGAGAGAGAGAGCACATCCCCACACTTGGTAAACGCCCATTATTTCCAACCTTCCCCGCATCGAATACCTGCGTCACGACATCATTTCCTGCTTTGATCAGAGCCCGCAGTCTATTCTTAGAGGGATTTTCCCCCCGCAACTGCACTCCCCTGCCCCCTACACTCCCACCGCCCGCCTTCATTCTCTTCGGGTAGAGGAGCTCTACCCACTCTCTAAACGCAGACTTAGGGAGTGGGCTGAATCGAGCCCCGAGAGAATGCGCTTCTTCGCAGGCGGCATGTGCCGAGAGGCCGGGGTTACGGCTCGGCTCACATGCCCGGCTCACTCGAGGATAAGAAGTAAAGCCTCGCCCTTGGCTCGTGCTTCGTAAGCTTCCTCATTTACATCCTCGAGCATCTTTTGCGTACCCATCCTTCTCCCACTTTAAAAGCGCGATATGCGTGCGGGTGTCTACATGATTTAAGGAAGCAGAAATAAATTTAAAAATGAGTCTTTAAATTTTAGGATCACAGAAGATGTCATTATTCTGAATAACATAATGCGGTGATTCAGGGTATAGAAACTAATCTTGTTGATGCGAATATTTCGAAGGGAGAAGTCTACAGCAGTAAGATGGGTCGTTAATTTTTGGGAAGGGAATGAGATTCCACTGCAACTTATGGGCATGCACGTACCTTGAATAGAATTTATGGAGCATAATGATCTGGTCGAGGGAGATTAAAAACAAGATGGTTGCTACGCTCCATTTCTACAATTCCTCTGCAATATATATATCACAAAACGTATTTTATGAAACAAATAAAAATTGAACTAGTGTTATGAGAATATACGTACAGGCATAAAAGAGATTGCGAAATACGAAATGAAAACACAATAATGACAACATACGAGGCTTGGCTTGGAAGCATACGTGCATGGCTTCTCATGGATGTCGTCATTAAGTGCGTCATTTTCAAAGTAGGTCATTGTAAGGTATTATTTCATTTGGTGTGTTAAATTTTCACGTACCTACGCCGGATGTCATTTATTAGCTTAGGTTTAGGCCAAATATAAATTATGCCTAAATAATATTAATAGAATAGTAATTGGTCCACAGTCTCTAAAAGGATAAATCAATTAAAAGGTAGTGTGAACGGGGCAAACAGGACTCTACTCCCAGTACATCATGACATTTAATACACTAAAATGCTCATAATAATTTTCGAAGTAGGACTGGTTATTTTTTCCAGTTTCCTGCCCGAATCCATTTTGTAGATTTTTTTTCATTTTTTGATTTACGTAATCACGAAGGCTTATAAAAGAGAAGATGACCCAATTTTGGATCACTGTGATGGTATTCTCATGAATCAGAAATATGAACCATTGGAAAAACGGAAAAAAAGAAAACTGCTCAAACTGAACATGGAATGTGAATGCTGGTTATCAAATAGATAAAATGAGATACGAGGAAAAATACAGAATACTGAAATAGGATAAGGCCATATTAACCTCTACGGGGAAGTGAAGAGGCAAATGGAAGGGGCAAAGGCAGAAATAAGCGGAAATTGTTAATAACACTATTGCTAATTATAGATTAGGAATATCAATCCCATCGTAAAGTTTAACAATCACATGTAGTTTTTGAAAGAAATTACCCTATCACTTTGCTATATTACACACTTTTTGCCTTATTTGATGCCAAAAACAATTCCTTTTTTTATTCCTCTAGCTTTATCATATCTATATAGAGGACCTGAATAACCCATTATTTCTAATATTTGTTCTATCCACTGCTCCTAACTCAAACTTTATACCCACACCCCTCTGTCTTCACTTATCATTGCTGATATTTCCTCAACTATCTTCCCCCACACCAATTTAATTTTCCATGTCATCCTTCCTTCCTAAATTTCAAAGGCCTCCAAATTACGTTCATGAACTTTATTCAAAAGTCAAATTTCGAAAACACTAAACTTCAAAGTTTTCACTCAGCTTATTTTTATGCTATTATTAAGGGAACTTTAAATCTCCATGCACTTAACAAATACTTCTTTTACTAAATTATTCTCATACCTGTAATTTTATGCACATATTCAACCAAAAAACTGCTCAAACAAGTGAATATTTCTTTCTCCTCTGATTTATACTCTAACAAATTAATTTTTTACATAGCCATTTACATTTTAATGGAAATTTCTATTTCTCCCGTTTTGTTACTAGCTATTTTCATCCTAAACATCTCCAACTGATTCTGCAGTAATTATTGATATTCTACCTTTTAGGGAAGGTTTTGGATGCACATTGACTGAACAATGATACATTTCCTTACCACTCCTAACAAAATGCAAAATGAAATTTTACAAAAAAATAAAACGTTCTTTAATTTCGTATTCGTATTGTCTCCCTTCATTCCGCCCAGCATGCCTATCCTTTTCCCTTACCCCCTTTGAAAAATATTCAGATACATTTTTCTTAAGCATCCCAACGCCAATCAAAATGCTCTCCAACTACCTTTCCTGCATTCTTTAGATGTCTTCCAACGATACCCTTTCCTCTCTTACAATGCCAAGCACCTCGTTCGTTTTCCTTGCTGTGCATTTCACCCTTACATCCTTCTTCGTACTCATATTCCAAAAGCCTCCAAACTGTAGAATTCGTTTTAACTTTCGTCTTGCTTCAACGACCATGTTTCCACGCTCTATAAATTACGCTCATATCATATTTGAAAAATCTTTTCTATATCTCGTTAACCTACGTCTCTAGTAAAAATTTCCTACATCTTTGAAATCTTCTTTGCCTAATGCAATTCTTCTTCCTCTGTCGCAATTTTTTGACCATCTTAATTCAAAGACTGCCACGAAAGGCAAACTTCTCCCCCCTGCTCCAGTTTTTGAACTCCCATTTTGATGTTTATCTTAGCCGTCCTCTTCCTCGAAAATCTCATTAGCTTTATTCTATTCACAATGGTTTTCATTTCATTTCTATTACATGGGCTTTCTAAAGCCCCTATCAATGGATTCTAGATCATTCACCAACCCAATTGATATCATAAATTCCCCATTTGATTTTCTTCCTATTTCCAGTTCTTGTCATGCCTATTTCATAGCATTTCCTATTACACACCTCAATCGCCCCTGAGTATACATGAGATATGCCCGTTAATGCAAAGATATATCAATTTGACTATACTATATTATCATTGGGCATAAATTTCGAAACAGCGTGGTTAATTCACAAAGTTTTGCTAGGAGGGGATGCGGATTCAGATTATGCCATGCTATCAACAAAGACTCGAATGGTAAAAAAAAGCTAATTGACCGGATAAATCTTGATCACCCGCAGATCTGACCTAATCGGCTTCCCGCCTATTCTCATTCATATCTCCTGCTCGTCTCTCTCGCCTTCTGGAGAATACTGGCGATAATGGACATCCGCTGATAACGCCTTTGTTTTTATTGTTCTTCCTTGGTCTTTATCCAAGCTCTCACTTAAGCAGTCTGACAATAAGTTCAGTTATTTCTCAATTTTATACCATTGAATTGGAACCTTAAAAAAAGGAGTCCTTAAAGGAAGTGAATATGATGGAAAGAATGGAAAGCAGTATGGAGCATAAAATTGAAGAGGACATTTTTTTATTTTTATTTTATTTAAAGAATCACGTTGCAACTAGGCGATTTTCCTGTTGGCAACGGTCAGGTTTGGTCAATGATCACTCTTACAACGAAAAATACATACATACACGCACTAGAAAAACAGATAGGATACAAAATATTCTTTCATACAATGTCACTTCCACATTACATACAAAATGCCGACCACATCACATACAAACAATATTTTAATAACTACAATGAAGTTTATCACCCAGTGGCTGCTTTACATTTATACTTAAAACTGCTAAAATTGGATGGAAAGGGCTCAAACAAACCTCCAGGCAGCTGGTTCCAATCATTAATAGTTCTATTAAAAAAAGACTATTTTTTCTTATTTGTTTTTTGCGTCCTTATTTTTATTTTGAAGCTATGGTCGTTTTTTCCCTTAAAGTTAGGCTTTTCAATTTCTTTCCATAAATCTTCCCACGCTTCGTCCTTTTTAACAATTCTATCCATCGCGCCTAACCTACTCCTCTTTCTTCTATTTTTCAAACTCTCCCATTTCAGTACATCCAACATTACACATAACAAATCTAACACACCTTACAAATAAAAGACGAAAAAGACTGAAGATATGTTTACCTAGCCTCCTGAAAAAAATGAGTTCAATGCTTGGTGTATCAATATATAGTAGAATAGATTTAAAGGCTATCCACGTGAGTCACTTGGGTAATCGTATGCTACTATGGGTGAAGGTGTTGGTTTCAAATCCCACCCTGTGCATGGGTGTTATACCCAAACCTGGTGTTATTACCCATGAAAAACCTGATCGAATGTCCAAAACGTCTTATGTGGACCCAACGGGAACCCGAAAGGGAAGGGCGCAAAAGGCCGCGTGACAAAGCTTAGGTAACGCAAAGAAAAGTGTGTGGAAAGGGATCAAAATTTCAACACAGTGCGAGATAATTAGCAAAAAATGAAGAGAGGCAGGAAAAAGCTACAATGCTATGTGATTATTAAATTAAGAGTAAAAAATATTGTTTTGCTGAGAAGAAATAAAAATTACAGAAGCCTAAAATATTGCCAAATCATCAATTTTAGCAATGAAATATTGTTTTTGCGTGTAATATCCCAGAAAATACACAACAGAATGGTCTTAAATATGCATGACAAGCAAGCGTCCGGGACCGAAAACCGATGCGGCAGCGTTAGGGCTTCGATAGTTGTTTGAATCCGCAAGCAGATTCATTTCGTGGAATCATGGTCGTTGGCTCTGGGGAATCATTATCCTCCAAGCCGCTCCCTTCCGTTGAACCTCGAAGTCCCCTCCCCCTTTCACTCCTCCCTCTCTTACTCAGCCCGTCTCTCTTTCACACGCCCTCACTCTTTCACCCTCGCTCCACACCTCCTCCCCCCTCTCCTCCCAACATCTCTCCCTATCTACATCTCCCTCTCCTTGTATGGTGCTTCGGTTGTCTTATCCCCTTCCTCTCCTTATTCCTTCCCTTTCCTCAAACAAGGAAGACTTGTGCGTAGAAGGCTGCGGAATGAAATTTTCTCCGAGAAGAAATTGGATCGGTTAAAGCAGACCACGGGGTCAACCTGCGTCTTCCGGAACCCATTAGTATCCGCGCAAGAGATATCCACTAGCCTGAAAACGCCCTAAATCAAAAGGCATTCGCAAATTTTGGAACGTTGCCATTTTGTGTCGAGTTCATGGATTTACTTAATAAATCCTTAAATGATATTCATTTCAGTGAGCTCTTTTTATGTTAAACAATTTTAAAGATGTTTAATTCCCAAGAAACTGCGGGAGATGCTGCAAACAGTGACTTTTGGCAAAGTCATCTCCTAATATGCACTTCAATGCAACAATTTCAGAGTGTAAAAATCATTCTATCCCGGTCAAGACGAATGATTTTTACACTCTGAATTTTTTTCATTTAAATATTTAATTATTATTTTCATTATCTTATAATAATGCAAAGGTTCCCTGCATTATTGTGGAGTCAAAAGGGACGCGCATAAATTATACAATTTTGTCGTCATTACTGAGGAAGGAGTTTATACAGTTCAGAGCTTAGTACACAGTTTGAAGGTAACTTATTTACTCAAGCCCTCTGGACAAAATCATTTGCTTTTCCATAAGTGATCAGTGCCCGTGAAATACCTTGTGGATAATGAAGAAAGAATTTTAATGAATGGCACCCATTCAGTCAAGATTTTTCAGCTTTTCTGGAATTTAAAACCTGTATAAACATACTGTAAATACCATGTTTAGGCTGGCTAGGTTATTGGTTTCTTGATTGGAAACTGTTTATCAACCATGAAATTGTAAATCATTACTGAGAGCAAAGCCCTTTAGTTACCGCTGTCCAGAGAGTTTTTGTAAAAGACGAAATTAATTTGAATGTTTATTTTGCGGCGAAGTTATTTAGTCCCGGGTGACATTCGTTAATTTGGTTGGTTTGGAGTATGTGTCGGATGTAAAACTACACCGTCCTCTTGCAGCTTATTTTCCGCCGTCTATCTTCAACCTTTCTCATTCATTCCATTATCTCCAACTCAACTGCTTCCCATTATTCCTGCCTTTTTACTGCTCCAAGCCATTCTTCCATCTTGCCCTGGTGGGTTTAATTTAAGTTGTCAGTTTGTCGACACCTTGCATCCCATCCCTCAGCGCGATTGCCATCACTCTTTTCCTCTTAATTCCCTCCCTGCCTTTGAAAAATCGCAATAAATCGCCCCTGCTTTTCCTCACGACCTGAATCCCGGGCGCCTCTTTCATCGGATTAATTTGATTTTCAGAAGAATGACCACAGAGAGAGCCATGACATTACGCGGATCGCATGTCGCTGTGCAATACACCCCGGCTGGATGTTTCTCATCTGCTTCATGTCGGCTCCACTATCGTCGGTGACGCCTCTGCGAAGAAAACTTCTCCAACACGACACTTGAATCGCGCATTTTGGATAAACAAAGGGACGGAATTGAGAAAAATCATGGAGATTATTGAATGGGACTAAAATTAAGTTGGAGTGCTACGTTCTGCTTGAACATTATTTAGGAAAAACGTTTCGTGGCTTGAATAGCGGAGATAAAGGTTAATATTATTAGACCCTTGTTTGTGATTCAAGTGGGACGAATCTCTAGAAACCTATCCTCTAACAGCATAAGAGAAAGACAAATGCGGCCCTGAACCTTGACTGTGGATAGTTAGCGCTCGATGATTTCCTGTTTCTAAAAATGAAGGAAAATGATGCAAAATTAGCCTTATCGGAATGACCCAATGTGAATGACAATGCAATACATTTTACACAGGAAATATCAATTTCTCGGTAATTAAGCTAACGAGCTATGTATTGCAATAGGATTTTAAACAAACAATATGTTCAAGTGAATTACCGTGCATAGAATACACACGAAGAAATCACAATTATGCCCACAGAGTCGCGGAACATGAGGATGAATCCATCGTTTAAAATAAAAATGTTTTCCTCAGCAAAATGCATGGATTCCTTTGAATTTGTCCAAGGCAAACGCCTACTTGTACAAAAGTGATGAATCAAAAAAAATTTGTAGAGTATCTCGAAAAAAGGTAAACATTCGCCATCTGATGATGTTTTACGTCAAAATTTGGTTGTGGATAATTTATAATGTCGAATTGCTTAGTTGGTATCTTTCAATTTATCAAAAAGTAAATGAAAATGAAAGGTTATTTGATATACCTCTTATTTTCTCATCAAATGCAGGATTAATCACCGATTTCCTGCTCCAATGCTTTTAATTAACTGATAAAGCACGCAAGTTGTTATTAGAAGTTAACCTCATTGATTACTAAGGCAACAATAGAATAAGTTAATCAAATTCAAGATTTTTTCAAAGATTCAAGAGAACAAACATGATATGACTGTTACTCTCTTTTTAAATAGACAACATGAGTATTTTTAGCAAAAAGTCAGAAAAATCAATTTTAATTACTTGAGTATTTTTTAAATTAATTTTTAAGATTTTCTTTCACTTACCACATTGAAAAAGTCAATAAAATACTACTTGAAAACAATTTTCCGTGTGATTTAAGTATTTAACAATTGAAGAAGTCAGGACTCAGCATTTAGAGAGCTATTGTGCTTATAAATTATGACTATGAAAATTGCTTTTATGTAAGACAATAAAATATTAATCAAGTGTAATATAAATGTATGCATCATAATTTTAGCAGAATAGAAGACATATTAAAATTTTATATGCAAATATTAAAAGATCGCTAAACCTGTGCTATTAACAATGCATTACAGTTTGATTGAATTGAAATAAGATGTGTTGACTCAAGATTTAGTTGAACGAATTACGCAGCCAGCTGAAACCTAACAAGAGCGGGTAACTTTAAGTTTAATAATGCCCACGGTGACCCCCCAACATCTCGCTTTGATATGGGACTTCCATCAGAGTTTAGTTGAGCTGTTTCTCAAAGCAATATTGCGGTAAAACCTCAGTTATTTTTTAAATTCGCCTACATCATACCAAGATAGCCTCCTAAGGGATCAGTGAGGAAGAGGTGCTTCAAAATCCGCCAATAATTGTGAAGTGATGATCAGCAAGTGAACATTTATGCTGTGATATCTTCGTAAATGAGTAAGATGTAAATAAGTTACAGGAATTTATAGGTGGTGTATGTGTGTGCGTATATGTATATAAATATAAACATGTATGTATGTAATACTTTTCACTAATGACGCTAATATATGATTTTCCAATAATATTTTTGCCAAAATATTAATTTTGTAAGGTTGTTGTATTTAACAGTATTTCGGTTCACGAAATACTGTTAAATACAACAATCCCCTTAAATGGGTACATAATTAGAAGTCAGTACGTAAAACATACAAGTACACTAATAGTATTCCTTACTACGAGAAAAGATATAGGTAATGATTGCACCAAATGATTGTGGAAAATTTAAATTTACATAGGTATACAAACATATATAAATACAAAATATATATAAATATATATATATATATATATATATATCTACATATATATCTATATATATATATGAATATCTATATATATATATGAATAGATATATATATATACATATATATATACATATATATATTATATATAATGATATATTATAAATATTAGTATTATAAACATACACATTTATAAGCATTGGTGGCCTCACACTGGTTTCAATTTTTCAAAGCGTAGATGAGTCCGATGAAACGTGTTGAGAAAGACCCTTGCACCAGCCCGTTCATAAAACAAATGGCTCCAGTGAAACGTTCCAGTTACGATTTTCACGTCTCCACCAAGCTCTTCATGGCCGAGAAATATGTCATTGGAAATAACTTGGACTCAAGCAAACATACCCCTCTAAACTATTGTTAAAGCAGTAGTTTAACATCGTTCGCCCTATCTCACTTCCCTCCACGACCAACCGTCCCTGCAACCTTCCGTTTCCCCGTAATCCCCTCGCCACTATTCAATCTTGTTGTACTCAATTTTCTTTGCCAACAGCCCAAATCCTCAGTTCCCTTTGCTCAGCGCTCCGTGAGTCTCTCTCTCCCTACCTTTATCTACCTCTCACAATATGTATTAAACCCTTCAACGCCAGAGAGAATAGCTCCGAGGCGAAAATGTTTCTTGGCTAAAAACAGAGCGCAATTCAAACCCAAGGGACTATTCTGAAATAGGAGGGTGGGTGGGAGACTATTGACTTTGGCTAGGCGGTATTATAACTCTCGCAATCGGAGAAAGAATAACTTCTTTAGGCATCAAGGGCACAAAAATTTCACGCGGATTTATATCCAAATAAGAAAACAAAACACACCCGAGGAGGCAAAGAGATTTGCGAGATGAGCCCGAAATAATCCTAGACATCTTGGCTGAAAGGCTATGACTTTGCAGGGAAAAATAGCATTAACCATTTGAAATTATTTTAGAGGGTTTTATGACCACGATTTTAGAACGATGATTTAAGTTATTTATCTTGTTTGTAGATGGAGACTTACGTTTATTTATGGTGAAAAAAATCCTGAAAACGCATTTTCCTAAAAATCCATCGAGGATATGTAGTGATAATGGCAAATCCCTTTCGGTTGACAGCTAGTTTATCGAGATATAAGGATATCTGTGTATTAATAAATTCACACAATATAAAAAAATAGTAAATACATGTAGTTCCTATCTTTTCTGAGGAAAGAAATTCCTTTGTACGATCAATCACGTTTTGCAACAGAGTTTTCATTTGACGGAATGAACTTCAGAATCGGTTAAATAAAATATTGATTGCCTCTTTAAAAATCCGTTAAATAAGTTTCCTCAGTTATTGACTTGCAGATATATTTTTTCGGGAATTATTCAGAAAATGAATGAAATCAATTCTGGATGATTTACGCGACAATATTCACGAAATCCGATTCCTCTATATCTCCCTTTGGCCTACGATTTTGGCTCACTTTCTCAACCCATTCTTAGTCTCTTCACCCTTTGATTGTAAGCACTTATAAATGCTGTTTCAAGCCTTTTGATTGCACCTTATATTTGCCTTTTTAATTTCGATAATGATGGTCATGTTATTGGTTGTTTCACTAGCAACACTAGGAAATATGTTTGAATATGAAAAGACAATCACCCCGAGAGCCATATTATTTCGCCGTTAATAATAATAAATATTCGAATTATTGATAATATTAATGCTTATTTTGATGCAGTAATATTTTTTACTTTTACTGCCCTGGTTGTTTCCCACTGGGTCAAGCTCATACAAAAGTAATTTGTTCTTGATAGTCCACTCACACCATGGAGTTAGCTGTTCCTTCACACTAGCTTAAATGGTTGCTGGTATATCGTGGAAGAAATTTAAAATTCCCATGTGATTCATTAGATATCTTCTGAGTATTACGATTCCATCTGCGCAGATAGCGGGAAATGTGCCAAAGCCAGCACCACCGGCTCCGAGAATTGAGAATGGAATTCTACCACGAACTATCGGTCTGCCCTTGAAATATATATATATATATATATATATATATATATATATATATGTATCCACATATATATATTTCAATATATATATATATATATATCCACATATACATATTTCAATGTATATATGTGTGTATATACATATATATATATATATATATATATATATATATACACACACTCTTGTCCATGCACCATGCACTTAAAGCCGTTCCCTCTCAGTAAACAAGGTAAAATAAATCATATTTTCAGTTATTTTAGGAAAAACGAGCTAATTTTTTCCGTACTAAATCCTTGCATATTACTTCCCCCTGCAACCTAAGAACATTCTTGTATACATACTCTTCTGCTTCTCCGATTCCAAATATTCCTCACATTTGAGAGTCCCTTCGATTCGATAGTTTTTCAATCTTATAGATTATATAAAATTCATTGAAAGATTCCGAGAAACTGTGGGAGATTCGGTGGCAGTAATTTTTGACGAAGTTATTCGCTAAGTGTGCATTACAATGCAACAATTTCAGAGGGTGATTCCCAGTCAAGGGGAGTGATTTTTACACTCTTAAATTGTTGCATTATAATCCATTGAAAGATTTTGAAAACAAATTTGTTGAATAAAAATGAACGGGAAATTGTTTAATTCAATTAAAGGATTGACGAATTGCAAAAAATCTTTTCAGGATTTTCTGACTTATATCATTGTATTTCTACCTGTATTAATTTACAATAGTTTTTCATCAGGGGAAGAGCGAAGTAATTGCGTATCAATACTTATTATATTCATGCAAAAAGGCTATTCTGTTTCATTCGTAGATAAAACGTCCGTAGCATTAAGTAGTAATACTGTCAATTGCTCTTCCTGTTATTGTTTTTTGATTCCGACCTTTGACACGCTCACACTCCACATGGTTTAAACAATCTCGCCAATTAATGATTTGGCAGAGTGACCGCTGCTAATACTAAAACGGAGAAGAAGATTGACTAAATTAAAAATGTCACTTAGTTGAACTTAATCAAATAGTAGCTAGTTATCTATTATAGGTGTCCGTTGTGGCCCAAAATTCAATACACCTGTGCAGTGATCATTTTTTTTAATAGGCTTTACAAAGGCAGAGAAAAGATATTTCGCTGAACACGACGTAACAAGAACAGGCATCCAAACACAAACTAAATGACTAGATATAAACACAGAAAAAGGACGCTATTTCCACAAGGTACACAGATAAAAGATAAAAAATTATGAACATTGGGAACCGTTGCACTACCACGTAACGTACATTGAGGTGAAGGTATCACGTAAAGTTGGATTTAATAGGCTATATAGTAACTAAAGACCGTTTTTCTCTTTTTTTCGAAAAAACGAATAGAACAGACATGATACTAATCCGTTCCTTGAAAATAATATAGCTCGTAGATATCGTACACAGAAATATTATTGATAAAATGCTTAAAGGTACTCCTAAAGCACTTCTTGGGAGTGTGAAGAGGCATATTTCCCATTGTCACATGCATCTACGAAACATAATAAGATGGGCATATGATCCAAGAATAGTGAAATATAAATCTAAGCAATAACTCGCTACTAGACTGGGTTGTCTGCTATAAAACGTACGCGTTGCACATATGTTGAGGAAAGTATATGCTCGTATTGATTTTCCTTGAGGCAAATGTTTGAAAAAAAAATGTTTGCAAGTATTCACTCTATGGGAAAATTATGTGTATATATATTATATTCATTCTTAAGAATAAATGCCCTCACAGTGCGATTGGATTTGGTTCAAGTGCTACTGCCAATAAATAAACCAAGAATAAATTAGTATACATAACAAATGGTAAGGCTTTCATTTCAGAAACTATTTTTGCGCTCATCTACACCCAATTTGGTTATAAACCGATAAGCCCGATCTCAAATACGAAGACCCAAAAAAATATCGGTTTTCGTATAGTCCTGAGATTTTGCCAAATCTTCTTTGGAAGCCTCGGGCACAAAACAGGGAAAGACACGTTACCATATCCTTAATGTGTGAATTTCACAAGCCGCAGGGTTTAATATAAGGCAATCTCGGCCCCCAAAACTATCGAAGAAACCTTCCGGTTGGTTACTTTGGCGGTATACTGGCATTTGTACCAAGGGGAATGAAAAGTTTTATGATATACATTTAGAACTTCGGGCAGCAATTCATGAAGCGGATGAGATAACAGTAAAAGCAATGGCAGCCATATTACACCACTGATAATACAGTGGAAATTCATTGAAAGGACTTTTATTTCTCCACGCTACATTGTTCAAGTCCTCTTCATCCCCTTCCCGCTCTCGTGTGACCTCTGGTCTGATTCCGGCCCGTTTTTACTATCTCACTAATTTTCAGATAACAGATACCACTCACTCGGTTATTCACCATCTTTCTCCAGGTTTCTTGGATTAATTCCGCGGAGGATATGCTGCAGACAAACTGCAATGCCAATCTCACATATTTTTCCGTGGTGTAATAATAATTATTGTTGAACCTGATGGTTTGAGGCTCTAATCTGTGAAAATTTATGACCACTGAATAAATAAACTTGATATTTTTTCACATAAAAACTTTCAAATAATGCCGGTTTCGACGAATAGGCAAAATCATCAGACCTTATGTTTTTGTTTTTTTGTGAAAAAATACCGAGTTTATTTATCCTGTGAAATATCATTGTGTCTCGGTGGAACCTGATATGGAATTAATATGTTCCAACGGGGTAAAAGAAACTCATTTCTCAGACGTACTTTATTATTAAGAGCGTCGCGGAGACATGGACGATGAAAAATAGGGACAAGAGGAGAATAAAATGCGTTATGAGCCTCTATTTGTGTGAGACGCATGATCGGAAGGACTCGTAAAATTCGATTGATAAGCGAGGGAGTGAGGCAGATTATTGTATTTAAAAAAAACTACACGATAGCATCGAGGAATCCAAGTTGAAATTGTAGAGACAGGTAAAGAGGAGACAAGAAAATGCCACGTTTTTGACAGTGCAGGGCATTCGATCAAGGGAAGGCCGTGAGATGGAAAGATATGTTATTGAGGGACATCAAAGGGAGAAGAAAGGATTGGGTCAAGATAAAGGAGGAGGAGAAATTAATGAACAGAAAGAGGAGGAAAGGCTTTCCAACGTAACGACCCGTCATAGGGATGAAATGTGTCTGGATATACATGAATGCATGCAGTTGAGCAAGATGATTGAAGAATTTCCCTCTTTCATCTAATTCCGCAGTGAGAGGGATAGGAATCTAGATATTTGGCTCACTTGGCACGCCATCATATGGATAGCGCAGATTAATATTAAGCAAAAGAGATTATTCTTTTCCAACATTTATTTAAACGCCATGAAAATAAAAGAGAGAAAATGAGACAACAATGCTCAATCCAGTGGTATTTGAATGATTTCATCTAATTTTATGTTTTTTGTTTAAGGACTGTTGGTATATGGTAAGAATCCGGATCGTATCCCAAATTATCTGCAATAAACAAGGTCGGTACCTTTAATCGTTAGATTCAAAGTGTGTCACCAAAAGTAGGATTTAAAAATCACAGAAAATTTTAATAGCATTCAAAATTTCAGTTTAAAGAGTGTGATACTCGTACGCGAGAAAAAAATATGCCCTTTTCTCTGTTCACTATGCCAATAGTTCAAAATAGGATATACCTATTGTCTATGAAAGATAAAGCCAACCTTATAAAACTTAAAATCACAGAGTAATGGAAAATGTGAATAAAAAATGATTAATCTCATACATTCATTAATAAAGAGTAACTATAAAACGCTTCAAGAGGAAATATCAAATCACAGGTTGAATAAAGCTTGTTATTCGTCACAACCTTTTGGTACAATACCCATCTCCCAGGCATGACATACTTAGACTTTAAGATATGGACAAATATACATTTGTATACAATTACTGCAAGTGTACTTTAGAATTTGCGTTGCTGAGAAATTTAAAACCATGGAAGATTTCTTTCACTGATTTTCCATAGTAAGCTTGAAGCGTTTCTTCCGTATTTTCTATTTTTCAGAATTAATGGGTTTGATTTGGTATGAATAATTTTCATTCTTTTTCATAAAATCGTTAAAAATCTAGGTAAGCACATCCATTATTAACTTGGTAATTCAAATAAAAATAAAATGAAACCGTGAAATCATGCCGAATAACGAAAGTGGGGAGCATAATGCAATTTGTATATCATCTAGCCCATTGTTTTTACCCGTTTATTGATTAGAGTAATTTCTCATGATTTTTATTCATATCTGAATGTTAAAAAACTTCCTCGCGAACGTTCCGATCAACTTGTCTGAAGGAGAAGGTTTGCGATAATAATAACAATATAAAGCTCAAGACTATTTGACTGAGAGTAGCATGAGAGAATGCATTAACAAGTCATCAAGCATGTGTCACAGAGCAAGAAGGATTTTCCTGAATTTATAGCCCAACAACGGGAAAACCAGAAAGATAATTACCGCGTGCTAATGATTTTTTTCCCGAGTGGAGCTCGCCTGAGGTCGCGCCCAAAAAACAAAAAGTCTTATTAAATTTAACTGGGAAATGGATTCCCATGATTGGAAAAGTTTCATTTAATGTAAAACAGAAAAATTTGATATGAAAAAGAACCATGAGAACCAACCTTGCCAACTGATTGACACGATTACGATTCTTTTTACAGTTGAACATACAGTAGACAATACCTAATTAAAAACATTCTGAAAACGGATAATTGACTTTCTAATCAATTCAGCACAGAGCCTACCACATGTCTTGTTTATATTTAGCAAAGATCAGGGTGATAGGAATGTTAATGATCCATCATTAGGTAAAAGACTGATAATTCGCAACATGATCTCCAATAAAGAGAGACGTTTCAGGCGTGATATGGTGGAATATCATGATTAATTAAAAATTGGCAATTTTTCACAAAATAAAATTTAATGCGACCGGTTTCAATGTAACTACATTATCGTCAGGTCATTGTCACGAGGCGATAATGTAGTTACATTGAGACCGGTCGCATTATAAAATACTTATTCTTGCTGGTTAAGCGCATTAAATGCCCTTATTAAATGCGCGGGTCAGAACCCGAAAATCAGTATGACATACTTTTTTTGAGAGCGGATTTAATGCAACAAATGGCATAAATTCAATACTTGGGGTCTACGAAAGGGTAAATTAAACGGTATCGACAATAAAAAAACGATAATTATAAAGTTAAGTAAATACAGTGTTATCGGATGATTCAGACACCTATCAAAAAGTCTGAACGAATGATTGATTAAGGCGTTCTTCGACGAGCAGGTTAATATTATAGGACTGGGGAGGATAATATTGAAAGAAGGTAATCTAGGATCTAAAAAGAGGGATAAATCTGTCTGAACAATATATAGATCATGAAAAATCTAGTCCGGAAGAATGAGGCAAGAAAAAGTGGCAGAGGAAAATCAAGGCCGATCCAAGTAAAACAAGTGAAGCAAGATGTTGAAAAGAAAAGAAACTGTCAGAATGAGAAGACCCAACTGAGATACGTGATTTAATACGGGAGATAAATAGTACGTGATTTAAAACGGGAGAACTGGTGCAAGCCATTTCTATAATTATTAACCAAAATCGGTGAAGAAAGTTTGACTGCTTATGACAATTAGTTACGGAAATATGCCTACCAGTTATTTAATTCATTTTGCGTTTGCAAAGAGCTACCATTAAACCCATCACGGATCGTCTTCATTACCACTGATAACGGTGCTTTTTGCGTTTTATTTACCTTAACAAAAGGGTCAGGTACTCGGAGAAAATTGCGCGGGATTCATTCAATTTAAGCCAGATCTCGATTTGCACGTATGAAACCATGTCAAGGGATTTGAATACCATCGTCACATGCAATAACAGAATTGATTTTTTTCCTCATCCAAGAAGACTAACATACATATATCATACAATAATAAGTTAGATGTATCGGTAATCACATTTTCCCACAAGTACTCCGTGCTCGGATCTTTCAATTTATACCGAAATTAATAAAATACGAAATACATGCTGAATAACATTTACTGTTAACTTCGATGAATAAAAATTGAAAGCAATCAATATTTTATTAGTACGTTTGCAGTTAATACTTTCAACACAAAACTGTACGATGAATAAACGGATTTAGGCGATAGTGCAATGACCACTAATATGTTGGATTTTATACACTTGAATCAAATTCCCGAAGTTAACGTACGTCCCCCTGGAGAGATAGGGACGAACCCTTCAATCTAGCATCTATGCTGCGGTGATGTCATAAAAGAGTGCTAGCTCCGAAAATGGATTTTGGAGTCGTTCCATGTAGTATGGCGGTATCTAAATATAATCACCGATCATTTTAAACGGAAAATTGGCTTACCTTTCTCAGACCTCTTGAATTTACAGTGATACAAACATTTACAACTCTTTAAATATGCTGGACAGATCGAGTATGGACGGATTTACGATTGTTTCTTGATTTTTCCCAAAAATGTCAGCTCTGAGTCATACTCTAATGGACTGATATCATAATATTCACCAGTTATTCAATATTTTTTTCAAAGGTACATGATGACGCATCATAGGTATTCTGACTTATGTATTAAGCGGGAACTTCACGTTTAAAGATCAACTAATTAGAATTTCAAACATCATTACATCAATTCCCATCGTGACTTCATTAGTAAACATGTATAATTTATAATTAATTAAAATTTAATATGAAAAATGTCATGGTTTCGAATATATTCATTGATTTTGTTTTATTTGTTTAATTAAAGTGATTGTAAAATGTAATGCTGCACAAGATTTTCTTATAAGCTTGGTAAAAACTTCAAATTTTTTCTCAGGATAAACCGCATATGAGAGTAATATGCATTTGAGAGTAATGTATGCATACTATATGTCAGTATTGGATTTATATATGATAAACAAATTTCATTTTACCGTTGTGGCGGTGAAATTTTTTAAGAGCTCGTGGTAAAATAATAGTTTCCGCAGATTACCGTCGATGTACAGTAACAAAGGGATAGAAAACAATTTCAAAAGTGGAATGTGTTTTCCTCTCGAAAACTAGTGTATAATTAAATCCTCAAACATCTTTTCATAAATTTGTAATGAAGCAATTCCGGTGAACCTCATTTGTTTCCCGAGGCTCACCGGACAACTCAACTGTTTCAAATAAGCTCCCCAATACTTGCGCCTTGATTCCTTACATGAAATAAATAATGCGAATTGTTACATCCGATCAAAATTAGTTGAGCCAAATCTTACCTCGTTAAATACGAAGATAATGGTAATTTCTTCTTTGCAAGAAATATAACTTGCTCATGCAAACCTAAAGCTGGGCATCCTTGCTTTAATAACTTCGTTCCGTTGATTTCCATTGCAATCTTCCGTGCGCTCCCAGCAACGCCAAACGTCATTTCGATACTCCCTACGGGCAGCATGAGAGGAAACCATGTAATTAGCAATCCACGCATGAAATTTATAACTGTGAAGGAACAAACAAGCGCTTATATCATCCACGTAATATATTCATATGGAAAAAGCATGCAAATTTTCGTGAATGCATTTTTGTCCATGTGCGTATTTAAAATAATGCAAACGCACAATATAGGGGGTTGAAATGATTGAAAATGAAAAGGATTATTTCACGTGTTTATTTTGGAGGGAATTTTTAAATTTATGAATTTTTTTTTGCGAGAAAATCTCACTGTGTGCATAATAGATATCGAAAATACGATAATAAAATCATTCAGAGGTGAAATACTCTCATAGAAAATTTAAAGTGTTACGTTTTTTCTTGGCAATTCAATGTGCACAAACACACTATACTGGAACTTCCAATTGATTTTCAGAACCTGTGGTATATGCCGCAATAATAACTTTTAACGGAGTCACCTGCTAATGTGAATTACGATGCAGCAATTTGAAAGGGTACAGATCATTATCCTTGGCCGGGATGCGATGTCGGATCCTTGAGTTATTTCGGCTCGGATTCCGGCCAAGGTGAATTATTTTTTCTCTTTGGATTAAAATTCTGGTTTCTTGTTCAAGAGCCGTAGATTAGACATTGAATAAAAAAATATTTTTTGGCATAATATCCATATTCTCCTTCCTAATCCCTGTGAACAGTGGCCTAAACACTGTAAAGGCTTACGTAAGTCCCATCCCTCAAAGTAGATTTCATGGCATAACATTAAAAACATCCTTCTTTAATTTTATTCCTCGCCATACGCCAGACTACTTCTCAATACACAGCGCAATGCTAAGGGCCTGTTCGTTATTTCGAAAGGTTTTTCAGGCCATTTTATAATCAGATGTTCATTTTCCATAATCTGGCAACACTACTGCACTGCTACAATTTAACTCCGCGACATTTCACACCTATACTTTTCAACCACTCAAAAGCTCCGAAAACTTCCTTTCCGTGAGAATCGATGAATTGATCGTTAGTGTGTATGAGAATGTGAAATAACTGAGAGAATATGCAAATATAGAGAAGAAAATTTTTTTTATCAATTGGGATCTACCTGTCATGGTACGTTTATTGAAGAATTCAATACCTAAGCTCAGCTACATTCCTAAACCTCATGTGACACAACGCTACATACATAAATTAAAACTTGCAATATGATAAGCGATTCTTCATATTCGCATAACTCCTACAACCCTTCAATCTATTCCAAATGCCCATTCATCTCCTGTCTGCATCTCGTCTCCCCAACATTCAATCTCCTACCATAGTCTTCATACTATTTATGCATAACGAACATTAGCCTATTACTATTTATAATTACCTGCATTAATTTTCTCTGCCTTGTTTGAATTTCTTCAATAAACTTCTCTCCTCCTCCATTATGGCTATAACATCCTCGTTTGTTTTTATTTCTATTTCATCTTTTACATATTTCTCCGAAGCCGCATATTAAAGAGGTAATACATGGAAATGAAATAACCAGGCAACTTGCGCGGGATCCATATACACTTCTACATGAAATTACGCATTCAACGAGCTGTAAACATAAAATCTTAAAAAGAATGAATTGCACATAAAAAGTCGAGATATTTCCGAAATCTCCTAAATATGCTGATTAAAGATTTGTCCAAGACTGATTACGCCTCTCAGCGCGTTTCATTGAAATAAAAACTATGGCAACTCTGAAATAAGGGGAATTTTTATATGGTTGATGTTTTGCGACGATACAGATGGCACTAGGTCATTGATTTTGAGTTTGGTCCTCAGTAACCCTCAGCCGTACCAACACAAACTCCAAAAGTCACACTGCTATAACCGTGAATAAAATGTCTACCACACCGCAAAAGGACCGAGAAAGAATTCATCTTCCATGATTTAATGGCCCGCGTTTTATAGCCCAGAAGAAGGAATGGGACAAATGCTCGCAGCGAATGGGAAAAAAAGTTGGATTTTTATTTCTCGCATCCCCGATGAAAAACCTTTATAATACCAGCAAGGACAATAGGTAGCGTTTTGTGTGAATTCTCCAGAGTAATATTGGGATATTCCCGCGCCAAGGAGGGAAACTATTAAAAATAGTTTGCTGCAATTCCGATATCGTGAATCGCCTTCAAGAGAACGAAGAAGAAGAACCTTGAGAGCGAATGGAGAATTTCCGTTTTTTCATCTTGTTTTATCAGCTTTTAGGAAAAAAATTTCCAGGCGATGAGTAGAAAACGCTGGCATTCCTTGCGGAAGGGAAGGCCATTACCCGCAAAAAAAGTCGATATTCCGTTCATAAAAATGCTACCGAGCGAGGTCATTTCCATCGAAATTTATTAGAAGAATGATCCCTACGCTCAAAAATTATTCGCAAACTCATCTGTGGAACTGCGAATTAGGGACCTGGAATGGAAAGATGTTTAAGAGAAGAAATACCATGCTTCTGATTCGTTACTTTTCATTTTGGACGTAACCTGAGAATTTGGGACGACAAGTATATCATTTCCATTCCTCAACTAAGCGAACTATTAAATGAAATAGATCGGTTATAAAAATATAATCAACACAAGTGTCTCACGGTCGATAAAACCAGGGAAGGATGCTCGAGAGACGAAGACTTAGTGCAGGGTAACAATTTGGAAATAAAATATTAATAATTCAATCCCGACAACGAGGATGTGGATCAAGCCACTTAGGAAAGAATCATCACGATGATAATTTAATGAAAACAGACTTTCAAATTGAATTAAATCTTTAAAATTTCAAGAGCAATCCGAGGTTTATGTTAACAAACACAAGTGTTTGTCGGGAACGATTATTTAAAAAAATCGAAAATGAACCTGCCCTCTAGACTTTTAAAAAAATCTGAAACTTCCTTCAATACCTGGTGACATATGAAATCTGCCATGAAACTGTTTGCAAATTAATATCCGTCCATATATAGGCATTCTCAAACCCTTTTATTATCTAGAATATAACACTACCTCCAGGTTGAAAATCGCTTTCCAATCTCTTCTTTCTTTTTGGCTGACTGGTTTCAGCCGCATCATGAAAACTCCCGTAGCTCGGTCCAGAACATTTTCCAAAGGTATATAGGTTTATTATTTTAAATATGCTCTAATGACATAATTATAGAAAAACATTCTCGAATAGTGTTCCAAAAAATAAAGGCAAGTGAAAATATCTGCACTTTATTTATTGCCAATCAAAGATTTGGAAGGACGAAGAGAGTTAGCATCTTCTTTGAAGATGGACCCAGAGCGTTCATTTCGTACCCTGACGCCACCTTGACGTCAGGGTAATTGTTCACTTGACTTGATCACCTGCCATAACTGAGATTGCGCTGTTTGGTCCCTTCGCCCATGTCGCGTTATCCTGGACTTCCTCTCTCTTCTGCTCCGCCGTCATGTCGTTCCCCGAAAAGTGAATCCTCCCGACTGAAATCTGGACATATTCCGCCGGAATCACTAGATCGTTCAGGAATGAACCCCTTGCCCTATCTCGAAACTATTAACCATAGGAAATTCCGTTAGTCTAGTAACGCTCTATTCGCGCGGTTAACTGGGAGTTGGGTCCTTAATTATCCTGCACGGAGAGACAGAGAAAGGCATGACTGACCTCCTTCATATTGCATGACAACCAGAGGACAATTTGTGGCATGATGAACACGCTACACAAGGTTGGTCTCTACCTGACTAAGAATAGAATCCGTGTGGAGGACTGAGAGTAGATTAAAATTGCTGCTATATCATAATGGTCTTTCTAATTTCCATGAAAATTAAAACCATCAATAATCTTTAAACCATCTTCATTCATAACAATATTTTGATCAAAAGAAACAAACTCATCTCAATAAAACCTTCTTCATATTAATTAAAACTTAGCAATTTTTACAAAATAAAATTTGACGCGACCGGTTTCAATTTAACTACATCATTATCAGGTAATGATGATGTAGTTACATTGAAACGGGTCGTATTAAATTTTATTTTTTGTTGAATTGCCAATTGTTAATTAATCATGATATACCACCATATCACGCCTGAAAGGTCTATTTTTACCTCCTTTATAAGATAATTATGTCGTAATACAGGTTTTCGTTGTAAACCCTTGTAGTCTTGTGCAAGCTGTATTGCGTTCTCGTGTGTAGTTATTATTAATAACGCACATGTCTGATTTTAAGCATAAAAATGACTCCAAGTTTCACTAACTCAAAAGATTTAGCATAAATAGAGGTGAATTTTTCTGAAATTTTCCGAGGTTAATTTTTTATTGCCTTGAACGCTTTCAGTCTTTATACTTTCAATAATTAAAGTTGTCATAGGCGTATGCACGTAAGATGTTGACCTCCAAAGAAGATATCAAATAGGTGCGATGTATTGTATTTTGCTGGGCAAGCTTCCTGATTGCCACAGGTTAAACCCCATGCTATAAAAGCCCTGATGCTATTTGGACGAATTCAAATATTACATGAGTTTTAGCGGGGCATGGCAGCATAGTGGTTAGCGATTTCGACTATTGAGCGAATTTTCGGCTCTTCCAGCGGAACTACAGGAGGCACAGAGAGAGATAGATAGGAATAGGGTTCCTACTCCGGCGTGCGAATTTCACACCCCTACAGATTGATATGAAATGTGAAATACCTTCACTTATCCGCTCAACCTCCGAGTTGATTGCAGTGCTTGCACCAATGCAATATTTTGGCAAACCTGAATTAAATAAGAATCGTATGCAACAACTTGAGCTTATATCCTCCTTTGTCTCATAAAAGTATTATTTCGCGCTACTTCTGTAGAACGCCAGGGATTATCGCGGTGAGAAAGAAGGCGTCGTTAAAGTTGGGAGCAAGAGGGAAGGTCGAACAAAGCGAGAGTATAAGAATAGGCATCATAGTGAATAAGATCCTATTAGACAAGTGAGTGCGGTGAGGCGGCAAGCCAATCCCCTGAGGGGGCGAGACGGTTGCTTGATAGGACACCTTCATCTTGACAAAACTGGGACCGAAAGACGCCGTCGTCATGTCGAGCGGTTTGGTGTGGGAAGGAGGAAATTGAAGAGCAAAAATGCAGCGAAGGAGAAAATTTTAGCGAATGAAGAAGTGCCTAGATAAGGGCGTGGGAAACCTGCTTATAAGGCGTGGAATTACACAGGTATCAAGATGGTGGGAATCATTTCTGATATTTTTTTAAACATTTGATCACTTACTCTTAGTCAAATAAAGGATATTTTAGGTATGCATAAAATAGATGTAATGGATAAATTAAAATTCGAATAACTAATAAATAATTTATTCATAATTAATAAATAATTCATGCGATAAATAAATGACTGTTTCACAAAGTCATACAGTGTCTGATTATCCAGATGTTAAATTAAATTTTGTAATTTCGGTAACAGAAAAAATGAAAATGCAAAATATTTGGCACAGAAATTAGATTCGTGTCCACCCGGCAAGTCCACCTATTCAGGAATAAAGACTTGCTACTAAGTACTGGTCAAACGTGATGGGCGAAGAGAGGAAGCTGTATGGTGAATATTCGAAAGCAGACTGGGTGGGTGGATGAAATATTGAGGGGTGGTGGGATGTTGAAGGCCATACTATATTTCAAAATGTTAAGCAAGCGAAGAAAGTGAAGAGGATGGGCTACTCAGGCAGAATTATGGAAAGTAAGAGATAAGAAGAACTAATTAAGGAAATTAAATATAACAAACAAGAGTTAGAGAGTTCTCGCGATAGTCAATAGTTATCAGGGAATACCCAATTCCTTTGAAAGGTAGATTACCTAAGATTAAGATGACACAACTGAGCCTTCTTAAAGTTGCATAATTATCACAAATTAAATACGTATGATCAAAAGATGGTCACATGGTCCCATTCTGTTTTAATAAATGTAAAAAGTAAAACTATTCTTGCATGTCTAATTTTTACGATATGCAAGCAATAAACAGCAATTTGCTGAATAGTAAATGAAAACAAATTTCAGAAAGGTAAATATTAATCTTTACCTAACCATTCTAAATCCCCATGCTTATTTTATTTACAAATTCGAAAAAAAGAGTTAGCTACATTTTTCATAAACTATTAACGTCGCCAAAAATATTACCAATAGTTACTTAGAAAAGAATATCAATTATATGGAACTAAAAATATGGGGAGATACAGTCAACATTTCTGGTGCTATTTTAGGAATGAAAGAATGGCAGTGAAGACAATTAACTCTTTGCAAGGGCACACACAAGGTTGCTTTTGAAGGAATTGATCACAGCTTCACAAACAAAATCAGACGTTTTGGCAGGTTTGCACAACGTCCGAGGAACAACAGCTTCCCAACGTTTACCCGGGATAATCTATTTTTGGATCGCGTCGTGATAGGATAGCCCTTAACAACTGGACGGTGGGTTCGTGAGACTGATTAAAAAAAGATATTTCGTAAAAAAAATCCGTTGCGGAATACTTATTCGATACATTTAGCAAGAAAAACGATAAAGTACGTTTTGTAAAACTACAAGAGTAAATCCAAATATTTATTGCAAATAACATAAAAATCTTGTAACGCATAAAAATGACAGCTTCCACTTTCCTTGTGAATCCATGAATGCTGCATATGCTTCAAATAAGAATGTGTTTTAATTTATCTTTTACGGCAACATAAGAATTTTCAAACATGATTATTGATGATTAACATTGTTTTGTCTACATATGAAAACTTGAGGTTTATGCTGATGAAGGAAAACATTGAAATTAGGTTCCAATAAGTAGTTTTGAAAAGTGAGGGATAAAGGTACTGTCATTAATTTCATTGGATACAAACATAACTGTCAACCATTGTAAAGAGAATCAATTTTGTCAGTCATGAGAAATGGGAGTACCATAGAGAAAGACGTAACCCACAAAAGCAAAGTCAGCACAGAAGATAAAAAGGAGCGCTGAGTGTTGTGAATTTGATATGGATAACATTAAAACCCTGCCAAATAAACGCAAAGAGCAACGGAACAGAGAAAGCTATTGAAAAAAAAGGAAGAGAACTTGCGAAATTTCCTCCAAACCCTGGATAATTAAAAAAGGACAATTTACCAAAAATAATTCCGGAGAAAGGGGAAAGAATCAGAAGGAAATCGCTCCTTGGCTATCAGTTCTCATTAACTTCAGGGGGATAATTTTTCCTCACCTTTGCAGCAAGGGGTTTGCTCTCGCGAGCGTGAGAACACTCAAGAGGGCGCAAGATTGGTAGGAGTGTAACGTTGAGGAGGGGTTGGCAGAGTGGAATAGAAGGGTGGGGTGGGGAGGAGGTTTGCCGGAGAGTTAAGGGGCGGTGACGTTTCCACAAAAGCGTCAAAAGAAGGAATGTGAAAGGGCGATCAAAGAACATGAGTCCGTCTTTAACGGCTTTCAGAGAGGCGGGTGCTGGAGGCAATGGGGTGGGGGGAGGACCAGGGCGTGGGCGTGACGTGAGGGAGCGCACGAGGGCGCTCGGGGGAAGGGAGAGAAGGGAGTCGGCAGGTTGCGGATGATGGAAGAGCGAAGGGTGGAACGAGATGGGAAATAAAGCTGGCTGCTGCCATTGGTCCAGCGTCGTCATAATGGGACGGGTGTCACGCGGGTCGACTCGAGAAGACGGGGGGTGAACCTCTTAAATAGCAGTAGAAAAATTTTGGGCTGGGCAAGGGGAATGGGAAAGGAGGGGAAACGGGGCGGCGAACACAAAACTACATCATCTTTGTTGACAAGTAAAATGCATGCAACAGTGAGGATGGAAGTAAGACGTCAACCTACGTTAGAACCCTATGCAAAATTTATTTCGAACGATAGAATGAATGCTTTCAAAACGTTTGATACTTAACGAGGAACTAATAATAGTCTAATTTACTGGATTTCAGCAAGGAAGCGTAATGCTTTCCCAATATCAGTATCTTTGACAGAATCCAATTTTAGGGCACGACAGATTGCCTGTCTACAAAGCAAAGGTTTTGTAGGCAGTTAATCGAATTCCTTCGAGCGGAGTTCCTTTACCAAATCTTGATGAATGATGGCACTTCTTCCTTCGGATTCCCCACTTCCTTATTTTTTAGGAGATAATTTTGGACAAAAATGTTCCCATGAAGAATGAGGGGAGCATTTGAACATTCCACGAAAAAATTAAATGAAAGTGTGTTTTTTAGGCGTCAGTAGAAATATTTCATTAAACATTTAGGGAATTAATTAAGACACGAATATAATGTAT
Source organism: Hetaerina americana (assembly GCF_022747635.1). Lineage (NCBI taxonomy): Eukaryota > Metazoa > Arthropoda > Insecta > Odonata > Calopterygidae > Hetaerina > Hetaerina americana. The sequence goes on from NW_027286070.1 coordinate 44,243,554, forward strand.
AATATAAAAATATATATAATAAATTTATAATAAAGAAAATTGTCCCTAAAATAATATATTTATTCGAAAAAGAAACAATTTGAAAATATGAGAAACTTCAAAATATAATACTAATTGCCCTATACTAGTAAAAGACACATGAGGTAAGGATGCATTTTTTAGCCAAATCATATATTCGACTACCTATGGTATTACTTTAATATTTACCATAACTAGACCATAAGGGAGTCCGCCGTGTGAGAAAGGCTGGCCTACTCAAGCCAATCACCTCGACTGAAATCTGGTCAAATGAGAGCGGTTATGCCATTGAGTACTACTGGGACTCGTCTCGTATTGAATTCTACGGCTTGTCACACATCAAGGTAGGGGGGTTACTTCCTTTCACTGCCAGCTACGGTTTCCCAGGATGATCTTAAACCATAAAAATGACACACCCTATGTGAAGTTGGTGGCGCCCAATATCGTCCAAATGCATGCCCCCGCCCTCTTGTCAGTCGGTAAGATGGTCTACATTCTACGCTACGTCACTATTTGCAATGTATTTTAGACAATATGTATGTTAGTAAGGGACTGATTGCCAAGTGGGTATTTACTTACAGGAGGGTCAGGATTCGATTCCAAATGGCACCTCTGGGCACCCTTAGTTTTACACAAGCTGGTTTATTTTTCGGCTATCATATCTTCCTGGGAAACCATAGGCAATTCAGGGAAAGGGGCGGCCCCCCTACCCTTGTGTGTGAATTCCCCACGCCTTCCTGAGCTTAGTACTAGGTGAGATCTACTCTCACCAAATAACAAACCTCCGAGTTCTTAAACGTGGTTGGTGGTATGCTGAAACATATATATCCATCCGTAAACTTTTATGCATTCCATTTTTTTAAACATTTATGGTGTAGCTAGAGTGTCAAAGGCAATACATAGTTCCTTAAAAATGGACGATAAGAGAATATTGATGTGATTCTCTCACGTGAGAATTAATTAATGCAATCGAGATTTTTATTTTAGAGACAATAGCATTTGATGGGTGCATACCGAGGGAATACAATCGAATTAATATAATTTCTATTGAAAATGAAATTCACTCGAGGGTACAAAACCAACTAAAGAATTGACCCTAACGTAAAGCATTTCAATTATTTCGGTAACTTTAAATGCATTCAAATTTAGTCACAGTATGAATGCACTCTTACTCGCTCTATCTTACCGACATTCATCTTAACTGGAAATGAAAGCATTAAAGGTTGGCATTTAGAAGGAGAATAATGCAAATTCAAGTGCAACTTCGGATGCTAAAATGGCTTTGAAACTTTCTGGTGCACATTCACAAATTTTATTCGTCACAGGTACTTGAATGGCATAAGCAAACGAAATTAATTTCGTTTCTTCATACTATATTCCCATGACCTATTTAAGATGCAGCAGGAAACTACAGTTTGAACTGCATGCTAAGTCTTGTTCCATGCTAAGTTTATGAAACTAGGTGAGAGAATAATTAAAACTTCAGTATTAGCTCCGAAGCAAAATAATTATTTTTAAACTTAGTGTACAATTGGATTTTTTATCCAACTATATGATGTAAAAAAGCAAGAAATATTATTTAATGCCATGCACCTACTAATGCACTAGAGACACTAATTAATTAAGAACACTTTAACTAAGAACATTAATTATTTTTATTCTAGCTATTTCATTTTTTTAAATAAATCGATTCGTAATTAGAATGTAGTTTTAGAACAATTGTACGAAAAAATTACATCGGTTTCTCCTGTACTTTTAGCTGAATCTTTATGTAACTTAATGGATATGCATACATAGCATAGCAGCATATGCATAAATTCTTTTTTACCCCTTCCGTCTAAAATATGTAGTCAATATCAGAAATGTCAGTGAGGCTTATCATCGGTCAGTATATACATTCATCCATGTTAATCCACTATTTTATTAGCGAATTATATTACTTCTGTGGAGATATGGTTGCATTTTTTCTCCAAAGATTGATTTTCTGAAAATTATCTCTATCTCACAAAGCATCAAATAATGTAATATATTTTTCAACAAAAATATCGATATTATACTGTTTTAAAGGCAAATTTATAATTATATTCGAAACTCATTGACGCTATCCCGCTGGACGACAAATGAATTAGTAAAGATTGGTTTTATGAGTGATAGAAATATTTGAATAACAATTAAATACACTTGAAGTTAAGTTCAGTCATCAGTTTGCCAAATAACTTATTATTTCTATTGAATTAAAGAATCTCAGAGGAAAATACCTAATTGACATTGATATCAATCATCGTGATAATATTGATGAATGAACGAGTGGATAACGTTCATCGTAATTTATCTCGTAAATCTGGTGCAATGCGGTACAACTTTTTCAACGCGGGCTCGAATTCTCCATTGTACTCTCACTGTAATATAAATAAGTGTTATACACGGACATTTCAATTAAACACATGGTGCTCAAATGCACGTAAATTGAGTTTTCGAATATTGAAATTGTATTGTTTCGCATTATTTTGAACTAAATATTTTACTTAAAGCGAGTCGTCTTTTCTTTAAATTAAATATTCATAGACTCTTGTGTGATATTATGCGAAAAAATTTTAAAAATATTAATGAGTTCAAGGATACAATGATGAGTATGAGATATCAATACGTGCATTTACCTTTTATACGGAATGAGACATACAAGTAAACTCACCTATCACCCAAGCTCAGGTTATTTACTGATTTGTCGATGAATCTGACTATTACGATTCCTTTCCGAATATCGCCAAGTATACTTTCCCTGGTTCCAAATTATTCGCTCATCGATGTCCTTCCTCATCAATCATTTTATTGCAAATTGGATACTTTTCAATGGGTACGGCTCTCACAGACAATTGTTGACAAAAAAAGAAGAATATATTTTCGTCATAGAGTCTGTTATTTCGATGTATTTTCAGCAAATAACCACAAATTTACCAAATATACTCGTGTGTAGGCCAATCTCGAGTAAAGTAATACGATCTCCAAATATTTACTTAAACTTTACATTTTTCACATATCTCTTGTATAAACCGCCGCTCATTGTTTCGCAATTAGTAAATGCTGCTGCACGATTTTCAATTGGCAATTAGTAAATGCTGGAGCACAAGTTACTATCAGAGAATTAACTTTGATTGATCATAACTGGTAAAGGTTACTAAATGCATATTCTCAAGTAATGAGGGTCACTCAGAGGAACAAGTTTTTAACTGAATTGAATTACTATGACTAAATTCTAAATTGAATGGCGACCAGGAATGTAAACACCTTATCAAAGGCTATAATAGTCTAACCAAAATATCAATCAAGGCGATTTTTTATTCACCTTATCAAATGATAAACACTGGTCGTGTGTGGGGGAAATGCAAATTATTAGGGCGGATAGAAACTCGAGAAAGGAAGGTGAGCAAGGATGGGTATGTGTGGGTTGATGGCTTGGGAGCGTGGGCCGAGTGTAAAGCCCCCTCCCCACTTTCCGCGAGTGCCCGTCCAAGCGGACCGAGAGAGTAGCACACGAGTGAGTGGGTGAGAGTCCGAGAGCCAGAGACGAGGAAGGAACCGAGACATGAGAGGGAAGGGAGAGAGAGAAGATTTTGGAAGCTGATAAGTGGAAGGGGTCAATGGTAAAGAAAAAGTTCAAAAGGTTATGAGAAAGGGGATGAAGAAAGGATATATTCGAGGGGAGAGAGTTAGAGAGAGGAGGGGAGCATGTGATATGGAGGAAAAGAAAAAAAACATCTCAGAGAAAAAGAGAAATCAGGATAGAATAATTCAATTTAACAAAATCAATTAACAATGTACACCCCATGACCGTATAATGAAAGGAGAATAATTATATCTATTCGTACACAGATTACTCATAAGATTTCGCAAAAGTTCTTAAAATCTGCGTGCGTCAACTTGCTTTAGTGTGCTTTGACAGTTAAATTTGTAATATTTCTAAATTTTGTTCATTAGTTCTTCATCCAGCATATTATATATATATATTGTATATTGTATATATATATATTGTATATTGTATATATATATATGTGTGTGTATATATATGTATATATATATATATATTGTATATATATATATATATATATATATATATATATATATATATATATATCGAATCTTGGCACTTGGTGCAGACCCGCAGATGTTATCGTATTTTAAAAAGATTTTACATCAAGTCGTTTCCAAGATATTCATTTGAAATTTTGCCTGAGTTTTAAAGAGGTCTGATGTTTCTAAAACACTCACAACAAAATATGCTTTTAGCAGTTATATTCATGCAGCATCTGTAGCATCATTTGTATTATATTTCAGTCATTCTCAGAATTTAGTATTCGTGAGGAAGAAATGAAAATTAAAAATTCGATTAATATCAGAGTTCATGGAGTTAGTACTCAATGTGCTCCGATATTAATTGAATTATTAATATCAAGTGCGTGCTTCTTATTTTACTATTTCAATTAAAAACCTAGGTCGTTACGTTATGCCCCATAGATGAACGTAGCCGTAAGGACTGGGCTCGTCTAAAAGGGTTAGACTTGGTCATTCAATGACAAGAATAAAAGGAGAGAAAGTGACGGAAAAAGATAGGATAAAAAAAATATGATGGGAAAATGAGAAGCTTGAGTGAGAGGATGTGGGGCGTAATGTGCAAAAGATGCTTCACGGAAAAAAGAAATTAAAGAGGAAATGAATATGGGGGGATTAATTAATATAATATTGTGGAAGTCGAAAATATTGGTGAAGGGAGGTAGTTTTTTCCTATTGTCTTCCTTTGTTGTAACTCTGGCCTTTATTGTTGCACGAATATTTAATATTTTAGCTTCAATAAATGTTATCATAATTTATGCATAAATCGGTGACAGTTATGATTTTTTATGCACCCAATTTCTATATTTTCTCTGATATTTAATAAAATTCACATAGCATGGTACCCTAGAACTTAGGCCTACCTCATTCTAATGCATGTCTAAGTCACTATGAATCAACTAACTAGATAAGGAATTTTGGTTACTAGAAAATCATGGAAAAACAAAGACGGCAAAGTGAAAAGAAATACCCATTACTTTGATAATGGGCTTTTGCAACCGACTGTAGTTCTTTCAGTAATTAAGAGTGCTCTTACGTGTCCATTGAGCCTTGAGTTGAATGGCTCTGGGGGGATTAACAAATAACTTTCATGAGTAAAATCACGGAGGAGCTACAGTAACGTCTACCGCGTCAGATCTAAGGCTTTTAAAACTGGCCATCAATTAGCCAACTTTAAGGTTCTAGCAAATACGAATTTGGAAAAAAACAAGTCTAAAAAGGTTTAGGACTAGCAAAAGTAAAAACTTAAACATAAAGGTCATGGTCATGAAATTCAGGTAATTTTACGTTAGATAAGTGATTCTCGCTTTTATTTATCCCTTATTTCTCAAAATTACCCGTTACACGTTACGGAAATGCCATTCCATCTGGGATTTGGTGATTTTGGATTTCAATCGATAGCAACGTAAAATGTCAGAACAAGTTACATCCAGTTAATTTCCGTCAAATTGACATTATTATCCGATAAATTCACCAAATAGCTAATAATCGAGTTGAAAATATCGTTAAATCCAGAAAACTTGCAAATTGAGTGTTCTCAAATCTTATATCGCCATTAATATCCTTTTCTGGATAAAATAAGAAAAAAAACAATGAATAAATGATATAATTTTTAAAACATTTATTTTCTATTTGCTCGCTAAATTATAACACCAATAGACAAGAAAGTTAGCGCACTCATCAATTAATTTGGTCCATTGGTGTACAAGACTCAACGGAAAAATAAAAACGTATTCTAAAATCCTATTTAACATATCGTAAGAAAAGGCGCCTTTATTACCATTGTTTCCAATACTGTAACAATCGCTTTTGATATAAATGACTGTGTTTACAGTCATTTATTGTGACAATTGCATTTCATATCCATTCATTCATTGATTTTCTCCATTCCTCACTGCCTCAAGACAAAATTTATTTATTTATTTTGCATAAGCCCGAAAACAACTTCAGCCTTTACATCGGAATTCAAAAAATAAGATAACAAATTTACAATTACATAAAGACAAGCCCTGGGTGAAGGAAAAGCCACCTAGAAGGTAATCGAACCCTTGACCTCTGGGTTTACCTCTATGGTCGGCAAAAATTCGTGCCAACGGCACCCGGCGTTCTCAGCTGGTCACCCATCCAAGAACTATCCGGGCCCGACGTTACTTAAATTAGGTGATCGGACAAGAGCCTGTGTTTTCAACGTGGATGGCGGTTGGCCATTTCTCAAATTTACCAATCTCACAGTCTCACATTCCATACTCAATTCCAATTCAAATTACACTTCATGCTAGTCAAAAAGCAGAAAGGTTTCCTAAATGGCTTATTTCTCAAATTTTCCTGCCGATAATTACACTTTTAAAGAGATGCACTGGTATGGAATTGTCAGCCTATTAGTTTTTTCATCTTACTTTTAATTAGCCTCCACAATCACTTGAAAGAACAGGTTTTTTCATCACTCTGATTTCAACAGATGCTGCTGCTGTACCACTGCTTTATTAAATACAACAATAATGATGAGTATTTAATGCACACATAATTCAATTCTCTACATATATATATATATATATATATATGTATATATAGATAGATATATTAGTAACAACACTTTTAAATAGATTTATCAAGCACTGAAGGTGCTAAAATCACATTCATTAGATTATGTATAGATTTTTCTGCCTTCTTTCGTTGCTCAATCACAGTTTTCCGGATCATATGAAACCTTTTTATTCACCTGCAAATTGGTGGGTGGTACCTGAGAACGAAAAACAGGCTTTTCACGAACAATCAATTACATATGTTTATAAACTAATGCCGACAATATTCATTAGGTTAGCTTACAGAAATTCTTTAGGTAGCTCTGGATCCCAGCCTCCAAAGCCGTTCACTCCGTAATACACTAATATTCTAACAAAATATTCCAGAATTCTGAGTATATTTCATAAGACACAATAGCCCCTGCCTTAATTGAGGCACACTTGGATAACCCTAAAACTGATTCTTACTCCACGAGTATAAAAGATAAACTCAATGCTATCATTAGCCGATGCAAGCATTAAGTATTCGTTTGTGATTTAAACCTGCACTTGTCCTTGCTATACATTCTATGTGCGTGGTGTGTGTTTGTGTGTGTGTGTAAATACACACACACATACCACAGATATGTCGACTTAACAGACTGATGCTGTCCATGTGATTGAACATATGTTCGACTTATGGTGGTTTTTTCGGCTTTGAATACATATATACGCACACAGTAAATAGAAAACGTGTCGCGGGACTCCAGAAAGCCTGCATTTCAGGTGAAATATCTCCGATGATTTTAATCAAAATAATAAAAGAAATGGGAGGTAGGGGTAAATCAATGCTATACCAATACTAGATATGGTAAAGGCAATATCTGGGAGCTCACCGTCAAATACGTGCAAGGATAACGTACCAGGAAAACAGGTCGACAGGTGGTGGGTGTTTGAGCTCGTGGAACGTGGAAAGCGGTATGAGGAATAGACCGCAGGTTGGCAGGGAGGAGGCAAAGGAGATATGACGGGAGAGGGCGGATGACGAATACGATCACTTTGAAGAGAGCGCACTGGCCCCCTTGGCACGTCCACTCGGCGTGGGTCTAATTCACTGGGGCACACCAAACAGACAACAGAAGCACGGAGCACCCAAAGGGATGAATAAACACGCCCTTCTGGACCGCGAGATGGTTCTCCACGAGCCTCCGTCTCTCACTCTCGTCCCAATCACCCCTTCCACATTACACAAGGACGAATTCCCGCGTGAGAAGAAGGGAGGATACTTGATGGAGGAAATGATTCAAATCAGCCTGGAGCTGGAGTTACAGAAGAGCGTTGGAGGGAGGAAGGGTCAGGGAAACTGGGTTTGGGGGCGAGGATTACGAGCTGGGCGGATAATGGGGACAGGCGGTACTTGCACGTGGGCGAAATGGAATGAAGGAGCGACGCCCGGGAAGGGGAAATTAAAATGGTAGGTCCATTGTCGTTGGAAGCGGTTGAAACCACCGGGAGACGAATAGAAACCTCGTTCTCCTCTCCCCCGTCGAGAGGGAGGTGCGAGCTCAGGAAGGAAGGGCCATCGGGTGGACTGAAATCGAGGGAAGTGGGCGGAAGAAATCGTCTAAAGAGAGCACTTGGCCTCCCACCTGATCAATCCGCGGGGACACAATGAAGGAAACGGAAATTGGACTTAATACCTTCCCCACTATTCTTGAGCCACAAAGGGAAGGTATCGATTGAAATTTATCGATTTATTGATTAAATTCTAAAATCTACGGTGAAAATTTTAAAATAATAAATCATGTTTAACGTATTTAAAGCATTAGATTGGAACAATAACGAAGGGATGTCGACTGGGATTAAAACAAGAAAATAACGACCCTTCAATAAATATTACATTAATACCGGTAAACGCGATATTTGGCAAAGGAAAATTTTATTAATTTCAACACCCACACAATATTCTACCACCTGAAGAGGCAAGATTTGGGAGTCAAAATCATTTTAAGATAAATACGAGATCAATGGGGAAGATGGAAAGAAGGTGATTCTTAACAGAAAATGTTTCTTTAGCGATTCTGGGCCCCTTTTTGTGATTGTTATCTCTTTTCAATCTTCCCCAAGAACCGTATGTTCAAGCTGTAATCTTTTCCTTCCTTTTTCTTTTGGGTGTTTGTATAATTAAATATAAATATATATGTATACACACACACACATACATGCATACTGGCACAAATCTATGCGTAAACATATGTATTCATATATGCATATATATACGATATACAGGTGTGTATGTATACATATATATATGCATACATATATATATATGTGCGTATATATATATATATAGTATATACATATATATACACACATATATATATATGCATATATATATATATATATATATATATATATATATATATATATATATATATATATATATATATATGTATATATATATTCATTCACATGGATACAGACATAGGGAAAATAGATTTTCTTGACCGGGAAATATTTTTGCGCTGGTGATCTGCCCTCTGCCCTGCCCTCCTCCTCCACCTCTTATCTTTTTGTCTTATATATATATATATTATATATATATATATATATATATTACCAGGAGAAGCGAGTTAATTCTAGCGAACAAAAACAGAGAGCAAACACACACAAACGAAACTTAACACATATTCCGAATTTTTTGTGGCCAAACCACCTTACTCTGGGGAAAGAAGGACATATATACACACTCACCTTCGAAAGACGCGTGTGAATTTATTTTTTTCTTGTACTCAATAGTGTCTTTCATTGGGATTGTTTGAGTAAAGTTTTAAATTTTACTTTTTGAACAAGGAGTATATATGGTGCCAAGGTTGAATTACGTTTTTAATGTATCCCATGTGTGGGAAAGTTCTTGAATCTCTCGGAAATGATGATATCCCACTTTTTTCTGATTATTCAATCTGCCAACGCAATGTGGTACCAAAAGAATTCCATCCGTGTTCTATACCTTTATAAAAGTCTTGTCGCTCTAATATTGGCTAAACGGGTACCCATTTCAATTCCGCCGGTATATCTATAGCGCGATGCTACTCAGAATTTTTTATAAATAATGTAGTTTTTCTCCAAAGGTTTTCTAACGTTAAATCAAATTCTTTCGCATGTTTCTAAATACATTGGCGTGTATTCCAAATGTGATCTAGCCAAAAAGAAATAGGCCCCGCTTTTGCTTTTGGATTGCATTTTGCGAAATCCAGTCTGACGAAAACCTCACTTTACGAAAACTTAAAGGCTGGCCCAGATATTTTTCTGAATTGTCCTCCCAGTTAATGTTTATCCACCTTGTATGTTTCCGAAGAAAAGAATCCAAATATTCGTATGGTAAATGTCACACAGTCTCAGGCTTCTTGACTGCAGTATCTTTCGCGATTACTTTCTCAGGGGCAACACGATTTAGAAGGGAATTGGAGCGGTGCGGTGGCTTGATTACTGGCGTTTCATGACCCAGATTCGAATCCAGATGGGCAAACTTTTGAGTGGTATCCCGATCTCTAATTGTGGGGGTCATATAGAGAACACCTCCTGTGCAGTAAGCTTTCCGTCAGAGAGGACTTTAAACTCATGACCTGCTGGCGCATAGCCATGTACACACACACACACACACACACACACACACACACACACACACACATATATATATATATATATATATATATATATATATATATATATATATATATATATATACACATATTTATACATATATATGTATACATATATATATATATATACACATATATATACACACATATTTATACATATATACACACACACACACACACATATATATATATATATATATATATACACATATTTATACATATATATGTATACATATATATATATACACATATATATACACACATATTTATACATATATACACACACACACATATATATATATATATATATATATATATATATATATATATATATGTTTATATATATATACATTGAATACCTGTATATTCTCGAAGTGACACAATCAAAAAAAGCTACTCTCATATTTCAAAAAGTTCTTTTCTCTAAAATAGCAATTTAAAAACTTGAAAAATATCCGTTGCAGCACCACAAGAAAGACTCAGTAATTCGAGTCATAAGTTAGAAGGCATTATGTGACGTAAAGTACGGGATATTTAATTATTCGACATGTTCGTCTTGAATAGTTTAAATATCCGCAAAAATCAACGGCCATACACTAATACATGATCGAAGCCGAATTATAAATCGTTAGAAATCACAATCTACCTGCTCTCAATCGCAAATCGCAACCTATCAATCCTGCTCTCCTCAGGGTCCTTGCTCGCGATCTCGTCTCCACAAACTTCCATCATAGCAAATTTCTAAATATAAGACATTAAATGATAATGAAATTGCTATCCTACAACACAAATTTGATTCTTCCATTGTAAAATTCTTTTTATATTTTTCATGCAAAAGTCCGGTTAGCTTATTAATAAAGGACTCCGACCCTAGAATGGTATTCATTAAGCTGAGTCAAGAATACGAAACCATAACGTTCGATGCATCGGATATCTAAGAAATAACAATTTCACTATGGAAATACCACGTGAGTCACAGTAGAACCTTTTTGAATTTGAGTGTCTTGCTAATGTATAAGTCCAAGTCAAGAAACCCCAAAAAATTACTTTATTATACTATGCAGTATTATTATCTTAAATTACTCGAGTTTTCAATCCTTTAAATCATAACAAAGGGTCTAAAAATAATTAATTCCTCCAGGCTTCCGTGGAATATTTTTTCATTAAACCGTTAGTCATCACTGCTTGGAAAAAAAATTAAATCTTATTCTCAAAGTACCGACGCATAAATAATATTTTTAAGTGGGGTGGTAAACCTTAAAATTAATATTTATGTTTTAAATACTTAAAATATGGTTATGAATAAACACAATATTGAGAGTGAAAATACGGAAACCTACGAAATCCTTCCACCGCTAGGCATGGCAATGATTGCAGTGGTTCCTTATCACTCATTCGGATGGCTGACTGAGTTGATTGATATTTATAAAAGTAAAAATTAGCTTCACAGGTAAAAATGTTAAATTTTCACCAAATAATTTAATATGAGAACGATATTTCGATCCAATTTGGTGTTTTCGGTTTATTAAAGGGAAGAAAATAATTACATTCAATTTTCGCTAAAAATAGGGTGAAACACAAATGTGATGAATATTTTACGGAACACTCTACACGTGGAAGAGTCCTCCTACGTTAAAGGGAAGGTGTTCTCGGAAATTTATATAGAATAAAATGAATTAGTTATCCGGGACTTTCTTGTCAATTTTGCATATCTCTTCGGAGAATCCATTTATATTATTCCAAATGAATGAACACTTTTGTAGCAAATAAATAATATAGTTGAATCGAATTAACTTTCAAAAATGGCAAAATTGGTTTAAAAAAATTAACTATTTCTTTCGATCATAAAATTATTTTAATATTTAGAAAATTTTATTCTTTTAATTTTCTCAATTCTTTGTTTTTATAATTATCGCCACTTTTAACGCGATAATTTGTTTAGCGCAGTTCTCAGTAGAGGAATACACTTTACTTAATTTCGTTGGTAGCGAAATAGAGTTGGTAGATTTTCGGCGGGGACGCATTTTTGGCTTTCATATACATTTCGCAAGTACGTCGAAAACCTTTCCAATGGTTGGTATTATTTCAAATGTTAGGTAATATTCTAAAAAATCCAGGTATCCAATTTTGTATAATTCTGCGCCTCTATGAAAACGTGAAAAAATAGGCCAATTACAAGTGTATCTATGTGACGCTCAAAAGGAACAACATCAAGCGTTTGAAAGATTTTCATGTTTATGTTATTGTTGTGCAAACCTCAGGGCAATATGTATGCCCATACGGACGTAAGCAAACGTTTAAAATAATAGCTTCGGGCAACCATTCAGAAGCAACCCCAGATACATTAAGATCTATTTTTTCATAATTTTTTGCAAAAAACAAAGCTATAGTTGCGTGAATTAAAGCGCTATGCTATGAAAAACTTCCATTGTACGCTATTGTTACCTTACAAAATTTTGAAAAAGAATGGGTATTCTCATATAAGAATAAAAAAACTCGAGGAAGAAATCTTCTTTTGTTCTAATCCTCATTTTTAAGTACACAAAGTGAATAAGGTTAAATGACATAATAATAAATGGAATCAAGTGACGTTAACGTGGAAGATTTCAGAGTAAATTAATTTATAGTGTTTTCATAGAATAAGGAATTGTGGATGCCTCCAAACGAAGCTCTGCAAACGTGATCAGAGAACATATAGTATATCCAAAAACCGAGAACAGATGACAATGTCATACTAAATTTTATATCATACTAAATTCCTCCAAAACAGAGAAAAACTAGTACGAACCAATAAAAATAATGAGGATATAAAGAAATAAAATTGAGACTCTATCCACTAAGGCTTTGATTTCTCGCCCTCAATTCGCCTTGGTTAAATCTTTTCTTTGAAAGTCCTTTATATTATCAGTTCCTTTTAATCATCATCGCTGATGATGAGTAATCAGCGCTGGCTATCCAGTAGGATTTTATAGCTTTAGTTGAAGGAAATAAAGATCAAAACTGGCTATTCATAGGGCTCCAGAGAATAACTGAAAGTTAGTGACAAGATAAAATCTATTGAAGAGAAGTTTAGAAACCACGTTGGCCGGAGGATATGCCGAAATGTAAGAGATTAATTGATGAAAGTAATTGTGAATGAATGAGCGTAAACCTGAGAAATGGAAAGATAAAAGCTTCCATATCATGGCATAAAAGTTTGAAAATCCTGAACGAAAGTAGTTCCAAACACTGTATTAACTATGGAATTCATTTTGAATATTAGACAGAAAATGCAAGAATAGAATTTCTTGGTACAACTTAACCGCAGTGGTGAAATGTATGCAAGAAAGTTCGTTAAAAGAAATACCCTCAGCAAGGTGAGTACGTAGAATCTATTTACTCGAGTAGTGAAGATTGAATGGGCATAACATAGCTCAAGAAATCGAAAAATCACATTAAAATGAATTAAATGGAATAATTTAAAAATTTATTCTTCTAATCTCCAAACAATATCTTAGAGAGTTCATTTAAACTCTGCATAAATTTTCTTTAAATAGTTCCCTGGGGCATACGTTTTATTTCTCGTAAATTAGGAATTGTTTGAAAAGTGTGTCCTCCGTTTTTCATATAAAAGACATCGGAGCTTTTGCAGCAATCTGAAGCTATTTCAAGTACTATTTATATGTCACGTCAGAATCATGTCTTATGGCATTTTTGTAAGGACGGTTGATTTGAGACATATTGAGAGGTTGTAAGATAAAGATGAGTGTGACAGAAGGCAGAATGTTACATAACCGCGGAAGAAGACAAAGAACATATAAGGTCGTATGGATCAAATCGGATTAAATAAAATTGTAGGAATGATGAGATGCCAAAGTTAATGATATGGAAGAAGAGGTATTGTTTAGTTAGGTTTTCAAAAAAACTTCATTGCATTTAATGTTTCCAAATTTGTATTTAATGGTATCAGTTTAAGTTTGAGAAAACTCATGTTCACTAAAAAGATTAAATATGAATACGTTCACCGTAAAGTAAAATTTTATATTACTATACATTGGGCACATCATCAGGTACAAATAAAATATAATACCGAAATACAGTGATATTATTCATAATTACTATTATTACATCATACTAATTACTCGTATTACTTCATAGTCATTATTCATAGTTTATTCTAATTATTATTCATACTGGTTAGAGATTTTTTTAAATTTTGGTGACTCCAATCAAAATTAGTCTAGAAAGGCCGAAAATTTCATGAAATTGGTGGATTTACTCTCTTCCACAGAAACCAAAATTAGAAAATTAAATCATTATTATGAAAACGGAATCACTGATAATTACAGACGTGATACATAATACGGATGGTAATGTTATTATCATTATATGATATTGGATATATGATAGTTATGTGATATTTGATTTCAGATACTTACACCGTTTAACTTGCTTTCATGAAGGAATAAATAATTAAATTAACGGTAAACGCTGATGATTGGCAGAAACTGATGATATTGATTGATGACTCATTATGAAAAGGCTTTATCATTGCGAATTGAGGACGAGAAGTCAAAGTCATTACATACTACCGTGGGCATTAGCGGTTGTAAGGATTTCCAATACGACTTATGATCTCGCAATAATATGATTTCATCTTAAATTGCAATATTACCATAATCGCTTGGCTTTATTGGCGGGTTATTGTTACTCCGGAGAAAAAGACAACTACGCTGGGACACATATTTTTATGGAGTTATCCATAGCAAACTAAATTAATCTTCATAATTGTGAGCAATTATTACGATTAAATTACTTAGGTGCATAGCACATAGAAAAGATGGTCATCATAGGGTTGTAAGCGATACTGCTCCAAGAAATCCCATTTCCTGGCTGACCGCACGGTGTCGGTAATCCAGTTCGGTTCGGACAGTAACTGAGTTAACAGGATTGAAATGGCGTAGTAATTTTGAGTTCGCTGAAGAGCGAAAACTGGGGAGTTCATTTCCCGGGGCCGTTGGGCATTTCCTGGGGAATTGATGAAAAATTAACTCATCAACTGGGGGAATCCATTCAGTGAGGACGATAGGATTTTTTAAGGGCATATTGTTTCCACCCACAGCAATTGAAAACTGGTTCAGCTATGCATTCAAACGTTCTTCGTGTACTATCCAAATGACAAGTTTATGTAAGGTATCAAGAATTAATTAATCCGTGGGGTTTTCCTCAAGTCGCAAGTATGCTTCTAGGGTAATAATTTATTTCATTCACTTTGCTAGATTCTGCCTGGAGAAATGGAATTTTTCCAGGAAAGAAAATTTGATAAGTACAAAGTGAAAATTCTAAATCAGTACAAATTATTAAGAATGGATATAACTTAAAAGTGTGTACCCGTACAAAGAGGAAAGTACAATAATGCTAAGTTGAGTCGAGAGGATGTAGGGTAGAATCAAAACTACAATATACTCAATAAATAATGAATAATGTTCATTGCAATTCCTATAAGAGAACAAGTCAGAAAACACTAGCGATTTATAGGAACAGCTGCAAACCTATCCGCGGGCTGTAACACAAAGCACGAGCAAAAAAACAAAGTTTCTGGGAGCGCAACCATGTAAATACGGTTTACAAGGTCGGAGTTTCATAATACATATTTCAATTTTTCCCCTTTTCATTTTATTTCCTAATATTATATTTTATTCTAGTTATTTTGTATCACATTATATGGGCAAAACATTTAATGATTAAAAGCTCGAAGTTCTTATTGGATAAACTGCATGAAAAATTTTAGATATCATCCTTCGATCACATGCTCTGCGTTTGTGGTTACTTGATAGACTACATCGCATTTACCATCTAATGAAAAATTAAAAACTTTCTTGCAAAAGGAGGACATTTTCACCTAGTGTATTAGGCAATCATAGTTAGGCTTCAATAGTTAATTGAATTTCCTTTCTTCGAATTGACTACGAGTGCCGTACCATTTCAGAAAGAAATGTTCTATAGAGGATTTCAATACAAAACTCCAGCATTTAATTCCAGGCCCATATCTTTCAAAGAACTACAGACGCATGATTGATCATGGCAGTGAATATATTTATTTATGTAATGATCCCACGATAGCATCACCCAAAATTATCGCAGTGGAAGCAGTTCCTTTAATTTATAGCGGTTTTACTTATACTTGAATTTGAATCCACAAAAATCGAAATTAAAAATACTTTGACAATGCCTAGTCGATTAATTTTTGTCATTTACTGAAACTAATGATGAAATTCCCTTACCAGTAATACTAAATGTGCATTGATCAAAGTTCAATAGAGAAAATATACATAGGTCCCTTTTATTAATACAATTGGCTTTTAGTGGAGAATAAAGAGGAAGAGTAGAGTAATTTTCATCCACGATTTCAATCAAATTGACGAATCAGCTAATTCACGTCTCCTTAAATAGGAAGCGAATGATTTTATACATATGCATGATATTAAGAACAAATTGCAAACTGAAGTAGAAGAAAATAAACTGATATCTTGAAGAAAGAACAAATTTGAGCGACATTTTTCTGGGGAATAGGAACAAAAAGATAAAAATGGAGAATCATTTCAAAAGCATTTTCTGTGGGTTAAAAAATGAACCCATTACATACATACATGGTCTTGCAAGCCCATGTTAGGATGTGCGATAGGGGGTGACTACACACAAAACTACTTTTTGATGCAAAATATTGATGCCCCCCCCCCCCAGCGCGGTCGTATAATATTATTAAAGTTTTCAGATCGTAATACGCTCGAGGGTTTTGAGGACCAAAGTTTATCAAACGCGTTTTCATCATAGAAATTTCTCTTAAAGTAACCCTTTACGATAGGGTATTTCATATACTAAAACTTTTTAAGTATAAATCAATCAAACTTAATACATTTTGTACGAAACTTCTGAGTAGAAACCATTGTGATAGCGGAATAAATCATTGTAATTATTTTAAAGAGAAGAAAGGTTAATACAATAACTTGAATATGGAGCTCAGAAATATGGACTACTATTAGAAAGGGTGCAATTAGGACGATAAAATAAAGAAAAAGCGTTCTTCATAGAAATAAAAGCGCAAATGAGCACATCATTCATTTTGATTAAGTTAATTTATAATCAATGGGACATGAGATAACTGCAAACGCCATTCATTATAAACATGCGTTATACACACATGTATGTAAGCTATACCTTTATATATAGTCCACGATATACGTATGGTGAAATGGAATTCGAGAAATTAAGCATGTTCATTAGTTCTTCCCTTCAATTTCAAAGTGTAATTCAATTATTAACCCCGACACCTCATTTCGATCAATGGCAATAAGGGTTTGCGGTTCGTGTTCTAAAACCCCTATCACAATTTCTACATAAATCTGCTATCTCATTTCCCATCTTTGTCTGCAGCATATTCTTGCATTACGATTAGTAGCCTTGTCCTCGTCTTCTTTTTTGCCAAAACGTTCCCTCTTGACGCTTGGCTTGCAGCTGCCCGATGATTTAATCATTCAGCTGCTGTGTTTGCGGCTTCTTAGCCCGTCGATGAAGGAAGGTCCAATCAACTCCTTTTCCTTTTCAATGGTGGTTGGTCGTCGTCCCGTCCCGTTGCTGCTCTTGGGCGTTTGTGCCTTTCCCAGGAGACAGGTTTTAAGCCGCCGATCGACCGCAAGTGCTCTTCTTTTTTGCCTTCAAGCTCCTCGTAAAAGGCCGTCGCGCGAGTCTTGATGACATCTCCAATGGGCGCAGTTTCAGTTAAGGCGTGGAGAATTTCTGCGGCATAGTTCCAGCCAAGCCCAAGTACACTGTTGAGTGCCCCTCTTTCCGTTACCTCCAAGTGGTGGAAGGCCGTCTGAGTCATTCTGCCACTCCATGCCGGTGAAGCGTACATCAAGATTGGGCGAATTGCCGCCACGTACAGATACGTCTTTGTCTTGATAGAGAGGGACGGTGAACGCAGCAGCGGCGAGAGTTGTAGTCGTCTTCCTCTTGCCTTCCTGGTGGCAGCGAGGGCGTGACTTTTGAATGTCAGTCTTTTATCCAGTATCACGCCTAGATAGGTCACCTCTTCCTTCCATGGCGCCTCCTCGGTGCCCACGAGGATTTCTCCTGGTTCTCGCAGTCCTCCAGGTGAAAAAAGAATCGTCTGTGTCTTTGCGCTGTTGACGCTGATTCGCCACAGGGCGTACCACTCCAGCAGTTTGTCTACTGCTCGCTGTAGGTATGTTGCCGCCATGTGTGCTCTCCGCGAAGTGGTCACTATTGCTGCGTCATCCGCATACAGGGCAACCATGGTATGTCGTCCAAGGTCTACCGGGAGGTCCGCCGTATATAGATTAAAAAGTATCGGTCCGAGCACCGATCCTTGCGGCACGCCTGCGTGGACCTGTTTCGGCTGTGACAGCGCGCGTCCCCAGGCGACACGGAAAGTCCTTCCTGTCAGGTATGATGTTAGCAAGCGGCGCTGCCAATTTGGAAACCGCTGTATTGCAAGTTTTCGCCTGAGACCAGCGTGCCATACCCGGTCGAAGGCTTTCCTGATTCCCTATTAAAGCTTTCTTTTATTTATTTTCCCCTGTTTTGTCGGTCCATTTAGTTTCTTATTTCCGCTCGATTCAATGCAGTATTTGCTTCTCATCCTATGGAAAATACGTACTCGCACTCATTCCCATTGACAAGAATCCATGGCGAATCCGATCAAACCAGATTTTTACACTTTATAAATATTGCATAGCAATTAGCGGATGACTCCGTTAAAATTTACTGTTGCGTCATCTCCCGTAGTTTCAAAGAACTCGAATTTTCTTTTCTTTATTTTTTCCCTCTACCAACGATTGGCATCCTATCGCGGACATGACTCGTGTAATTAATTAACTCGTAGAATTAATTTTCCTTCCCCGATCAAAGGATGAGTAACACTTTCACTTGAATCTGTCAGTCTGTCATTACTCGCTCCCTTGAATTCAGCTGTCTCTTTCAGATCCTTCCTTCCTTCCCAACCTCCCTTAAACCTTCCCCCACCCTCGATTCCTTCACCCTTTAATACTTACCTTACTTTCTGAGATTCTCTCTCCCATTCCCTCCCGCCTACCTTCCGCCAAAATCTCCTTACCCCTCGGCCCCCTTTTACGAGGCCCATCCAAATCTTCCTCTACCGCGCTCCACTCCTCGCCCACGCCCGTCTCAATTCTTCTCATTCTGATCCCTTCATCCTATATCGCTTCTCGCCTTCCGGGTTCCGTACCCCAGGAGAGGAAAATTGGAGAGATTGGGGTCGTGTATAGAAGAAGGGCAATTCTGAAGACGAGGTGAATGATTTTTCCTAAGGATGTTCTTGCCTTAATTTATCCCTGAAATCACAAAAAAATCAATAGAGGAAATTTAGCAGTGGAAACGTCATTCTGTGCATATTAGTTCTAAAATAGTTTTTTTTGTTATTAATGACACAAAGAGGAAACGACAAAGGAAAGCAAAAGAAAATTATATGCCTGTTTATGGAATGTAATAATAAGTGCACCATGCTCTATTAAGTTTCCCATAGCTGTCCTCTCCTTGTGTGCTTGAATCATGAAACTACTGTTACCTATTGGCGTATGATTTCAAAATGCACGTTTTAAAAACAGAACTTTTTCTAGACTCGTATAAATATATACTCTCAAATAAAAATGTACACCGACAAAAATATTTTACGTTTCAGTAGCCAAGCCACCTTCGACAAAATTGTCTTTTCTTTACCAAATGAAGTCAGCCTAATAGCCCAAAATTAAAATATTTGTGCCATTTTCTTTTCATATATTTACTCATAGCGCTTATTTGTAATAAAAAGTACAATACGCCATTAGATTGAGTGTATGCAACCCTACATATACAATAGAAATGTATGTTTTCTGTATGCACAAATAAACTCATACACACAAACACACACACGTGTGTGTGTATGTATGTATATATATATATATATATATATATATATATATATATATATATATATATATATATATATATATTTTTTTTTTTTTTAAGGTAATCTACCGGTTAAGGTAGGTTTTTTTTTGATGGACACAACTACCAAACAAATATTTTGTGACTACTAACAAAACACAACCCTAAATTCTACTCTACACCAGGTCCCTCTTCATCTCTGAGTACTTTCTTCCTCCCTTCATCCCGTCCAACATCCCTATCCTGTTCCTTCCCTTTCCTCTTTTGCCCAACATTCTACCCTCTATCACAGTCTTCAACATCCCACTGCCGGTCAACACCCCCTTCATCCACTTTTCCTGCCTCCATAGGATTGCTCCCAACAAACCCCTCTCTTCGCCCACCATACCAAGTACTTCCTCATTTGTTTTCTTCTCTGTCCATTTCACCTTTTCCATTCTTCTCCACACCCACATTTCAAAAGCCTCCAGTCTACGTCTATCCTCCTGCTTCAATGACCACGTTTCCGCGCCGTACATAGCTACGCTCCATATCAAAGTTTTTACGAGTCTTTTCTTAACATCCTTACTCAAAGTCCCCGTCATCAACTCCCTCCTCCTCGTGAAAGCCTCTTTGCCTAGCGCAATTCTTCTCCTTCCGTGCCTACTACTTTGACCGTGTTGGTCCAAAACACTACCGAGATACGTAAACTGTTCTACCTGCTCTAGTTTTTGCCCTCTTACTTTAATGTTAAGATTAGCCTTTTTCTTTCTAGAAAATCGCATAACCTTTGTTTTATTAATGTTGATTCTCATCCCATACCTGTCGCACTGAATTTCCAATTCACTAAGCAATGCTTGCAGCCCCTTGGCTGACTGACAAACTAAAGCTTGGTCATCAGCAAACCTAACTGATTTTACGAATCCCCCGCCCACTTTCATTCCTACCTCGAGTTCTTCCCATGCCTCTTTGATCATTTCCTCTGCATACAGGTTGAACAGCAACGGTGATAATGGGCAACCCTGCCTTACACCCCTTCCTAACACTGCCCATCCTGACTCCCCGTTTCCCACCCGCACCTGAGCAGTCTGAGACATGTACAGGTTGCGGATTAGCCTCCTTTCCCTCCAATCTATTCCTATTTTCTGCAATATACTCATTAGTTTTTCCCAATTCACTCTATCAAACGCTTTTTCGAAATCTACGAAACAGGCAAATACCTCCTGGTTGTGTTCTATATTCCTCTCGATTAATAATCTCATTACTGCAATGGCATCACGCGTACCTCTCCCCTTCCTAAACCCAAACTGATCATCCCCTAAGTAATCATTTGCCCTACTCTCTATCCGTTTGTTTATGATCCTGAGAACAACTTTAGCTGCGTGGGATATCAAACTAATTGTCCTATAGTCCTCACATGACGTGGCCTTTACCTTTTTCGGAATTGGAACTAAAACTGCTCTCACAAAGTCTTCCGGCCAGATTCCCTCCTCATAAATGCTACGGATCAGCCCATATAGCCTCTTCCTCCCACATTTTCCTAAGCATTTTAAAAGTTCCACGGGAATGTTATCTACCCCCACGGCCTTATTTAGTTTCATCTCCCTTAATGCCCTTTCTATCTCCTTGTCTAGTATGCCTGGACCTAAGCTGTCTTCCTCTACGTCATTTTCTTTTTCAATGTCTAACTTTGTTGGTCTGAGTTCTTTACTATACAGTTCTTCTATATACTCCTTCCATCTCTCTTGGATCTTTCCTGCGTCAACTATTACCTTACCCGCCTTATCTCTAACTATTAGCATAGCTCTTCCATTCTTACTTCCCGATAACGATTTAACTTTGCTGTACAGCGCACCGATTTCGCCCTTCCTCTGGAGACTTTCCATATCCTCGCACTGCGTCTTCCACCATGCGTCTTTTGCCTTATTTGTTACCCGCCTCAATTTATTGTTCAATTCTTTGTACTTCATTTTGCCTAATTCTGTATTTATATTCTTCCATTTTCGCCGCTCATCCATCTTTGTAATCATCTCATCCGTGATCCATGGTTTCCTAGTCCTTTTAGCGTTAACGGTTCCAATAGTGTCTTTGGCGGCTTTAGACAACCCTTTTTTGATCATTTCCCATTTTTCTTCGATAGTAATAAGCCCTTTACCATCCTCCATTATTTTCTCTACCGCCTGTTTGTATTCCTTCCTTTTCAACCCATTTAATGCTTCTACATTCCATTTTCTAACTCGCCGCCCCTGCCTTATCTTTTTGAAACGTACGCTACATTTCATAACAACTAAATTGTGGTCTGAGTCCGCATCCGCTCCCGGAAAGCTGTGGGAATTTATCACACTGTTCCTAAACCTGTGTCTAACCAGGATATAATCTAGCTGATATCTTCCTGAGTCACCTGGCATTTTCCATGTATACCTGCGTCTTTTGTGGTGTCTAAACCAAGTGTTGGTGATGACTAACCCCTGTCTCCTGCAGAACTCAACTGCTTTCTCCCCGCGGTCATTCCTCGTGCCTAAACCGTAGTCGCCCACCTCATCACCATCTCTTCCTTCGCCTACCGTCGCATTCGTGTCCCCCATCACTATCAAATGTTTCCCTGCTGGAACACACGCGATCATGTCCTCTAACTGATCGTATATCTTATCGACCTCTTCTTCCTTATGGTTGCTCGGTGGCATGTATACCTGAATAATAACTAAGTTCGTCGGTTCTGCTTTTATCTCCACTAGTAGTATTCTATCCGTTACCTGCTCTATGTTGACTACGCTTCTTCCTACCTCTTCATTTAATACTATGGCAACCCCTCGTTGGCTCTCGTCCCCACCGCTGTATATTATTCTATACTTATCACTCCAGTAATCCCCGCTATCTTTCCATCTCACCTCGCATAGACCTAAAATATCTATATTTCCCCTTTCCATCTCTCGCTTAACATTCTCCAATTTCCCTGTCCTCATCATTGTCCTAACATTCCACGTTCCTATTCTAACTAATTTCGTCTTCTTCTCCTGCGTCTTCTGTCCTGCTGCTGCTGGTTTTCCCTTGCAAGGGTTTCGTGGGATGACGACCGCGGAAGCCTTGCCTCCCCCGCTGCCGGGCACGACACACGGCCGATTGGGCCGAGCCCCGTGGTTGCCAGGACTCAAAATATCTCTATTGTCCATCATATTTTTCTAGGGAATGATAATTGAGGTGGTTTCCCGTTGCCTTCCTCAATAGTGTTTTTAACGTGACACCATCACTTACTGGCCGCCCCACTGGGGTCAGACGCCATTGCAGCCGCCTCACTGAGGAACAGACGCTGCGTGGACTACCTTTCGTCTGGCTCCTAACCTTCGACCTATCTGGCATGGGTGACCCTACCAGGAGCAATAATTATTACTCCCGCCAGTACTAGGGGTCATCGGAACGCACAAGCCCTTCCACCACGTCAAGGTTGTAGTCCGGGGAGGGATATATATATATATATATATATATATATATATATATATATATATATATATATATATATATGTATATATACATGTACACACGTGGGTGGCGGTAGTCCAGTGGGTAGAGCGTTGGACTGCTGACCAGAGGGACCCGGGTTCGATTCCCGGGTATTCTGGGCACCTGCAGCACCATCCAAGGTATGTGATTTTTCGGGTACCAGGTCTTACTGGGAAACCATAACCGGCACAGGGAAAGGAGCTGATCCCCCTACCCTGATTCGTGAATATTTACTCGCCGTATAGGGCTTAGTACTGGGTGATCTCTACCATCACCAACTAAACCGACCTTCGGGTTGATTACTGTGTTGTGTTTATGGTTTTTTTATATGTACACACACACACACACACACACAGATGTGAGCCAAAAACATGAACGAAAGACATAAACGCAAAACATAAACGTAACACCCACAAAGCTTTTTTGAATTTTGGCTAGATGACACAGACATGCCTGCTAAATCCCAATGCATGCTTCTTCCTATGTTTTTTGTCGAAAAAGGGTGATGGAGGGCGGGAAGAAAGGTGATATGTAGCAATCCGTAACAATTTTGCATACGAACGGAGGCGTGTTTAGGATTACGGTAGAGTGGCAAATATTTCTGAGAATGCATATTTAGGGAGATAAATACTTTCCGGAGTGGCAGATTTTGATTTTTCTAAGCATTAAGTATAGTTTTTAAGTATAATTTATCTCTTGGTAATAAGTACAATATTAGAGTATCGCAGAACTTTATCATAAAACTTGCTAGTAACTAAGAAAATCTTTTTTCTTCAATAATGAAAGATTTAAATATTTATATGATCATTGAATAATTTACCATAAAATCAACAAAATGTCACCCTTAGCTAGATATGAGAGCTTTTCTAGACAAAATATGCAATTCTCCTGAGTTAATTTGATAGAAAATGATTTTCTCATCGCAGATATATTATTTCTTAGAATAGTTTTTGAGCAATTTTCCCAACCATTGATACCATTTTGGTTGGAATATGAACAGAGATAACCAAAAAGTTTTAATCTAATTTAAAATTCCATTCCGCCTAATTTGGGCTAAGACACTCCAGTGTACGTTTTCGTAAAATCAAACCTGTCCGTATTTATTGTTTAAATTAATTAATTCACAAATAATTAATCAATTTTACGGTTTTTGTAGAACTTCATGAAAATGATAATTTTAAAACCTTTTTACTAAACAAATGTGCATCATGTTAAATGTTTTTATCATGCTTGTATGTTAAAATATTAGGTATACATTCAACAATTTATTCCATGATTTGGGGGGTTTTCACACATCTTAATTTTATCAATATCATATGGCGAAATTTTACAAAACGAATATCTTTTCAAAAATGAATTGTTTCTATAAACATTTGCTTTACGCGTTATTTATTTTTAAAAAATGTATGCAATCAAAATTAAATGGCATGTATTTTAAATGTAAATTTTTCAGATATTTTTTCTCAAATACATACTGGGTAAATAATCCCATTCCCGGTTCAATGGTCAAAATGGTTCTTAATTTGTTTTATTTATTATTGCTGTCACCATGGTGCTGAAAATGCACTATTGCATAAAATTACCCTACATAATAGTACCATGGGTGATATGTTTTGTTTTATAACTGGAGAAATATCAGAAAAGAACATTTGAAAAAATCCTTTGTGTTTTTTTGTATATTCTCCTAAGAAAATATTAATTGATAGCATTATATCAAGGATTGTGGATCAAGGATTGTATATGAGGATGTGGAAATACGATCGTATATTGTGGATTATAATATACTATTTCAAACTTAATTATATTCTAATTCATTGCACGACACATGGTGAACTAATATGTGAAAACTAGCAAATTCCTTAAAAAAATCAATCACTGCGGACTCGCCGTTGTAGCCAAATCGGAACTATCACCGTTAGTAAAGCGCATACGCTGCCTCATGACGGGTCTATTGTCAGGAAAGGCGCCTTGATCTCTATAAAGTCTCGCGCTCTCTTATGCACTTACAAGCATTAATCGTGGGTCACCATGCGGTGTCAGAGCGCAGCCGGTGGAAACATGCTTTTCGGATTCGGTCTCATCACTCCTGGGTACCGAGTGTTCGTGTGACAACTCCGATGATTATGTGAGTCCATTCTGGCAAGCGGAGGATAGGGAAATGTATTGATTTCAGGAGAATGGTGGCACCAAATATGTGTTATTTTAAGACTTACCTGAAATAAAATCGCACCTAATTTCATCTTCTTTAAAACTTAAATGGATAACTTCACTGTAACTGGGTACCATAAATACAAATCCGAAATAAAATTAACCAGAAATGTCTTACAAACGAATTTATTAAAACTAAACCAACGCCTATTAGTTGTAATCTTTTGGTCGGATAACAAAAATCATTTAGAAAACCACAGTGAAAAAAGTAAACCAAATACCAATGAATTTTTATAATATTCTTAAATATTTTATAACCTTTAAGATTACAAAATATAAGCAGCAATATTGTCAGCCATCATTAAAATTTAGTTCAAAAGCCGAAATCACTGAAGCTTGGTGATGACGGTTAAATTTTATTAAATTATATTGATATTGCTTATATTGATGATATTAAACTTTTATTCTTCCATTTTTGCCAACTATCTTGTCGGACGTCCAACAGTAATGGACTACGTCACAGTTTCAAAATTAAATTGGTATCACCCTCTTATCTTGTCTGGAATGTTTTAACTGAATATAAACAAAGAATTTTGCAATTCTCTGAATGAAAATTCGTGCACTAAATGGAGACGCCTAGTAAAAAAACGCAGCAGCTTTTACGTTTCCTAGCTCGTTAGCATCGACGGGAATGAGACACAATATCGCCCTTTAACATCTCATTGGCAACTCCGGCGGATTTCCCCGACATGCAATTGCTATATAAGTGCCCCTTAAGTTACTACCACTCCCTTGAGCACAAATCTGAGCAATGGAAATAATTACTTACAGGATTTAAGCAGATTCATCCCTATGTGAGAATACCGTGCTAATTGCATGGTTTTCAAATAATTGTTTGGTGCAAAAATATTTGATAAACCAAAAGAGTATGCAATAAAAGTATAAAGTTATATATGAGACGACCAATCTAAAGTTTTTGTTTGAAATTAAACAACAACTTTGCATAAAAGTGTGAACAACACAAAATTTAAAATTAGTCAAAATCTAGGTAACATCATTGATACGAAAATCGTAAATATAAATCCACCTAAGCCCCTATACTCCAGATAAATAATCCACAAACTTAAGTGTATTAATCACGTCTATAAACTTTAATAATCAGTGAGCTCGTTATCAAGGGAAGCGTACGACGGCTAACATCATTTGCGTCATTAGGGATACGTAGGTAATTTAGATGTTCAGAGAATGAGGGAAGGACGGAGAAAAACCCGGTGTCAGCTCTGGCCTACTCTTCACGAAAGGCGCCGTGGGATCCACAATTTAAAGTGTGTTACAACGGAAGGTGCACTTGCTTAAAGTGTTCTCCGCATAGGGATCGGAACACCACTGAAAAATTCTTCCTCCTTCGGGGTTGGGCACCAGTACATTAAAACCCTCATCATCCCGGTACCCGAAAACTTTGCTTAGCAAATAATATACTTACACTAGTATATAGTTATAACTAGGGCCCTTTATCCTGTGTTTACGCAAAAAATGGAAAAAAGAAATGAGGGATCAAGGACATCTTTAGTGATATATTTGAACCCTTTACCTGAATAAGAGAACAATTTTGAGGTTTTAAGGAGGTTTGAAGGATTAAGTTTGTTTAAGGTTCGAAAATTAATGTGTCGCATGCTTTAATGATTATTATTGACTGCACACTCTGCAAAAATTATGCAGAACAATGTGTTTAAATAATCTATATTTTGACACAAACAAAAAAACTGGAAAGGCCAAATCCAGGGATTCCAGATTTCAGCACCTACCTCTCCGTTTAAAAATAAAAAAATAGATGTGTTAAGAATAATTTGACCAACTAAATTGTCAAAGTATCGACTATGCAGCTTATTTTGATGTTTGACGAAGGTGAATAGTTTTACTGAAACATAATTTAGAAGAAATCAATCTGTGATATCGAAGGACTCTTCGTAACTCGCCCAGAAAGCTAGCTCAATGTCATGGTAAAACACTGAAACATTGAGATTACTTCTAAAAAGTCGTTACGAGTACAATTACCCTGTATTTAAAATTTCACTACAAATACATGCAATGATTTTCTTTTAAAGCAAATCCGTTCCATTCCATCGGTGTTAAAAGAGTTAAACGAAAAAGAAAATTCGTGGTGGCAATATAAATGTATGTTAATCCTGATGTAAACTCGAAATACGAGACTGTCCAGAAAGTAGCTTAAATTTTGAAATGAGATATGAACCTACTGACGAGACAAAGTTTTATTATATGTATACCTTTGAAATGCACTTTCTTTAAATATTTTTCTATCAAGTCACCATATAAATTGAGGCATTTATCATAACGATTTATAAGCTTTTCATTTCCGTCTCTGGTGAAAACTGCAGCATTACATTTTAACCTCTTGTTGACTCCATTAAATTGGAGTGAATGAAGCAATAGCTCCGTAATCGTAAATTGGTAATTTTCACGAACTTTTTCATTGATTTTCACCGTCAGGTCATCTGTCACAAGGCTTGGACGACCACTGCGGTCTTCGTCGTGAATATTGGTGCGTTCATTTTTAAACTATATGCACCGCTGCCTCACTCCGCCTTCACTCATTATTCCGTCTCCGTACATTTCACAAAGTTGCCTCTGAACTTCAATTGACTAGTGGTTTTTTGCCATAAAAAGACCTAATCACAGATCGCGCTTCACAACTCACGGGATTTTCTCTTGCATCGCAGATTTTAACAGTTCTCATTGAGAAAAGTACAAAAACCACAGTCTGCATATTACCACGGCAGGTTGTGTACTGAGTGTAGGGATGTTTAGACAGCAAGATGGCCCACCGCTACAGTTGGCCCGAAGGGAAACGGAAGTTACTTTCTGGTACCTTCCTCGTATAACACTTCTCCTACGGGAAAAATAAATAACAGTATAATATTTCCCAATTACACATTGATTTTGCTTTAATGTTTCATTTAAAGTGCATCAGTCACATAAACGGAAAATTTTTAAAATTTTAAATTTTCCCCTTCTCAGAAAACAAACTCGCTAAACGCTGAGGAAACACGAGAGCCTCTTTTTTGTGATCATCATGGTCGCGAAAAGGCAAAAAATTAAATAGAAAAATGTATGCGTGCTGCCCGGAACGAAGATATATTTTTCTCCATTCAAAATTCCAATTTGGCTTTTTATCACCGGAGCGACAATTACGACACCTATGCGGAAACCTCGCAATTAACCATTCTCGGAAAGCTAACCGCGCTCACGGATACCCACTCTGGGGTGTGCGGCGGAGTAAAGAAACATCGCAATGCGGTGTGGCGGGTTGGAAACAAGACTTGTGTGTGAGGGAGAAGCTGGAGATCAAAGGACGACACGCGAGGTCCACATAATTGCTGCCGTGAGGAACGGAAATAAAATCGCAAGCGACCGTTGAAAGCAGTGTCCATAACAACGGCGGAAACTTTTCGGTCGATCGAAGCGAAAGTCAACGAAAGCGCTCGCTGCACTCTCGGAGCGATAGGGGACCCTTCGCGAGGGGAAGAGGGGAGAGAGGAAGATGGGTGGGTGAACAGGGGAAGATGGGGGAGGTAACGACGATAGGTGAGAGCAGACCATTGGGAAGGACGAGGGGAGCTTGTCGTCGCTGTTGATGCCCCACTTGATGAGAGTTTCCTGAGGCCTCGAACAGTATACACATAGACGGAAGAGGTGGGATGAAGGAAAAGGAAAGGGAGCGAAATACCTAAGAGAATAGGCTGAATGGGGAAACTACGTAGATAATGTCGGAGGTAGTGACGTAAAGAAGGGCGAAGAATAAAGGATCTACTACGGGAAAATTGTAAAGGGGTGGTAAACGGGAGCACAACTTAAATTATTTCGGAGTTATGATCTATGGATCACATAAATCCCAAACATTTAGTCACAAAGTTAAAAAATGACGAATACAAGGTTTTAAGATACACAATAAGGACTTGTGATCCTTAGATGCTAGAATCAATTTTAGTGAAAGAAAAAAACCTTCAAAACACGCTAATGTCCTTTCTAAAAATGTTCTAAGAGTATATTTAACAGTGTAGCAGATAGCTATTAAATTAAAATTGATGGCAAATTGTATCCTTTGAGCATGAAATTCCAGCTTTTATTCCAGAATAGGTCTTTTAATTCAATAAAATGAGAGTGTTGAATATTTTATGAATATATTTGAAATAAAATAATTTTATATACAATAATTAGGCGGAATAATTTAAGTTTTGTTATGCTAGGTTAGCTGTCTTTTTATTAAGCCTGCTGCACCTATTCGCCGATGAGTTGATTAACGCAAATTGTCAGAACTTTATAGCCTCAAGTCTCCGCCAGCTTAGGAACAAGTGAAAAAATATTATATATAATTCTTCACAGAAAGAATTTGTGGTAAATATAACGACGGCTTAAGTAAAGGCTAACAGAAAACACAGAGAGGATTGTTTTATGAATTTGGGAAGGACATGAGGTAGATAGAAGTGAAATGTCATCCGAATAAAGTGACATTACATTGGGTTTCTCTCGGGTTATAATCTAAAAATAATTAGATCACGATCAAATCACAATTTTCCCGGCCGATCCAAAGTTATCCCCAAATTTTCAAATCTCTGTGAGCACCACCAGATTTAGCCGACTAGTAAGAAAAAGTGGAATAATCACTAGGATAAAAGAACGGAAATAAATTTTTCCATTATTAAGGGATTTGTCTGTAAGGTGAATCAGCTGCTGTTAAACCTTAACGTATTTTTTTTAAATCATTACAGTAGACGTCACCTGTTTTAAGAAATTGCAGAAGAGAATAAAGAGTACCTACTGAAGAAAGTCCGCGAAAGAAATACATCTATTTCTTTACACACGTGTCATTCTAGAAAAATATTAATGAAATTACTATATGGTAGGAATAATAACTTTGGTAATATCTTAAAAAACTACTGTTTTATGTTATTCTTTAAATAAATCGTTATTACGAGAAGGTAAGGTCTAGATATATTTTATCTATAGTATAAAGCTACATGAACATTTAAATTAGCAGCGTGTTATTCATGAAAACATTATTTAAAGGTTAGAATGCGCCGCTTAAGTGCAGCTAAGGATGGATATAATTTAATTGCAAGAAAGAATTTAAGAAATGAGAATAGTAAATATTGGAGAGGGAGCATTTAGATAAAGGAAAGGGAAAATGGATATTGTGCGATATACGAGGGTCATCCGGAAAGTAGTACCCGTTCGTGAAATAAAGACACAAAAGTAAATATTAACAAACATAAAAAATTTTATTTGAAAGAGGATACTTTAAACTACTTCTCAACATAATCTCCAAGCAAATTAAGGCATTTGTCATAACGTGTGACAAGTTTCTGTATTCCTGCTGCATAGTCCTTCGCCGCCAGCTCATTGAGATACGCGAGGGACCCATCTTGCACAAATTTTTGCATAATGCAGATGGTGTTTAACAATTTCATGAACAATTGTTCGAGAAACATTGGGAAAATGCTCACAGATGTCATCAATTGTGACGCGCCGATCGTTCCTCACGAATTCGTCAACTGAGCTCACCAGTTGGTCTGTAATGACAGACGGTCTCCCCGAACGCTCATCGTCGTGTGTGTTCCCCCTCCCCATGTTGAAGTTGCGACACCACCGCCGAACAGACGACTCGTCCATTACATTGTCTCCATACACCTCCTTTAATTGGCGATGAATATCACATGGGCGAACGTTTCTTGCATTGAGGAATTTAATCACTGCCCTCACTTCACAACTGGCGGCGTTCTCAATTTTTTTAAACATTGTAAACAATCACAGAAACAACACAGGCAATGCTAGCGTCACGCAACTTGGCTCAGAGAAGGCAGACAAGCCACTGAAGCTATCTGACCTCGTCCAGCGGCTACTCGCGTCGTCAGCACTTCATGCGGCACGAACGGGTACTACTTTCCGGATGACCCTCGTATCAGGGTGGGAAATGAACTTCAACTTCGCACGTATTTTAATTTCCTGTTGGCCTCAAGTACTGAGCACCTCTTAGCAGTAAATTCTCAACACTTCATTAAAATTACGACAGTAGCAGTACGTTCATAACGATCACTGATTTCAGTAATGAACCCTTGATTGGTTAACGGCCAAAGTGCACTAGAGATAATAGTGAGATAAACAGGTTTATGCCCTCAAATAATCATTACTCTTTTTATGAGAGCGTGAGAGAGTAGTTAAGCACACGGCAGAAAACATTAATTATACACTGTTCCAGAAATAAGCACGAGGGTTGAATTTTGAGGGGGGGGAGAATTTGAACCCTGGATGCGTCAGAAGCTGAAGGGGTCCCTCTCGAAACAGGGTACAGAGGGGTTGAATATTCAATGCGTCGAAATTCCATTCCATAAACATTGCAGGCCACGCGCTGTTGATGCGCGCTTTGCATTAAATGCCTACATTATTGTTATGATCTCAGGAGGTAAACCCAATGGGGAATTTCCTCGAGCTGGCATTATTTGCATGACCTATTTCTGAGAATTGTATTCCGAAACACTCACTGCGACAATGACGTGCGACACTATTTCAGGTTATACCAGTGCACCTTCCCATCGATGGAAATCATACGGGAAATGGGGATACATTCCGATGCCGAGGAAAGCGGAATGCACGCTCTGTTACGTGCATATCAATTTCAAGGCACATCTGAAAAATGAATGAAAAAAACCATTTCCATTAAAGTAAGGAGAACTGAGCTTTGGGACGGGGCTCATTTTAATACAGCTGAAATCAAGTTCTAAAATTAAACCTTAATTCCACCGTGTAATATTTTCATAATTTAGGAACAGAATTAAGAAGGCATACGCATCCGTAGTACACAAAATTCCTCTCGTAATTTCAAGGAATTCAAGCCGGTGTTTAAGAGACACAGCTCCTTGAAAATAATCAGTGTTAATATCTTATCTTTCCTCATAAAATAATTGACTCCTCGGAGTTCAGGAAGTAACTTGTATATTTTGGATTAAAAGTCACAAAGCAAAGCAGATTGTAAGTAGGCGATCCTTAATAGCCAAGATGGAAATATCGGCTTATTTGGCGTGTTAATCCTGAATAACCTTAACTGGATTTTTCTAATAATAATATATTATATTTTTATTAATTTATCAATTTTAAATATCAAATTTCAATTTCGATACTTTTTCATGCCCATCATTTGACATGTTAGTATTTTACAGGAATTTTTGAACAATAATTAATTTGCATTGATAAAAACAGCACGTAGGAACGGTTAGTTAACAAATAAAAAACAAGTACATGAATAATTGGGAAAGTTGATGAAAGAGGAATTCATGCAGGAAAAAATTTCTGAACTGGGATTCGAACCACGGGCTCTTTAATTTTCTTGGCCGATTCCCTGCACCACTTAGCCTGTGGTTTGGTGCATGTGTTCGGTCCGAAAAACGGATGGCTCATGGTTCAAATCCCAATTAAGGAAATGTTTATGTTCTTTCCTCAATAGCCTTGTGTTCGTCCTTTTATTTATTAGCTATGCGCTACTGCATCATATATCCTTGAAAATATGTTTTTGGAGTGGGACTTATTTCCGTGTATACTAGTACATGTTCTGTAAAATTTTAGGACTTTTTTCTGTTTAAAATATTCCTCCTTCCAACTTCCCCAATAATGTTTTTAACATCCATTTATAGATCCCCTATTCTTTTTCGTCTTCTGTCAACCTAAGAAATTATGTATTCATTTTCAAGTGTATAAAGTAGGTGTATGGTTATGCTCGCGCGGTGCGTGATCGTGTGTTCTTGTGCGTGTAATTGTACACATAAACATACATTCAGACATGTACACACAAACATTTTTCAATGATTTTGTCCGAAAAATATTATTAGAAATATTTCATTTTATCTTTCATTAGTACGCATGAAATTAAATGCGGACGCGTGGAGCTCCGGAATTCAAATGTCTTCGTTGCTGACTGAAAATTCTGTGCAACGTGCCGTGCTCCTGGATATTGAATAAATATTGTGGTATTTCGTCATGGCAATTTATTCGCAAAACCGCAAACCTTAAGTCGGGAATAATTTGCGTCTTGACCACACATTATTAGTCAACACCCGATAAAGAATACCAAGGAATGAAGGGATTAGATTGTTGTAATGCTTAAGACGTGAGTTTAGTATGTCCCTATGGTAAATAAAACGAAATAAATAAAAAGTAATCATTTTGATCCCTTTGATCGCTCTGCTCTCCTTATAGTTCCCCCCCCCCCCCGTTTAATTGGGTGCCTTAACATTTTACCCTTAAAACATATGCCAAATGCTCACATCACTGCAAAGGGTACAACACACTAGGACTTGGAGCAACACAAGAACTAAAATAAAGATCTTGCGGGAAAGGTAGAAAATTTCGCCACTGCAAATTTTTTCCTCTTAGCTGAAGAGTACGGAGAAACAGCGACTGTTTCTCGGGACGAAAGAATGAAAGAGACGGACGAACGTGGGGAAGAGACATTGAAGTTCTCTTCGAAAGGGGAATGGAGAGGGGTCTGAATACCTCTCACTCCAATCCACCTCATCTCCTCCCGAAGGAATCGACGCAAAAACTACAAGGACCACCGTCGCTACGAGCGTCCCTCTCTCCCCTCTTCCCTCCTGCCCGCCCTCGAACTCAGTGTGGGCGTGGACCCTCACCGTTGCTCACCGTGCCAAGTTATCCGACCCGTCCTTGTGCTCCTCTCCTGCGAAACTTCGACTATGAGCCTTTGAATTGAGTCCCGTGGACCCCACAGAAAGGCGTACAGATAGGGAGGGGGAAGTGGACCACGATTCGTTACCATCTCGACACAACTTCCTCTTCTCTTTCTGTTTTTGTGCTTCGCCCAAAAAATATTGGGCATTTACCAAAACTAAAGCGGAAGGGAAGCTCAAATACGAGGGTGATCTGAAAAGTTTCCGACCGAACAAAGATACAAGACATTTTTTCTGAAATTTTCTAAAATTTTCTGAGGTCGGAAACTTTTCAGACGATCCTCGTATACCACCAGATAATAACCTGGATGATTAATTTTCGCCTTTAAAAACGTCCTGATTTTATCAAAGCCTCTTTAATGAATTATGTGGATTCCTTCAGGTTGTTTTCCGTTGAAGAACTTCGATTGCCTAAAGCACACGTTCTTATACAGCCTACTGCATGTTGATCATTCCACATTATCTTGATAAGTCATGAGTTAAGAACTTAATTTAGTGGGTTACTATATTGTGTGATTATTTACACTGTATATGGTGTAATTAATTTCAAATTTTATTGTTATATGGTGCAATTAATTTAACCGTATGTGGTGTAATTTATTACGAAATTGAATTTTCAATAAGGGCATGAATGATTTAGAAGCATTAATCCAGTTTCAATGAAACGGATATGGCGTAGATACAATTTGGAAAACATATGGTTAATCAGTGGGCATTGTTTTCGTATGCGTGTTTTTCTCAGTATATGATGTTATTTGGTCTTTATGGAACAGACACTACTATACAGTTCATTCCATTTACATGCATACTAATTCTATTCTCTCGCGCTTGAAGGAGCATCACCTAATGAGTTATGATGCACGGTGATTAGCACAGGTCAATAACTTACATCCAGTGTCTTCAGCGCTATCAGATAGTAACCTAGTTATTGATTACAGCACATTATGTCAAGTCTGCTGAAATGCGTGTTGTTTTGCAGCCAAAAGGTTTTTGAGAAGCGACATATACGCTTCCTATAGTAATTTCTCTATCATCAAAACAATTATATTTTAACGAATTGGTAGTTACATCCCAGAGGGAAAGTAATCGTTGCCATCGCAGTTTTTAAATTAATAAATTACTTCAATAATATCTACTATTTAACATTACGTCCGATGGAAATTGTTAAAAATGGCATTAAAGCGAATTTAAACTTCTTTTTATAAATGCAATTTTATAATGTTATCTCCTTTAAAGAATACTGAATGTGAACGAAAACATAATATATCCTTAGTGAAGCTAGTTGGCTGTAAAGCCATGCCATCAATTCAGTATAAATATAAACTAGTACTCCAATCTATGTGTTGAGGTTCTTCGTGCTTAATACATAAATCCAAAACTGTCCCTGTATACCAAACCAACGAATTATTTAAAAACAAGTCATAATAATAGAAATCAAGTCAATTATATTGGTTTATTAAAAGTACCGCTATAGTAGACCAATATATTATGAATACTCGCATTAGGCTGCTATAAACCATGTATATTACTTCCCAATTATTTCAAAATTCAAGTATTTATTCCATTGCTGAGAATTCTCAAATTACTTAGCTTACACTTAGATCAGAAGAATACACGAAACTATTCAGGTGACGATTAAAATACGCCTTGTTATTAATAAACATTTAAAACAATGCATTAATATTTATTTCGTCGTAAATAGTGAATAAATTTAAATTATTGAACAATATAAATATGTAATCATCATACTCTGCATTACATTTAATAAAAGCATAGAAATGTTATTACACAACCAAGACTGGTGATTCGGAAATTGTAAATTGAAGCAATAATAACTCTGAATATCTCCTAATTAGGTTCTCTGAATGTGGCCCTAAATATTCTCCCGCATCCATGTCGCATGCGAGCTTCAGCCGAAATCCAGATGTGGTATGCGGTTTAAAGGAAACTATTGAATCATAACCACACCCATACCTTCTACGCCTTCATACCTTCTACGCCTATCACCTCACTTGACAACCACGTTGTTGAGCCACAAAAACCACGACCCAAGCCATGGTATTCACCAATTTTTTATCAACCACCTTTCTTAACGTCCTTGTCACCAAGAGCTGAAAGCCTCTTTGGCAAACACAATTAATTCTTCCTACTACTTTGACTATTATGGTCCAATATACTTTCTAGATACGTAAACTGTTTTATCTGCTCTAGTTTTTTTACATCTATTTTAATGTGTATTTAGTTTTTATCTTACACGAAAACCTCGTAATCCTCGTTTTGCTTATCTGATTTCATTTACATCCCATTCATATTACATTGATTTTCCAATGCACGTATCAAAGACTGTAACCTCTTGGCTGACAACGAAAGTGAACTCAATGGGTTTTCATTTCTTGCTCCAATTTTTCCCATGCCATTTATACCATTTCCTCTGAATATAAGTTGAGAATAACGGATGACAACGTGGTACACCCATGTGTTACTCCTTTTCCTGACTCTGCCCAACTCGACTCTCCACACCCGCCACACGCACCATAGCAGTTTGGCACATGAGCAGATAACGGATAAGTCGCCCATCCCTCGACTCTACTCCTATTTTCTATAATATATTCATTAATGCTACATATTTAACTCTATCAAACGCCTTCTCGAAATCTATGAAAAAAATACATCCAGGTAATACTCATCATTTACTATTTCTATGACGCAAAAACACAACTATAAGGATTCACTTGGGTGGAAATGGAAGAGCGACTGTATATGGAGCCTATTTAGCCCAGAGTGCTCGGCCAGGACACGTCACTCATGATGCATTCCGATTTTATCATCATCCACCTACCCACCTAGCCTTCCACCCCTTCTCTAGATCCATTGTCAGGTTGCCCCGTGTATGCATGCAACCAGCGAATCCAATTCTGTTGCATAACTCCCAGGATGAGAAACGACCTACAATGATTGAGCGCACGGTAGTGACGCGATACACGAATTTCGCATCGGGTTTGCAGGCACTCGCCCCGATCAAAGAGACAGTATATGGAATCCCCAGCCCATCCTCGGCCCCTTGATCGATTGACTGACGGAGCAGGTCTTTTTATTTAGGCGTGAACCATGGCGACTGAGTCATATTCTCCAATCTCCGAGCGACGCTTGCGAAGCCCTGACACTCCGCAATTGGGATGAAAAGGATGAGGCGAATGGCTGCAGAAAGCGAGACCTCCGCCAGATAATTGCTCACTTCATCTATTGTCAAATCTTTTTTTGAATCCTTCCATATCCGCTATCTCCTTTTGGGAGGGAGATTTTGAAGGGGGATTCAGATTACACCCGGAGTGCGCCCCTCTAGCCCCGGATACAGCGTCATAAAATATGCAAAGGGCTGGAGAAGAGTGGAGGACGTCGAAAATTTAAGTGGAGTTGGACGTGAAGAAGAGGGCAGGAAAGAGAAGAGGCCTCTTTTTTTCCAAAGATAGGGAGCAAAAAAAACGGGAGCGCTTTCACGCCCATCAGAAGGAAGTTCGTAAACGTACCTCATTACGAATCGAATTTAATTCCAAATATATGAGATACGACAGAAGAGATATTACCATTTTATTTCATTAATATTCAGTATGTTCAGAATTTCAGTAATAATTTCTCTGCATGTGCAATTTTGCATTATACACCGGCATTAAAATAAGTAAAGTATTTTTGTTAATATTTTCAATAATTGCCGTGAATATTTTATCTTGTTTTTCCGTTATTTTGCGTAATTTTGAAATATATTGAATAAGGAAAGTAAGACGCACGTAAAATTTCAATTTAAGGTAAATATATGACCAGGTGAATAAAGAAGACGAATCTCATTTCTTCAATAGTTTTCACCATGTGTAGAGAAAGAGAGGAATAATGAGAATCATCATTTAAAGCTTAAGTAGGTTATTTTTTCAAACTTATTCTTTAAATGTTCGTCGTTATATCTTCCAATTATGAACTGAAAAATATATTTAAATTTGGATGCATCTAAGGTCTCACCAATTGATTGCAATTTGAGAACATGTTGGTGATTAAAGATAAAATAGAGAAATCAGTGTGGATAGGAAACCGATTGTTTTTTTGTTCAGAGAATACAAAGGATCCTCAGTATGACGACCAATTTTGCGACCTCAATTCTGCAAATTACGAATAGTCAGAAAAAACCGCCTAATATTATTTCTATAAGTTCGTAGGTAGTTGGTGGGGTGCCGAGAATCGGGGAAAGGTGGAAGCGTTCGTTATTTGCTATTCTATACATGACACGCTCTTAGGTCCTTTATAGGGTCGTAAAGTTATTGCAGTCCAAGTCCCTGCCAACCATGGTATGACAGCGAAAAGAGTTTTCACCACATCTTTAATGTCTACAGACTTTGGTAAATGACAGTTTTCTGCGATTTCTCTGTACCAAGAAAAGAAAAAAAAACAGATCAAAACGATCCATGCGATCCCAAATATCTTAAGATGTCTTAATTTAAACTTTAAAGCCTACAATGGCTCGGAATAAGCGTTCTTAAACCGTTTAGGGATTGAAAAAGATTTAAAGGGAGAGACCATTTTTTTACCCTTTACCCCTTTCCCCCAAACTTCACTCCAGTCTTTATCTCTCCCCAAGCTTACTCCCTCTTGACAAGGGTCTGAAAGACTTCAGACTTGGGCGTTTATTGTTTACTGCGGTCTTTCTCAACGGCAGGATTCTTTTCACCCCGTTCGCTTTTGTGCCTTGTCACGAGATGATAAAGCTGCAGAAGATGCAGCTGATAAAGTACCTTTCTCTTTTCGCGCATTCAGGAAATTTCATAACTGCTTAACGTTCTTTCCCAGGATGGATTTTTCGGCATAAGAGGGCAAATACAGGGTGCAGAAACTGAAGTTTTTAAAAACATTTTCACTAATTTTCTTCAATTATTTGCACGCACAAACACATATCATGAGTGCACGCTTTTGAAACAATTATTTTCATGATTGTCACATTGTTCCGAAAAAAGTTTGCGATGATTTTGGGGAGGTGAAAATGAAATATTCAATCATGAAAAGGAATTGAATACTTTACACTTCACTGCTCAGATGTATCACTTTACGAGTAAGTGTTCACATAGGACTTCAACTAGGACTCACATTATTCTGAGATGATGTTAGAGTAATTCTACAGGTAAATCTACCTGTTAATCCAAATGTCCAGTGCTATTTAAAATCACCGGTTAAGGATTCTCACGTCATGTTAATCGAATATTTGAGCAAGTTATAGTTAAAAACCTACATTTCAAAATTAACAAATACAGCTTAGAAACCATTGTTCGCCGCTTGCAAAATGATGCCCGGAGGGTGCAAGGCAAGTTACGCTAACGTCGTGAGATAAATTTGTAATTACCGCCCCACATTACTAAAATTAGTGTTGACTTTCCGTTTTTGGGATTGACAAAAAACTTCGAATCTGGTAGCTCTTCCGATAATTTAGTCATATCATTAAAATCCGGGTCGGTAAGCAGTTTCTCTAAGTTGTAGTTCTTTCATTAGAGTAGACAATTTGCGTCTTCAAATTAATCAGCTTAAAATTGCTAATTTATTATTTAAAATCATTTGAAGATTAAACCTTTTGTCATTACGTATAAATGCTAGTTGAACATCAATATGATAATATTAAATCTAGCCACATATTTTTCTGCATTTTATGTCAGAAACATTATTTATTGTCAGCAAAAATGAATAATTAATTTGTGAAAAACACCAAGCTAAAGGGCAACATCTGACTGATAACACTTTCTACCGGATGAAATATAGGAAAAATAAAATATAAATACTATTACGTTGGCAGAAATTATGTGTAGATCTACAGAAATATAATATTACATCAAGTGTAATAACATTCTTCGTTGCATCAAAATTATGTATATTTACTGATACGATTGCATCCTCCCAATAGTTTTAATGCAACCTGTGTGTGTTGGAAGAACGTTCTCCTTCCGTTATCCCTTAAGGTTTGTCAAAGACACTCTAGCAGTTGGTGAGGTCACTCATACAAATTTAATTTAAGGTTATAAGGAAAGGAAAGGTAGCGGCTTCCTCATAAGAGTTTTTTTTCAGCGGTTTTAGACGCGTGACTCCCGTGGAGTGCCTGTTCATATTTCGGTGTGGAACTTCAACCTTATTCTATTGAGAAAAAACTGAAACCAA
This sequence comes from Hetaerina americana, assembly GCF_022747635.1. Classification (NCBI taxonomy): domain Eukaryota; kingdom Metazoa; phylum Arthropoda; class Insecta; order Odonata; family Calopterygidae; genus Hetaerina; species Hetaerina americana. The sequence goes on from NW_027286070.1 coordinate 44,284,351, forward strand.
CTCAGATAATTTCCACAACTATATTATGGTAGAGTGGGTTGCGAACTTTTTTGGCGTTACGCTACGCCACACGCCCTTGCGGCGGCTTGCGGGGTATTATGTAGATGTAGATGTAGATGTAGTCCAGTGGGTAGAGCGTTGGACTGCTGACAGGAGGGTCCTGGGTTCGATTCCCGGGCAAGGCACTCTGGCCACCTGCAGCTCCACCCAAGCTAAAGTGATTTTTCGGGTACCAGATCTTCCTGGGAAACGATAACCGGCACAGGGAAAAGAATTGCCCCCCCTGGCCAGTGGGGTGAACTGGCCCCCCTACCACGAACAGTGGTATGCAGCGGAAGAGCAAAAACCCCGCACTCGTTATCACAAAAAACCTAAAGAATATGCATTGTCAACGGGAGAAAAGATAACAGAAGAGGATCATATTTATTAGTTAAGGTACACGGAATTTTATAACGATATTGACCATTAGGAAGCTAAAAACCTGAAGCAAAAATTGAGGGAAGGAATTACAGATTTTTTGTGAACAGAATATGAAAATAATGCTTGAATTAATGGAGCGATGTTTACGGCAGGGAAGAAGAGAGTCCAGAAGTCGTTAAAGAGAAAATTGGGAAAAAGACAAGTAAATATAGATCAAAAAAATAAAAACTACATCTTTTAAGATACAAAAGAAGTTCCCATGAGCTCTTCTGTACTCTGCTAGTAAATGTCGACAAAATGCATTAAGAAGGAAGAAATAGATAATGTAACTGATAAAGTGTAGTGAGCACTTTGGATGACCTAAAATCATGACGTATAGAAGAGATTTGAGCGAAATTTGAAGGAGCAATGAAAAAACAAGGCTTACCCAACCTTCCATGCAACAATTTTTTCCCGTGTAATCTTAATTATCCGGGAGAAATGGTTTAATAACCATTAAATGTTTAAATTAAAAAGAAATCAGTCATCGATCTACAGTAGGAGCATGGAAAATTACCTTGAGAGGCTAACACCGTACTTAGATATAACTTTAGAGTTTAGATATAACGTCATTAGATTGCCGATAGTAATAATTTTAAAATGTGTCTACTAATTTGGTAATGTACCGTTTAAGGAAAGTGTCCGATAGACACAGCTATCAAATAAATATCTCGTCTCTTCTAACAAAACACAACCCAGCTACTACTCTACAACAAACCCTTCTTCATATTTGGTTATCATAAGCATCTAGTATTAATAATTATGCATTAAAATTAACTTTTAAACAAGTCCTATCATTAACACTTTATTCCGAGAATTTTTTTTTAATTAGCACAGTTTAGATACAGATTTAAGTTTAGATGTAACTTTATGAATGGCAAAAACTCAAACAATTTCCCGAGGCCATATTCAGATTCTGATCATTGATCTAAGAGTCTGAGTAATTAAAATTCAAGAGGATGAAAATATGGTAAAATAAGGATTTAAAAGCTTTAAGTGAAAGTAAAGGTTATAAATACCAAGAATTTGTTATTAAATATTTAAGTGACTGGGAAAGCGTTAAGGAGGGAAAATTAAAACCAGAGATGTCGCGGAACTGCAAATGGTAAGTACAGAAATGCGACTTAATATTTGGAAGAGAGAAAAAATGGAAGAACTTGATCACACGCATTGATAAGGAAATAGCAAAGGCAAAAAAATAAAGAGAAAGGAAAAAGTGCTTAAAAGTATTGCGCCAACATATTGAGAAATTAAACAGTCAGGGGAATTGGACACGCTCTAATAAAAGAAAGAATTTCTAAAATGCATTAGAGAGAACATATATAATAAGACAGCAGATAAACAAAGGTATGAGAGAAAGGACCTTAAATTAACTGATAAGTATACGGGAGGAGAATACTTGGAATAACTCTAGAGTTAATATATTAAGCCAGGTAGGTTAGCTATTGAAAGGGAAAACGACTAGGGAATAGTTTGAGCTAAGGATACTCGATCATGCAAGAACGTAAGCACAACAGGCTTTGTTGGTATATAAGACAGATGAATGGAGGATTTACATTTGATATTACGAAAGGGTTAAATAAATAATGGAAGGATGAGTTTTTAAACACTTACTCACAGAATTGATGAGGAAGAAGTTGGAGAGGTAAATAGAACTTTGACAAAATAAATATAGAACATTATTAAGGTATTTCTTTTGCCTTTGTGAATGTCAAGAAAGCATATGACAGCACTATCCCTTACCTTCCATGCTTTTTAAGTAAATGCCCAAGGAAATGGTTACATATGAGTGAAATGGATTGGAGGCATTAATTAAGGTGAGTTTATTATTTTGGTTCATTTTCCTTTTCAAGCGAAGTGAAGCAGTAAGACATAGCATTTTACTGACAGTTGAGCGTGTTAGCGAATCAGTGTCGGTATGAGATAAATACTAATCATTTTAGGACGAAAGTAACAAGGTTTTAAAACAGAGTATGACTGCGCTAAACATCAAAATATGAGGGTAGAATTTAGAACGATAAGGCATTCGCTTATTAGAGCAGTAATTTAAAGAAAATGGACGCATTAGGAGAAAATTTGAGGAAGCAAAATAAAAATTTAAGATTGAAAGGAAATCCAAAGTAACGATGTCCAAAAATTAGTTTCCGATTTAACCGGAAGCAAAATCTGGAAACCTGATCTTGGTTCTGGTTTAAAGACTGCAAAACTTGTTCTTCAAAGACAAACGATTACCGTTGAGCATATGCTGTGAATGTGCAGAATAATTATGATCACAGGATGAGCAGAAGACAAATGAAAAAGAGTTAAACTTGGTAAGAAAATAGAGAAAGTCAAGTACAGAAAAAAGTAACCAAATCACACTTTAAGGAGTTATGAAGAATTATAAATTTTGAACGAAAACTAATGTTTTCGTTCAATATGCAAGAAAGCAGTAAAAGAATCAAAATGTAGAGCGCAAGAAGGTAGTTAGTTAGAAGAAAATATTATGAGTGACATTATACAAAAAGCATTTATGCGTATTAAGCGATTCTATAGAAGACCTAAGTTTTCGAAATCCACGAAAATTTACATGCATTATTTATAGTTAGGTTACAATTAAAAACACACCTTCACTTTGACAGTGACTCCTTTTACCCTGATGACCTCCGAAATATTGAGGTAAATTGCTTGTACTTTGGTTGATCTTTTTATTTTAGATGCTATCTATACAATATGTATATATATATATATATATATATATATATATATATATATATATATATATACATATACATATATATACATAAAAGCCAAACCAATGTGTTATATAACTAACTTATTAAAACTCATATTTCACCACTCCGATTCCAGATTTCTGGATTAAAAATTAAAAAAATAAGAGTTTCTGTTGGTACCCGTAGATTCACGTAAAAAAGGTTTCAAATAGCGTTCAAACATGCATTCTGTGGATCAAAGCGTAAAATTTCACGAAGGTCTACAGTGCAAAGCGGAAAAAAGAACCAAGATGATGTTACGCTGCCTCAAATTGCTAAAGAAACATAGTTCGTAAAAATATTATTCTATGAGGAAAAGCCAAGTGTCCTCTTTCTTCAAGGAAGGAAGGGTCAACACCTTGTTACGCTAAAAACAGTCATTTTAAGAAATCAGGAATATATTATTTGATAGTTTTAAGAAGTTGAATCACAAACACGCTACATGCCTCGGGTCAAGTCTTTGAAATTATGATTATCCAGGGAAAGGGATATTGGTCGCCACTCGTAATGTGGAAACTAACTAATGTAAATTTAACTACAGCACGAAACACATATCTACATACTAGCTTGGAAGCTACTATTTGAATGCATTTTGCAATCTACATAATGTAAGAATACAGTTTTTTCTTGAGACTTTTGTATTAGATTCGAACTTAACTTAGGAAATAGCTACACCCTGGTCGTGGCAGTGCCTTATTCTTACTGTTTTGACGTAATATACATGTTTTACGCATGTTATTTTTCAACTTGATACCTTAATAGAGCTTAATTCCATACGCTGAGATGATTTTTATGCTAAAAATTCTCCAGGCCTTCGGACTTTATATGCGTGTGTGTGGATATGAGTATATACATACTGTATTATATATATATATAATACTATACATATACTACCCAAATTGACATTCGGGATAATTACTGTTTTTATGGTTTTTAAAATGTAGTATACATAGTATATGTATATATATATATATATATAGTATATATAGAACATATATAGTATATATATAATGTATAAAAATTAGTACTTGTGGATACAGCCAACTTATCAGATCTTCACAAATCAAACTAATCCATTCCTCAAATCCCCGCCCCGTCCCAAAACCACTCCCTGCCATGCAATAAACCTAGGTGCAAAACATGTCCTATTGTGAAAACCAAAATCCCATCACTCTACCCCCCGCTTTTTCACTCTCTCCCACCAATTCCCTACTCTACTTGCACATCGAGCAATGCAGTTGTACCCGCTGAAGCTCTAACTTTTCCCTACCTTTTATATTGGACAGTGTACCTCACTCCTTAATATGTGAGTTGATAACCACCGGACCTCATAAAAGAATTCTTCCCTGATTGATATGCTCCCTGCTCTTAAGGCTCACACATTGCCATTTCTAATCCATCAATGTCTCACCAATCCTTTTCCCCCCAAGGTTAATTTTCATGGGGGCTTTATATGGTAGCTTTTGGAAGAATTGATGTCGTCAGCTACCATCGACTACTCATACCACTTGCTTTGGTGTGAAAGGAACTCATGTAAATGGTCTCTTCTGTGTGTATATTCAAGAATTCCGGCGTTTCCTCGGGACGGTAAATTTCTTTCAGCTCCTCCAATGTCCCCTATTTTTGTGGTTTGACTTAAGAAAGGGGGCAACACTATTTTGCAAAATACGGAAGACGTGGTCAACGGACGTAAGAAAATGAAGAAATACTTCGATCCATTGTAAATATATTACGTATGTATTATCAAGGTTTTTATTCAAACTATAGAATAATACACACCAAATTTTTTCTTATTCGTAATATATTCAATATTGCATGTGAATTTAATATTCATACCTTCATCGCTATTAGAAATTCATAATTAACACAGCCGTTAACAAATGTTAAGCCTCATTTCAGGGACTACTTAAGCATTGCAATTAGACCTCAACCTTAAAAAATCAAAATTTAACATCCGTTAATTATCTAGAAAGTACGACGAGTAACCGTGTGTTTATGACCACAACGCTCTGTTTTAGAGTCGTAATGGCATTTATTTTGCGGGAGTACATGTTTGCTGTAGCTCACACGACACGGATCCCCATTCAAAATAAAAATGAAAATCAATATTAGCATCATGATTGCCATGATAATGAGACAAAATTTCCGTGGACGAGTGATAAACGACCGTTGGTCGTTATTGAAGATATATTAGAGTGGGTGGAATGACCCACCACAAAAAGGTATGCATATCGCCGAAGGTACAGTTCATGGCATTGATTGCTGTTTTTGACTTATTTTTTCAAAATAAACGATCTGGACTCATCAACTGAGGGATTTATTTTAGCCTTGTAGACATAAATCGAAGTTTCAACAAATGTTCTGCAGTATATTTTGGTATATACATACATGACAGAACGCACCAATGAATCAAGTATTAATTTACATTGTTCTAAGAATTTCGTCTCACGTATTTCCTCAATTTCAGGTACTCATAGCAATTGAACTCAATGGTACCAGGCTCGTCATCGTGAAAATGTATCCTCGCTGAATGAGTTAATGTCTATTTATGCAATACATTTATTTCATCATTATCAGTTTTGAGACATTGTTGACGACCTCGTCATGTGTTCGATGATGTTGCTGTGCCTAATAACCAGCTGTCCAGAATAAATGGATTGTAAAAATATGCAAGGTTTTTCTGATTCATTACAAGTCTTCTATCCCATTTCATTTCAATTGATGAAAACTTGATATATTAAAGGTACTTTTGTAAGGTATAAGTGCTTTTAAATGAGTAAGATCTGTGCTTAGACTGGCACTCAACATTATTTGCACAGCTTCAAAGAAATCATTACAAATATGATACTGGCGGCAAAAATAAGTTTTTTCAAATACTCAAAAGCGGCAATGGAAACAATGAATAATATCTAATTCACCGAAATGTATCTCTTTCAGTTTAATTTCCATTGAAAAATCTTTGCCGCTGAATTTTCACTCCTTGGGTTTATGCGTCAGATGCAAAAGTACGAATTGTTTTCATTATTTCTTTTCCTCCTTGCAGGTTGTTCGAGACTCACCCCGACGTGCAGGAGGTGTTTATGTCATTCCAAGGAATAGAGCTGGAAGAGCTTAAGCACAGCAAACAGCTGCGATCCCATGCACTCCGGTGAGTAATAAAGTTGTTAGTCCGGTGAGTAATAAAGGTGATGATAAGGATGTGGATGCTAGGAGTTTACGTTAATATTGTTCCTAGAAACATCCTAATCTACCCAATTGCAGATTCACTCGTTAAAATATTATAAAGATAAGAATTACTTTTTACGATAGATATTGAAGATGAAGCAATCAATTTATAAGGTAAAACCACAATCATATTTCAATAGCAACCATAATAATTACATTTTCAGCTATACCGATGACATATTATTCATATATGTAAGGGTCAATTTTGGTACTTATTTGCGCATCGAAAAACATAAACAAGCGCGGGGCATAAACAAAACTATGATACGAGTTATACTCCATATTACGGAAATTTGGAAGGATTTTATCAGTCTACTTACTTCCTCGTTGAGCTAATTGCATGCACAGCAACTCAAACATACTAACTTTAATTATTTCTGTCACATTATTCAAGGTCATGGTGAGAATAAAATCCAAAACCTTGTTATAAGGATACATCGATGATAATGGATTCTATAGAACTAATGGAAAGAGATTTATGGACCTCATACGTACAGGATGAAGCAAAATAATATTGCATTTGGACTTTGCGTTTGAAAAATATTACCTACTGGACTCTCATAGTCGTTGGTGATAATAGAGTTGTACTTGAAATTACAGCGATTACATTCAAGTTTTCATGCAAATAAGCCTAACTACCCATATTGGATATCGTGGAATGATTGCTCAGATCGTTTGGTTGTATTTTCTGCGCATTATGTATTTTCTGTAATGCACACGAAGCTGGTTTTCGGTAGCGAAGACGGAATAGGTTTATATCTATTCGTGGGGAGCATAAAAATTAATTGACGCAAAAACTAAGGCCCACTCGCCAAAGACAAAAACAATTATGTATATGAGTGGATCGGTTGGTGTGGTAGCTAGCGTACTAGCTTTCCACCCAGAGGGCTACGCTTCGAATTCGGGATACGGCAGATTTTTTAGTCAGTATCCTGATCCCGACTTGAGGTGCAGAGGAGAAGTGAGTGAGTGAGTACGCCGCTCGTAGGATGGGACGTTAAACCGTGGACACCTTGGCGCCTTACGCTTAGAGTTAGCTAATGTCGACGCCGGGTTTCTCTCCAACCTCCCTCCTTTCCCATCCATCCCTAACGTCGCACATGACCTCAGCTGTCTGTTTCGTCCCCAAATACTACTACTACTATGATCACATGACGTGCAATCAGCCAATCATGAATACCCTTGTCTTCAAAAGTAAACTGTGGCTGAAGCCCCAAAAGATTACGTGCTCAATTTAACCAAAGAGTCCAAGGATATCAAAACAGGAAGAGTCATGGCTTTTTTTTAAACGGGGATCAGCCATCAGTTACGAACGTTTCGACAGTGGGGAAAACTACGGGAAATTTTCGCTAGACACGAGGAAAGAGGATTGGTGGCCGCGAACTAACTTGATATTGCGACCTCCTCTCCCATTCCTCCTCAAAACCAACGTTGAAAATCACTTGCGATGAGAAAGTAGGTGTGAACACCGGAGGCGATGAAACCTTTGAAAGCAATAAAAGTTAAACTTGAGGTAGTTGGGAGGGCCCGAGGCGGACGAGTGGGAGAATTTCCGGGTGAGGACGGGGAGAGAGGAGTAGGAGGGAGGGAGGAAAGCGGGTTAGCGACTGCTGGGGGCCTTTATGGGGAGGAGACGAAGCAATAAAACGTCCTACGAGAGAGATAATAAGTAGACGGGAGACATCTGAGGAAATGGAGGGTGAGGGGCTGAGGAAGGGGAGGCAGAGTAGGGAAAGCTCCTCTTTTAACCCTCTACGTTACCCATTCTTCCGCTCCGAAGATACTCGAAAGCACTTCCTTCACCCCCCCCCCCTCCCCCTCTGCCCCGCATCGTACGCCCCATGCCTTCAGCCGAATGGTTCAAGAGCCTGGATACGGAGCTCACTTCACCTGAGCGGGAGAGAGTTGGGGATTGGGATTTCAAGAGGCGTTAGGACATCCACTCCATATTCGTATGCCATATTCTCCGCGCACTGAGACACGCGAATCTTCTTCACGAGAGCCACGGACTCGAAAGATCCTCTCACGCTTTCATGATTCAAGGGCGTGGAGCAGAGAGATGGAATGAGGGGGAGGAAAGTAGAAGTGAATGAACAAGGGGGTTTAGACGAATTATTTGTGGATGACTAGGGTAAAGTTTTAATTTCGATAAGGTGAGGGTAGCAACAAGAGACATTTCCATGTTTACATTCTTCTCGCCATGAGAAAAAGTCTGACCTGAGAAATAAACATCCAGCTAGGCTAGCCCATGGAGAAGAAATTTGAAAAATATAAAACGCCGACAGTAGCGAAGAATTTACGTTTGAAGATAGTTTGCAAAGCTAATACCCCGTAATATTTACCTTAGAAAAAATAATACGCTGCAAAACAGCGTGAATAGATTAAGACGGCATATTACACTGAAGATTTACACTCCGATGATTATTTACTACCACCTATTGGCACCAATTATCGTTTTCTTCCCCTATTTGTAACGGATCTGAAAGGCATTGGTCATGAATCGGGAATTCAAAGAACAATTTTTACAATGCCGTCAAAAAAAATGCTTATTTTAAACAAAAAGCTTTGTAAAAAATAGTTTTCCACGTTGCAATCTAATTGCATTGCTTCGAAATACGATTTTATATTACATTAGTTGATTATTTTCAAATGAATACATGAAGACCAATGCTTAATGACCTTATTCTTACCAGTATTATTTTGAAAATTTGTGTTATTTCTTAGCTCTAAGGCATCTTGAATACAGCGCACGTAATTTGTTTCAATAAAATGTCCGTTCTACTTTTTGTATGCGCAAGAATAATTTACACCACTTTTAAATTCGCAAGACATGTAATTCATACTTTTTTTACCATACTTAAATTGGCAAAAGTAAAGTACGGGGCGAGCAGATGCAACCCTGTGATTGGCCTATGTAACCCCGACTTTATGAGCATATTGTGTAAGTCAAAATTGGGCCGGCAAAAATGGAAATCCTTATTCGTCTTTCTAGCACAATAATGAAATAAAAATAGCTGTCCCCACGTAATATCATCGCCCAAATATAACCCTCTCTGACTACTGAAAACGATGATGGTCATGAAAGCATGTATAATCCCTTAAGCCTAAATGAGCTCAGGAGTTGTTGCTAATTACGGAATATTGGCAATGACAAATGAAATTTATTGAAGCTCATTAAAATAATTTCTAAAATTTAGTTCCAATCGAAAAATAGCCAGCTTTCGGCCTTACATATCGGAAAATAATCATGTTATATCAATAACGATAACCACAAATATAAATAACCATGGCATCCCTAGGTGAGGAAAATACACTTGGATGGGAATTGAACTCGCTTTGTAATGCGAGGACTTCACCCCGCCGCGCTCCGCTACTAAGGTCGGCAAACGTTTATATCCATTTGCACAAAATAAAATTATTTTGATACCAGATTTATTTATCAAATTCATTCTATCATCTTCACACCAAAAGATGACAATTTCAATTTTAAGTCGTTCAGTGAAAAATAAACTGTAGTGGAATTTAATAGAATGTTAGTTTTAGGATATTTTAGTAAACCCCACAAGGAGACGGCAAAATCTATCGATCTTGCAGCAATATTTGCATGCATATTTATCAATGGTTGCTCAGTCTATTATAATAGACATTTTTTGGAGCTACAAAAAAATTGTGACCTTAATGACGATCTCGAACTATTTCGTCAAATATTCTACAAAATCTCCAATGTCGCGTTACACGAGAAAAATGCGAATTTTAGACATTTATAACACTTAATATATCCTGAATAAGTCGTTCATTAAGAGTAAAAACCGCATTCTAGGAGCTGGTAACATCAGTAATTTCTGACCGAGTACTCAGGATATCAATTTTCCGACAATTCCAGCCATCTTTTTGGATTTGGATGTTTTTCAAGCTCATGGGAAGGCTCGATGCCTCAAACTGTTGTCTATTGGAGGATTCAAATCGCATAAATAATTATAACGAAACCTCTCTAATCCGAGCTAATTTTAGACGGATTATGTCAGACAGCAATTGAGAGTCCACGTCAGTGAAGCTTTGGGTTCCTGAAAAATGATAGCATTAAATAATTAAATATATATTTTTTGCGGCTTCACTTACTACTTTTTTGATATAGAATCGGCTTATCTCAGGAAATTGAATCGTTATTTCAAGAGCCATTGACAAAATTACAACATATTTAAGGAAGCACGTTATTTAAGATCCTTCCCTACAACACCCCAGCTTTCCCAAATACCATTTCACGGAAATCCAAATGAACTGCCTCACAAGGAGCCTACTGTATGGCTTACTCACGAAGTGAAAGGGTAAGCAAGAACTTATTCCCCCATAAATATGAGATTTTCACTCATAAATGTTTTCTTCGTATATGCCTCTCTCTCTATGTGTGTATTTATATATGTATATATATATATATATATATATATATATATATATATATATATATATATATATATATATATATATATATATATATATATATATATATATATATATCTTTGTGTGTTTGTACGAGGGTCATCCGGAAAGTAGTACCCGTTCGTGCCGCATGAAGTGCTGACGACGCGAGTAGCCGCTGGACGAGGTCAGATAGCTTCAGTGGCTTGTCTGCCTTCTCTGAGCCAAGTTGCGTGACACATTGCCTGTGTTGTTTCTGTGATTGTTTACAATGTTTAAAAAAATTGAGAACGCCGCCAGTTGTGAAGTGAGGGCAGTGATTAAATTCCTCAATGCAAGAAACGTTCGCCCATGTGATATTCATCGCCAATTAAAGGAGGTGTATGGAGACAATGTAATGGACGAGTCGTCTGTTCGGCGGTGGTGTCGCAACTTCAACATGGGGAGGGGGAACACACACGACGATGAGCGTTCGGGGAGACCGTCTGTCATTACAGACCAACTGGTGAGCTCAGTTGACGAATTCGTGAGGAACGATCGGCGCGTCACAATTGATGACATCTGTGAGCATTTTCCCAATGTTTCTCGAACAATTGTTCATGAAATTGTTAAACACCATCTGCATTATGCAAAAATTTGTGCAAGATGGGTCCCTCGCGTATCTCAATGAGCTGGCGGCGAAGGACTATGCAGCAGGAATACAGAAACTTGTCACACGTTATGACAAATGCCTTAATTTGCTTGGAGATTATGTTGAGAAGTAGTTTAAAGAATCCTCTTTCAAATAAAATTTTTTATGTTTGTTAATATTTACTTTTGTGTCTTTATTTCACGAACGGGTACTACTTTCCGGATGACCCTCGTATCAAAAATAATATATATTCAATTTAAATCTTCTCCCTCTCCAAACCTGCCGCTTTTTTGTAACTTCATATCTATACGGAAAACCTCATACCGTCTAATGCTGAGAACGTCTTTGTCTTTGGCAATTTAGTTCTTATTGCAGATTAAAATAAAAACTGCCGACAAAAAGGAATGCAGATGAAAAACGAAAGCGGTTATTCTGAAACTGTGGGATTCAAACGGAATTATTTTGAATGTCAAAGGAAACAAGAGGGATGTTAGTAACCTTTAAACCTGAAGGACTTATTGACCAGTTAAGGCCGCATAAATCCCCGTTCAGGTAAAATAAGAAAAATAAAATTATCCTATTCATACAGCAAAACTCTTCTCTTTGACGAGAGCCCATCGATGAATTTACCGTCGCGGCATACTCCATCTTCCTATTTGGTCATAAACACGACACATGACTGTGAGAAGTTATCTAGCGGACACGTAAATCTCTTCAACTCTCAGAATGATTGACCTCTCATCTCTATTCATTTCCCATTCCACCCCATCTCAGTGCGCTGCAGCGATTCCTCCTTCCCTCCTTAAAAATCTTCAACGATGTTTGTTATATAGCTGCTACGCCTTAAAATCACCACAATTGGTTCTTTTCGGATTCGTGAGTTTTGACAAGCAAAATTATCACCTAATGCTTCTCAAGTTCTATTCTTTAGCAATCTAAACAGCCAACAATATTTTCAATCCTACGGTTACTACATGGCTCAAATGCTTTATTCTAATTCTTTTCACAAATCTTAGTGACCACGTCCTTAGATAATATTCCTTACACTATATCGCTCTAAAAGCATCTCTGTCTCTAAGTCTTTCGAAGTTTCGTTACTAGGTTGTACAAAGAGAAAAAGTACCATTTTTGAAGGGAATTACGACTGCCCGAGGAAAATTCTGACGTGGATACCCTAATATTTAACTAGATAAGAAATATGTGCGTACTTGTGATAAAGTGTCATCAAATTCCTTCAGTATCACTGAGATGCCAAAATAAAGGAATGCTATGTTTGTCAAGCCTTTCTATGGTGAGTGATTTTTACTCATAACTTATAAATCAAAGTTATTAATATCATTATTTTGGCAATTTAGTAAGAGTAAAATGAAAGATATTTAGTATACTCAGAAGATTTTGTAATAAAAAGGAACTATTTCGAGTATTTGTGATGATCAATATCTTTAATACAATAAATTGGTAGGTAACTTTCAAATCTTAAGATTTCAAAGTGTAAATTTAATCTGATAATTTAGCCTAGTTTTGGACAATTTTCTTCAACGGTTTTTCAAGGTTTATTTCCTTGAATGAATTGAAAAATGTTTGAAATTTTGAAAAAATTTGACGACTCTTAAGAAAACTGACGCTCAGAACTGTCAAATGAGAATGTAAATATGGGGAATCATTTGGAAAAAATTACAAATTGATTTTAGATGGGAAGAAAACCAATTGATTATAAGTGGTAATTATGTTAGAGTAGCATAAAAAATTGTTTATTTGCAGTGTAAAAGTCGAAACTCTGTCATTCATGAATTTATTCATACGGAGTTGATTTCAGATATTATATATATATATATATATATATATATATATATATATATATATATATATATATATACTAATTAATACATAAATAAATATATATAAATATATATATATATTTATATATATAAATTAGTGTATAATTTCCATATAAGCGATATATATATATATATATATATATATATATATATATATATATATATATATATATATATCGATTTTACGGAAACACTCACACAAGCAGTATAGTATTGGGACGTCACAATAGAAAACAAGTAAAAGAGTAACATTTAAAAGGACACTCACACGGTAAATTGTTTAAGCTTTCGGCCTTCTCCGAGGGCTTCTTCAAGTAAGACTCTTCTTGTCTAAGTCTTACTTGAAGAAGGCCTCGGAGAAGGCCGGGAGCTGAAACAATTTACCGTGTGTCTTTTTAAATGTTACTATTTTATTTATATATATATATATATATACTGTCAAATTGTCACTAAATGGTTGATGGTGTGTTTATGTTACGGATAGTTGAAAAATTAACATTTTAGAAAATGAATTCCCCATTAATGGAATGGTACTAATCGATTACGGGTTATTCAATCACTGTATTATTATTACCAATTTTAATTGAACCATTACCTTTTATTTGAAGTTATTAACTTTTTCTAAAAATTGTTTTTCTTATATTCAACTCCAAAACTTAGGTTAATGATAGTTAAATAATCGACAGAATTAATTAACTATGCATGGTAATTTCAAACTGTTTCAAGTTTTTTTGTTGACAGTTGATGAAGTAATCTTAGAGTTCGATCTTGATACAGTTTGTTTATTTAAATTATCTCAGCATATTACTCCACCGGGTACTTGAAATATTCGAGTTAAAACCTGTAGTTTTAAGTTTTACAGCGTCGCACCCAAAAGTGGTAGGACTGATTTTCTCTGGCGCGAACGGAGCGGTGTATGGGGGGTCTGCCTGGCAGGGTAAGGCGGAGGGGGCTCTTAGCAACAGACCAACACTAACCTCAGTCGCCTGCGGGCTGTCGTTGAGTGAGGACACAGTTTTTAGTGAAGCAAGTTTTTTGTCCGCGTCGAAAAACAAAATGAATCTGAATTTAGAGCAACGTTATTCCGTGAAGTTTTGTGCGAAACTCGGGAAGACGGCAACTGAGACCCTCGATATGATCGAGCAGGCTTATGGGGACACTGTCTTAAGCCGTTCCACAATATTTGAGTGGCACAAGTTGTTTAAAGAGGGTAGGGAGCTCGTTGAAGACGACCATCTCTCCGGACGGCCGTCGACGGCAAGAACCGACACGAATGTGGACAGAGTGAGGACACTGCTGAGCACAGACCGACGCTTAACCAGTGAAGAAATTGCGGACCAGTTGGGTCTGTCTGCATCCAACGTCCAACGCATTATCTCACAGGATTTGGCCATGCGCAAGGTGTGTGCCAAGATGGTGCCGAAAATTCTGCCATGGCGCGCTCGTCGTCAGACAGCTCCTGGCCAAATATGGCGTTGCCACGTTGCCGCACCCGCCCTATTCTCCCGATCTGGCACCACCGGACTTCTTCTCCTTCCCCCTGATGAAAAGACAGCTCAAGGGACGACGTTTTGACTCGATAAAGGCCGTTCAAGAGGCTTCGACGAGGGTCATCAACGGCATCCCCAAAGAAAATTTCCAGCGGGCGTACGGGGAATGGGAGCAACGTTATACTAAGTGTGTAACAGCTCAAGGAGCATACTTTGAAGATTATTAAGTCGATGTAAGTACATCGTCAATAAAATTCTTGTACAAAAATCAGTCCTACCACTTTTGGGTGCGACCCTGTTGTTTAAAAATGAGACAAAATAATCGGCCCAATATTAAAACATATCATCAATTGAGCGCTTGCTTCGATATTGCCAGTTTTACATTTTTATTATTCAAAAATATAATTTTTAGCCAATAAATAGTTTGGATTGGTAGCTACATACTCCGCCACACAAAAGTATTTGTCTGACTCGCTTCCATTGGTTTGAATAGTCGCCGGCTCCCCCTTTAACTTTTCGAATATATCCACACCATGAAATGAAAAGGATAATAATTTCAATTTTTGAAATAAAAAGGAACGAATTTCACCTGGTTAAATTTTCTAACCACGAATAAATGATAGCATGTTATGATCTTCTTGATAAAAAAGGGGAAATCGTTGAGTTAAAAGAGATGCGCTCGAGATTTTTTCCAGGAACCATTTAGGAGGTTTTTATAATAAAAGTTGCTCATTTCAAGTGTGATCATTTCGCCAATTTATGGAGAGAACGCCAAACTGATTTGCCGGATAGAACCGCATTAAAAAAGAACTTTCCCAAAAAGTTGCTGGTCGATAAGTTAAAGAACTTTAGTTTAGAGACTGGCCAATGTAGAAATCCTAATACTCTGCAATGATGGAGTGTATTATCCCAAGAAAGAACTGCCGGGCGTTAGAGGGAAAGAGCCAGGAGGGACGGGGACCGCAAAGGGTCGGCAGGCCGTCCGTCAATCGATCAGGTGGACTCCACGGTAAAAGGAGGAGTAAGAGATTCGAGAGAGCGAGGAGTTGAGTGCCGGCTGAGTTCGGGCAACCGTATGAAAAAACACGCCTCGCTGCAATTTACGGAAGAAACCGGCCGAACAAATCGCTCAAGCGAGTGAGAAAAGGTCCGCTAAAAGAGAGAGCGAGAGAGAACTGAAGTACGCGCGATCCAATGGAATAATGACATTTCTCCGCTGGAGTAGGCCTCATGGCCTCGCATTGCCAACTATGGAACACGGGATAAAAATTTTGAAGCTGCATAAAAAATCGCACGAATAAAGCTACGGGGAACGCTGACATTGAATCACGAATACATTTGATCTACTCAAGCGCCACCTTGTGGAACTTTATAACTCGTACAAAAAACAAAGAGAAACTATTGGCAAAAGACTAATACGCTAAAATTTATCAAAACCATTTCGACCATGCTATCATTTTTTGTGTCAAATGACTACGTATCCAAACTCATTTAAAACGTATCCATTTATGGCTTATTCCAAGTACGTGTAAGAGCTATTTATTTGATACGGTACGAAATTCCAGGGAATATATCACAGAAACAAACTTGTGAAAAACAGTCCTCAATTTTCTTTAAATTTTCAGTGGTCACAGCCACCCTCATCGGTTGGTTCATTTTAAAAAAATTGTATCCCTTTTACGTGTATGTGTTATTTTTTGTCCTTGAAGAATTTCACATTCACACGTATTGAGTTATTACACATATCACAAATCCACCCGCACATGCATATACATACATGCACACAAACACATATACATATATTCAAACACGAAAACCTGCCAAATGGCGGACACATACTCATTCACAAGGATATAGCTACTAGGAAAAGAGATTGGAACACACTTAAAAGTTACAGTCAAGTAAAAGTCCCGGTGAAATAAACTGTTTTGCGTCTGTGGTCTGCGAATTCCACCTTCCCCAACATTCCTGTGCTCGTATTTTACATGTGTTCCTATCTCTTTCTCTTATATCTGTATTCATTTGAATGGGTATATTTATATATATCTAAGTCGCGGTAGTCCAGGGGGTAGAGCGTTGGCCTGCTGGCCGGAGGGTATATATATATATATATATATATATATATATATATATATATATATATATATATATATATATATACCCTCCGGCCAAGTTTGAAAAAAATTCCATTCGAAGTACTACATGTATTAATAACATTTATACCAATCAAAAGCCTGAATGTCTGAATTTAAACGCTGCTTAATTTTCACCAGTGCTATTTGATAGTACATTAATGAGGGAAATAGTATAAATTAACGAATGCATAACGAAAATAATATCATTCACGGGTTAATTTGCAGTATTTCTCCGAAAAAATAAATGAAAACAGAATACCATGGAAAGGAAATTATCCTTCAGGGTTCAATGTAAGAAAACAATACATTCAAATTAATGATAAAAAACTATACCTTTTTGATTCCAAAGTATTTTACTTAGACTAGACCCAGGTTTTGACGTTCAGAGTCATCATTAGATGATAATGTGCAGTTTTTCTAACGTGAAGTTGCCGGCACATTGCAAATTTATATTCACTCTTATCACTCACACTAGTAAGTTGTAAATTATGGCTCATAACTAAACCATGTATACGACATGTGACTTCCTGAGCTACTGCAGGTAGCAAGGGGAAAGGAACTCACACCTTATGCCCGTGAACGTTATGTTCAAATGTCTTGGTATGAGATGAATTCTACGTTCCCCAATAAAACCAACCCTCCAGTTGATGACTGTCGTATGGCATTCCTAAGGATGTCGTAGACCCTTAAAAACGACTCACCAACACAAACGCAAGAAGCTCACCCAAGCTCAAGAATTTTCATTTTGGTCTTCGACAACTCATAATAAAAAAGACGTCACCTTGTCCCCTCAAAGAATTTTTCACAAGGCAAATAATGAAAGTTTATAACATATTTAGCTCCTTTGACCGGCATCGACCTATGTGGATTAAATTATTAAACTTCTTGAAATGAATCTGTTACAGTTATTAAGCCAGATAAAAGTCAAGTGTAAGGATAAAGAATCGGTTATATACTTGGCGGTTTTTGAAATTGGTGAGCTCAGGTATTCTTTCATCAGACTTTCGTACGTTTCTAAGCAAAACTTTGATTGATGTTCAGTATTTTTCTAATTGGGTGCTAGTGAGCAATTAGCTACAGAAAGCTTAAGTACTTGAAGAATTCAACTGACATCAAAATTAGATGATTTATGAGAAGACTGTCATGAAGCCATAACGATTGCTCATTCTTCAAATTTTTACCTGAGTATCCAATTACTGAAAGAGCCACCGATATTAAAATTCTAATTTTTTTAATAATAACATTAAATATAACAAAATTGTCCATTATCTTCGTCTTACGTCCTCTCATTTTCCCATTGACGGTAAAAATTGTTCATCTTCTTTTGAAAAATTTGTTAATAATAAGTAAAGGGCGATATAAATTTTATTTCAACTTTTTCATTGCCTTTTACTATACCTAAATATTTGGGCTCAAAAATAAATTCTTACAGTTAATAACTATCATTTTCATTCATCATCATCATCTTCGAATGGAAGAAACTTATTTTTGTAGCCATATAACTTTCTACATGGCTGTTTTCTTCAATTCATGGTTTGTTTTACACCCATAATGCTATAAATATCATCCAAGAATTTATTTCTTTGCCTTCCACTTCCTTTCCTTTCAAGGATTTTTCATACTTTTATATTTTCTATTAAGTTTCTATGCCTCAGAACACATACTCCATCCTCTTTTTCTACTTACTTTTAAATGCGTTATTTGATTTAAGGTACATGTACTTCAGCAAGAATGAGATAGTGAGCAGAATATTTTAAGTGAAGATGTTTTATCTGACACAAAATCTCAATGACATAGAACACTAGCCTGGGCCCTAGAAAAACTTCCAAAATGTATCCATGTAGTTTCTTTTTCCACGGAGGTGAGTATTGGACGAGAGAGAGAGAAAGCGAAGAACAGACGTAAAAGCGGTTCTATGGAAGAAAAATGAAAATAAAATGACGACATCGAAGGATGAAAAATGAAATATTAGGATGTGATTAAAGAAGAGGGTCGATTGAAAACAATACGAGCAGTAAATGCGAGCCAAAGACAACGATTTTTAGCATCAGATAAATTATAGCTGCGCGATAAAGCTACGGTTAAACACATTTGGGCAACATCGAACAGTTAACTTATATTGGTGGAAGGGTCAACATCGAGGGCGAGATGAATAAAATAGTTAAAACAGCTAAGCTGAAGGCTAGCTATGAGGAAAACAACTAAATATCGCGTCACATAGCAGTTGTATTGGCAGTTAATTAAGAAATTGCTCTAAAATGTTTTCAATAGCGCTATTTTTTTCTACGATCGATAGACATGGACAACAAGCATAAAAGAGAAAAGTAATTTAGTAGCTATTGACATGTATGGTTCAGAAGAATGATGAAAGTAAAATGGTTACCCTCGGAGACAAGGGAACATGCTTTTTCGAAAAGTGCGGAGAAAAGTCGACGAAAGCCGATTACAAGAAAAGAATTACTTCTATTCTGTGCCATACTAGCTTACTGAAGATCTTAATGAAAGAACTATGGAAAAAAACTACAGAGGAACGCCACAGAAAATAGTTAAAAAGTGATGAAAGATAACAAAGGACGCTAGGAGTTAGAAAAAAGCTGCGGAGAAAGCAATCTCGTGGGATTGCTATAAACCTACCCCAGGAATGTTAAGCTATGAAAATGGCAAAACTTCATCTAGTAAAAGAAAGTGTGTAGAAACCCATGGAATATTACACACTAAAATGCAATGATATAATGGGAACTTCACTAGGCCAATCTCTTCGGCTAACAGAGAACAATTGGATATTTCCGTATAATTCGGGCATGAATCCCCATATGAACCAGATTTTGACGAAAATAATGTAATATAAATTTCAATAGGCAAACTTGAATAAAAGAAATGGCTTTCAAGAATAATAAAGACAGCGGATGACATTTATATTGGCCCCTTTCATCTCGTGCGTGGAACTCTTGAATGAGGATAATCATATTCAAAATTTTCGTCACAACTTCCTTAAGATGATAATTCTCCGTCGGTTCCTACATCCTCGACACCAAAGCCTCCAACATTTCTCAACGGCCTCCATCTATAAATTCCTTTTCCTACCGCAAAGAAGTTTTGAAAACACTCCACGCCCACAGTTTTTTCCCCTAAGTGGAATGTTGTAATTTTCTGCTTCCGCGTAGCACAATGACAATGTGGGAATGGGAGAGGAAAAAAATATGAAAAAAGGACGGCATTATTTTTATCTCGACTTAAGCTTTCAAGACATAGAAATATAAGGAATCTTTTGTGAGGCGGGAGTGGCCATGAAAACGGGTGTAGGATGAACAGAAAGAAAGAGGGGTTTAGGCCTCTCCGCCAAGGTTTGGCACAAGGTCTGGCATTGGTGATAAAAGAGGCGGTTGGGAAAAATTGAGGTGGAAAATGACCGGGGTGAATGGAGGTCGGAGTCGGAGGGGAAGAAGCGAGCTTGGGAGGAGAAAGAGTCGAGCTTAGGAATGGATGTGCATGAATGGTTAGCGCGAGGGAAGTGAAGGCGGACACATACAGAATGGGAAGAGAAAGATTGTGGAAGAGGGTAGAAACCTACGAAAGAGAAATGAGAAAGAGGACCGGGAAAGAGAGAGAGAGAGAGGAGACGTGAGAGAAGAGAATGAGGAGTAAAAGCAGGAGCTGAATGCATCCTTTTCTCCCCTCGGGAATGTGGAGAAGGGTTTAAAAATGATCATTTTCTTACATGTGTGCGTAGCGGGACGCAACGTGTGCCCTATTCCATGTGCAAAAGTGTCAGCCCTCTAAACCATGTGCGTCTGCAGATGGTTATAGACGACTGACATCATCCTTCCGCAGCCTCTCTCCCCATCCGCACAGTCCCTCCCGTTTCGTTGCTCTTTATCGCCTCTTCTCCAACGTCACCACACTAGTACCCCAAGAAAGGGGACGACGGTATCAATTCAGTTAACAGGGGAGAAGAAGAAGGGAAAAGGGTGTGGAGAAATGAAGGGTAGAGAGGCAAAAAGGCAGTAAGTCTCTTCCTCCGCTCACCCCTTTAGCCCCAAGGGGTATAATGAAAGACCGTGCGAGGCCACCAATGTAACGAAATTATCAAAGATGCAATTATTGGCACCACCGAAGATGACTCAGGCATGAGGAGTTTGTTGCGATTTAGCATCACGGTGGCATGGATTCAATTACCTTAGTTAGCTTTTGGTGAGTGATAATTCCTTTCTCTCTCTACATCATTAATCTTCCAACCTATTATTGACAAATATGCATTTCTCTTGTATTCCACAACCCGTTGCAAAAATTCCCATATGGATATCGGAGTATACTATGAGTGAATACGCCATTTTTCGTTCATCGAAATCACTCCAACTGTAATGCAGCATGAACTTTTTAAAAAATTCCTGAAGATAATAATTCAAAACTTCCTCATTCTAGCTCAATAGATCCGATTCTAGCTAGGGAGATACGATAGAATTTTTTCTGTGCTGATGCTTGAACACTGATCAAAAAGTATTTCGTTTGAGGTAGTTTTGAAAATTTTAAATTAGCAGGAACACGTAATTTAAAAAATAAAACATATAATGGCGAGAAATAATTTTTTTACTGAATCACGTACTTAGAACTTGAAGGCTCATAGCGATAGATGGTCCTGCTCCAAACGGACTAAACTACTTACAGCACACAGATTGACCTCAGTTAAATTTTTAATATGGTCAAAGATGTGAACTAATTTGTTTGAGATTGTGTCACGCTAAATATACTTTCTGATCTTTCGCATGCAGCATCTGGTGTTAAGCAAATTTCCCGGATGTAATCCGCCATCAAAAGTTTTTAAAGGAGAGGAGAGTTCTTAATGCCAATCTTCTCATACACACTCATTCAATCAACGCAACAACCAGATAGTGTAATTTAGAGTATAGTCCTTGCGTATATTTCACTACAATGCATTGGTAGGGATAAATAACTGAAGTTTTTACACGTGGGAAACTAAAGAGAAAGTTCCCATTTTGATAAATGCGCACGATGTCGCTTAATCGCGTCGCGATTGTCACGTAATAAATCAATGGAACGTGCAAAGCACTCATCGAAATACGGGGTCTGTTCAAAAAGTATCGCGAATTTTGAATTTTCGCGGGTTATGTGTATTTGATTTTCGATTTTTTTGTGGCGTAATGTTGGTACTTATGTCTCTCACTTATGCCGAACAGTTCGGCCATTTTGAATTTTCAGTTAATTGTTTACAGCTGTTTTACTCGGTCGTGTTTGATTTGTCTTCGATTTTTACCTGCTCCAAAAAATGGATGAAAGAATGCGTATTAAATTTTGCGTGAAAAATGAAATTTAGTGCGCGGACGCATTCCGAATGTTGACTGTGGCATATGGAGAAGCTAACTTTGACCGAAGCACGTTTATCGGTGGTAAAAACATGTTCTCAGAGGGCCGAGAAGATGTGAACGACGAAGGGCGTGCCGGACGCCCGAGCACAACAACAGACAAAAACATTGATGAAGTGAAGAATTATATAGTGCATTATCCAATCGCCGAATCACAGTTAAAGATGTAGCTGAGGACCTAAACATATCAATTGGCTCTCTTCTATTCCATTTTTACCAATGATTTGGGCGTTACACGGGTCGCCGCGAAATTCGTACCAAAATTGCTCAATTTCGACCGAAAATAGCAACGCATTAACAATGCTAATGAGTTCCGCGACGACCCAAATTTGCTCCAGAGGGTCATATCTGGTGACGAATCATGGGTTTATGGTTATGATGTGGAAATTCCCAATCATCCCAATAGAAGCTGCAGCACGAGCCAAGACCGAAAAAAGCGTGCCAAGTTCGGTCTAATGTGAAAGTTTTGCTTAGAGTTTTCTTCGATTGCAGGGCGTGGTGCATCATGAGTTCCTACCCCAGAGTAGAATAGAAAATAAGAAATATTACCTGCAAGTTATGCGCAATGAGCGCGAAGCAATCCGCCACAAACGCCCGGATTTGTGCATAAACAAAAATTGGCTTTTGCACCATGACAACGCTCCTACTCACACATCGTTACTTGTGCGCAAATTTTTGGCCAAAAACAACACACTGATGATGCCGCAGCCACCGTATTCCCAGATCTGGCCCCCAGTGACTTCCTCTATTTCCCAAAACTGAAGAGGCCCATTGAAAGGACGACGCTACGCTATAATTGATAAGATAAATACTGCATCGAAGGAGGAGCTGAAAAAGATCACGAAAAATGATTTTTCGAAGTGCTTCGAGGATTGGAAAAAACGTTAGCACACGTGTATACTATCTAACGGGGATTACTTTGAAGGGGACAAAATTCATGAATAAGTAAATAATATTTGAAAAAACACAAAAGTCGCGATACTTTTTTAACAGACCTTGTATAATAACACCAAATTTTTCGGGGATTTTAGTGGAAAACCACGGGATAAAATGATATTAAAGTTTTGGTAAATGAGCTTGAGATAAGAGTTAGAAAAATAATCGAAAGAGGTGTGATCAATGTTGCTTTTAAATGTTTGTTTAAATCTGTTTATATTCGTCTTGTTTTAAACATTCACTTAATAATACGAGGGCAATTTGAAAAGTTCTCGGAATCACCACCTTATGTCAGCGCCAGCGCAACAAGTTTCTTGCTTAGTAATAGGCAATCCTTAATGAGTAAACACGCAACGCGTCAGTGCTCTGGGAAGAGGTCTGTGGTGCCGACGCTCCTCTGTTGTTGTTCTTGTCTAGTGATTTGTGAGGGTAGAAAAATTGAGATTAGAGCAGTGATTAAATACTTTGTGAGAAAGAAATGAAAGCCAAGGAAATTCATATCGACTTTTAGAATATATTCTGGGGACTCTGCTCCTTCATATTTAACTGTTGCTATGTGAATCAACGAGTTTAAGTTGGGTCGGGACAGCTTAGATGATGACCCGCTTAGTGGTCGGTCAAAATGTGCCACTGCCCCAGAATTTATTGCAAAAGTGTATAAAATGGTCATGGAAGACCACCGACTGAAAGTGCGAGAAATCGCTGAAGCGAAATGAAAACAACCAACGCCATAGTAACCATGGAAGATTTTATAGTTTACCCAGTTTACCGAAATATCCTTAAGGTTTTTTTGATGGTCACTATCACCCAAGATAATTAGATTCATGAATAACAAAGTGGTTAAGTGAGAAATTAATACTGAGTGATATTCTCGTATCATTATTTAAATGCGTTCTTAGGATTATAATAGGAATGTCACCTGAATGTGCATTTCACATTTTAACTGTGGAATTGGATATGAGAAATTTATTTGCGAGATGAGTGCCGCAACTCTTGTTGCAGGATCACTAAGGCATCAGGATGGAAATTTCAGGACAATGTTTGACCCGTTTTAAGAGCAACCAACAGGATTTTCAACAGGATTAGGATTTGGGATCATAGATGAAGCTTGGGTCCACTACTATACCCAAGAGACGAAACACAAGTTTAAGCATTGGAAAAGTGTTGATTCACCTCCACCAAGGAAAGCAAAGACGATACGGTCGACCGGAAAGGTGATGGCTTCAGTTTTCTGGAATGCGAAAAGGATTCTGCTGATAGATAATCTTGCCACTAGTCAATAATCACTGGAATATAGTATGCAAATCTCCTGGACCAACTGCAGCAAAAGATGCACAAAAAAGGCCAGCTTAAGCAAGTAATAAAGTCATCCTTTATTAAGACAATGGACACCCACATGCAAGTGTAGTTACCATAGCAATAATACGTGAACTAAGATACGAATTGTTGCCACAACCGTTCGCCTAATTTGGCCCTATCACATTTCCATCTCTTCCTCAAGCTCAAAATGAACTCGATGGAAGGAAATTATCTTCAAACAAAGAGCTCACTGCTGAAGTAAAGCAGACCTGAAGGAATTTAATTTTTAAGATTGGATTGACATTGGAACATCGCTAGACCAAGTGCATTAGTGTACAGGGAGAGTTCATTAAAAATGAAAAAGTTTCACTGAGGTAATTCGGTTATTTCTATTCCATTTCTAATTACCTTCGTATAAGCCTGAATAACATAAGTGGTTTCGTACGTGACTTTAAGATTTTCACTCATTACACTGATTTTCTGTGAGAATATTGTGCTCCTAACGCTTGATTTTAATCAGTTTGGCATGTATTAAATTTTATATGGGTTTCTAATATTTCTTCTAATTTCCCCATTATAGCTAGTGTCTCATTTAATTGACTCTCTGAATCCTAGACTTATTTCAGTTCGTTAACTCATTACGGGAATCGCCTAAAACATGTACCTTTAGTTTCATCGCTGAAATAAAAATTAATTTTTTCAAGAGTTTTAAATATCTCCATTACTCTTCTTATTGAATGTCAATGATAATTAAAATGTTCCTTCATTCCGCCTTCCACTAAGTGCTTGATTAAATCTACGATATCTTCGAATGATTGTTCAAGTCATTTTCTCTACTGGTAGGCATATTAACCAGCTATGAATCAGTGAAATATCTATTACCGTTATATAAGCCATAGTGGGGGATTTTTTATCGAGGTAAAGACTTGAATTTGACGTAAGCTGTTCGCCGTGATTTTGTCCCCATTTTAGAACTTTAGACTGATGATCCCAGATGCGATATTTAGGAGTGAAGGAGTGATAATTATTTTCTTACTGGATTCCCCCGGCACATAATTAGGTATCCTCTGGAGTGTTTAATATGTAATCAATTAAACGATCCGTATTAGCTTTAAACATTTATTTATTTAATATACGCTGATTCCATCAGTTCCTTTCTGTTTCATTAGCGAACTAGAAGCTTAAGGAATTGGCAAAATCGTGCTGGACGTTCTGGTGATTTTCGATGGTGTAACCTCATCTTTCTCATTCCATTCATGAAGTTGTTATATGGAAACAGTTAATTTATAAAACCACCAATTTGGATTTTAACCCTAAGCTGGAAATTCGGCACATAGACATTGCGACGAAACTTCCATCGTATTATTCGTACCATTTTCATATAACGAGCGTCACTGGTGACCATACCTTGATGAAACTTTATCAAAACTAGGCAGTGTGGAAAACAGTTATAAATTTATTAATTTTCATTCCAAAACAGTAAGATTTTTTAAATTTTCATTGTTTTACTTTTTCATCGCAGTTTTAGTAAAAAATACAGCATAATAATGAGGCCAAATATTTGCTTCGTCATTTGACTCCCATTTGTTGGGTTATTAACTGATGTTTTGTCAACTTCAATTACATTGGCTTATATAAAGCTTCCTCATTTGGGCGCAAATGATTATCAGAGTAAAGGAAATATCAATAACATTGTTTATCCCCTTTAAAGTATAACTTCTCATGGTACCGGTAACTATAGCGCTGGCGTACAAAAGAAACCTCATTTATTCCTATGAAACTGAAAGGGAGAGTACATTGGGACTTCAGGATAAATCAAATAGATCAAATCCCTTATAATTCTTCTTACACATAAAGCTCCATGTAAACTCTACGCAGCAAGCTTCCTTTAAATTGGATTTCAATAATTCATATTTACGCCATCAAGAATATTTCTCGACAAATTCTGTTTCTCTCTCGTGTCATAATATTCACCAGGAGGCTAGGTAAAGGGAAGAAGGTTTGTGGCATCAAAATGTACTTAAATTGACATCTTGAAAGCAATGATTTAAAATATCCATAAGATAAAATGCAATTGAAAATTCTTTTCTTTGCATTAAAACGCTGTCATTTTTATAATAGGTTTTAACACTACATATTGCATTATTTAAATAAAATAAAATTCTTTCATAATCAATGAATATGGCTTAAGCCGCATCTTTGTGCTTAAAATAATCAACTCTCTCTCCGTTTTTCACATTCAAAAACTACTCCTTGCTTTTCATCACCCACCACGAATAGATTGCAGAGCGCACGCAAATATAGAGACAAAATGAAATGCGGCGTTTTTTAAGGTGCAAACTTGCAAAATGTCATATGAAACTGCGCTCTCTCTTTCTGCAAATTTCTTCCATTATTTCAAGCAAGGATTACTATAGATAAGATTTTCAAACACTATTTGCCAAAATATATCCAAAATGTGTTGAGCTCTTCATTTGCTGATACCCCTAACATATTCAGTGACGATCTGAAAATAATTCTTGTTTAAAGTTCAAGCAAGCAAAAGCCGCGTACAGGTCAGAGATGCTGTCATATTCAGATAGCTTGGGAATCCGATAAATTGAAGATATTAGCAGAACCCTCACAGAAGTCCACATTCAAAATTATATGATTTTGCACCCTCAAATTCAGAAAATGAGCCGCTAGGTAGTTGGGTAAGCTAAGTTAAAGTCCTACGCTGCTACGTAAACCAGCTTCCTCACATACAAACATAATTTAGCAAGTTATTTTTCGAGTGAATGTAAGTTATACTGACAAGCATACTCGTACCGCTGACAGCGTCGAAAATTTCAACTTTCAGTGAAGCAGAGTGAAGCAGTTTCAGCACCGCTGAGAGTTTATTGGGTGTTCAATGGCGAGCGAAATATATTAAGCAGTGTTGGATATGAGAGGCAAGAATGACGCCCGTTGGATGAGATTCGATGAAAAAGTGGATTATGGAGATGCGGAAAGGAAATGGTCCATTGAAGGATGTGATGGTAGGAAGGATTTGAGAATAGAGCGGAAAAGGAGAGAGGAAGTGAAAAGAAAGTCTGAATCGATAAAAAAAATCAAAAAATATGAGCTTAAGATGGTAATTTTTGATGAGAAAACTATTTCACATCGGCTAACGCGAGGCTAAAAAAATATTAAGAAATTAATTCCCGATCTTAGTATAATCTAGTGAGTGATATGTGCATGAGAGGAGAAATACCGATATTTAGAATAATGTAATAATTTAAGTACCAAGAGGAAAATGACCGATAAATGTAAAAACTTTTGAAAAATTATTCCAATCCATGCGCTTAAAATTATGACAAGAATCATCAACCAAAGAATAAAGAAGAGAGAATAAGATTACTTACGTGAAGATCAATTTTGAATTTGTAAATTTTAAAGGAAAAAAAAGTTAGTCATACTCGCAGTAAAGAAGAAAAGATACAGAAATATAATCAACTTATATTGTAATCGTGCAACCATGTTCTTTAAACGACGTGAAATGAAATTAAATTTTACATAAACTTAAAAGAAACGAAACTAAAATTTCAAGAGCTTTATACAGAGCAGGCGGCATTTATTAGAAATGGCGACAGGGAAGAAGCTAAATTGAAGAAAGGAAAGGCAAGAAATTGAAATTGAAGACAGGAAAGGCAGGGCTACCCCATTATCGACTTTGATACTTATTTTGCATTCTGAGAAAGAGCGCGCGTTAAAATTTGCGGACAATATAGCATTACTTTCAGAGCAAAATACCTGACGAGAAAACTAACTCGTGGGAAGAATGAGATGCAAAAGTACACTCTCAAGCTAAACAAGAGGAGAATAGCAGTTTATGGCCTATCAAAAGAGGACGTAAAATCTCGAAATAAGATGAGGAAAACGAGCACAGAAATAAATGGGAGAAATTTGCTATTTATGTAAAAAATATAACTAGCGATTGAAGTAGAATGATAGCTATATTAATAAGAATGGAGATAAGGAAGAAGCCTCTCTGGCGGAGCAAGTCCCAAGAAATGAAAAATAATGCCAGGCTAGACATCAAATGAAGAATTTAATGGAACATAAATGTAGCTTATGAACTTGTGTATGGTGGTGGGATGTGGACGATTGGATATTTGAATATTGGAGGCAATGGAAATATCGTGTCCCTGAAGAATTATGAAAACGAAGTTAATTGGCATAAATAAGAACTTCAAAGTGTGGGTAGGGAGAAAAGCCAACAAAGTAAACACAAAAGAAGAGTGAACTTAATTTAACGAATCCTTACGGAGGATAGTTTATCAAAGGTCACAACCGAAAGATAGATATAGGAGGACTATAGAGAAAGACCAACGACGGATTACTACAGAAAGGAGATGGAAGATAACTGCGAAAAGAGTTATTAATGAATGAATAAATTGGCAGGAAACGGGATAGTTCGCTGCATAGAACCACTCCTAGCAAAGATAAGCTGTGACAAAGATAAGCTGTGACAAAGATATTAATGAAAAACTTAGAATTCATTTTGAGTTTTAAAAAGAGTTTCAATATTTTTTGCCATTTTAAGCAATAAGACTCCTGAGGCGAAACATTTGTCACTGCTGTATTCTATAGAATACTTATCAATGAATTAAATCTTTTCCAATGAATGCTCTCGATAATTAGACATTAAAAAATATTTCCTGAACCGCTTTACTATGCCAAATCCAACAGATTCGTTTCATACCTTGTGATTGCTTTTTCCCTGAACTCAATACTAATGACAGAAACCGCTAGTTTTCAACTCTGGTTGAAAATAATAAACGAAATCAAGCCCCTTTACCTCTGAAAAAACCTTGGACAACTTCTCTCTGGCATTTATCGTCCATTCCTATACCATGCTGAGGTAAGTATGAGGTAATATCCTAAAAACGAATAAAAGAAATTCTTAATTTGTAATTATTAATTTTCTTCTACAAGTTAGGTCAGTTATGACTAACGCAACAATCAAATCTGGTGGTATGTACGCGAATCAGATCTAAAATATTAACTCTCAGAGAATATGATAGTGATAAGATAGATACGGTTTATTATACCAGTTTCTCTATAGTCCAGGAGTTTCGTAACTATATGGAACGTTTACGAGATGAAGTGTTCTTTGAAATCCTCATTTGGGAGGGATAAACAAAGGGAATTATTTACTCCGGACGTGAGGATTTAGAATAGGAGCCAACGAAAAGACCAAACAGAATCACAAAGTTGGAAACACATGCGCCACGTGACAGAAAAGGGGCACAGAACTGAAGCCCCTTGATATTGCTGGCACACAAAATGCATATGAGCACTCTAAATGCTTATGGTCACTCACTGTAAATGTGTGCCTCGCAGGAAAACAAACGCCGACGGAGATGGGTAGAAACTTAAACACAAATTACCCTGAAACCGCTCACTCGATCTCGAAAAATATGCTGTGCCTTAATTGTTAAATAATAAATGAAAATTACCACATTTTCAGTTATGTTAATTTAATCATACAAATGATATTTTGCGACAGTAGTTCATCCAAACAATCGTAGTAAGAACTGTACAAAATGTTTAACTGAAAATGAGCGATTTCAAACACCCCAAAAGAATATAAATTTATTTCTATAGACGCAAGTGACAGCAGACAAAATTCATATTTGAAAGAACTGTTCTTGAATATTTTGGCATTAATAAAATTCAAAGAACTGCGAGAGACTACTCATAT
This sequence comes from Hetaerina americana, assembly GCF_022747635.1. NCBI lineage: Eukaryota > Metazoa > Arthropoda > Insecta > Odonata > Calopterygidae > Hetaerina > Hetaerina americana. The sequence goes on from NW_027286070.1 coordinate 44,314,639, forward strand.
TTTTGTGTGCACTCTCAAAAGGGCGAGAGAAAATATATTTGTATGTAGCTAACGGATATTTATTTTTAAAATTTAAAAGCCTATTCATATACTAGTATAGTACATGGAAGGCTGAAAGCACTGTATAATAGCAATAGTTTTATCTCATGTAGAAGTTTTATACGCAAATGTTATATCTCATGCAGTAGTTATATCCCATGTAGTATCATGAGTTATATCTCCTGCAACTAGCAGTAGTTATATCTCGTGCATAAACGCTTTCGTATCTGAGCTAAAATTGAATGGCATCGGATAACCTATTTTTTTTCCAGCTTGCTCAGTCCATTAAATGAAGAACACAATATATTTTTCCACTGTTCTTTATATGACGACGCTTAAGCATTGAAATTAGTGATATCATAATGCAAAGCAGTGGAAAAATGCATTGTGCTCTTCATTTAATGAATATGAACTTCCACAAAGTTGAGCTAGAAACCATCAAAGATATTTTTCCGTAATTTTTAGTACAGAAAAAATTGAGCTAAAACTTAACAATTAATTGGTAGTCTACCGTTTAAAGTCGGTTTTGGATGAAACAAATTTAACTCCAATACCTTTCTTCGCCTCATTTAACAAGACACTACCTGTGACCCCAAACTACATTGAACTCTTATTCAATTACATATTACTTCCTTCCCTCATTCCATCCAACATGCGTATTCTTTTTTCCTACCTCTACCTTGCTCGCCTAATATCCTCCCTTCTACTATGGTGTTCAACATCCCATTACCAATCTAAATGCTCTGCATCCACTTTTCCTTTCTCTTTTGATTTTCTTTCAGCAATACTTTACACTTCCCCGTCATGCCTAGTACTTATTTATTTTTCTTTCCGCTCGTTTTACCTTTTCCTTCCTTCTCCGTACACTCATCTCCAAATCCTTAATCTACACCTATCACCTTTAATACCTCCAATCTACTCCTATCATCTTTAAAATCTAATATGCATAAGACACTGCATGTAATTATAGACTAGAATGTATTGGGGTAAAATTAGTCATATGGATGAAATTATATCCTAAAAATAATATGTGGCACAATAAATATGAAAGTATTGACCGTTATATGGATCTGTAATTGTACGATGATCCTTTACGACTTCACATGGATTAATATTAGAAAATTAACAAAACGGTAAACTTAGGATCATTCCTTCTCATTAATTAAATTTAATCATAAATTCTTGGTGAAATATACAATAAAACAGCTGTATTTGAGAAATCCAGTATTTCCATTGCCATCAACGTCATACTGTATTTGATTAAATGATTTTTCACTCCCCGATTCATGAAATCTCCAGATAAAAATAAACTATTCACTTTTTCTCTAAGATTTCATTTCTTTCCCGTTTCCTTATAGGATTTTCAAAATATTAAACTATGTTATCAACGACAATCCTGGTAAACAATTTATTAAACCTTCAAATGGAATTAATCTTTTACCAATTTTAATAATTTTTATTTTAAATGGCTTCCATTGATATGTGGCGTTTTAAACTCTTCACGATAAATACTATTAGGCAAACAAGGAGTCACGTCAGGCCCGAGCGTGAAAACATTTGACCGTGGAAATCTTCGTGACATTGTTGCGGGTGATTTGAAGTTTGAACTGTAAATTAAATTTCAAGTTTGTGCTTGAACTTCAAGCAAACCGCAAATTTGAACCGCTCATGATTGCATTGCGTGACTTCTTAGTTAACTCAAACGTAATTGTCTCGACGGCTTACAAAGGCACCCGCTAGGAGCGGTATAATGTGCTTGGGGGTGATCGCTTCCGGACGAAAACTATTCGAACTTATTAGGGATTATTATTATTATAATTTACATGTTCAGATAGACAGTGTCAAGTGGTACACAAGTCCCAAGTAATCACAAAAGACAATAGATAAAATCAGTCAGTAAAACAAAAGTACACTTAAAGGAAACTTCCAAACACAAATCTCTTTAACAAAACAAGAGAATGCCCATCGTATTATCATCAATCAATCAGCAAGAAAAAAAGATAAATTAAAATAATATTTAATCTACTACATATAATTTTAAACAACACATCAATCAAATTATTACATAAATTTCTTACATATTTTCTTAAAAGTATGCACTCTGGATTCGGCGAACGGTGGGAGCTTATCTAATCTTAAAGGAATGTATTAAAGGATCATTTAAAAAGTCAACTCTCAAAAGACTTTCAGATAAATCTAGGTTTAATTTTTTTAAATTTCCAACCCTGTAGGTGAGCACAACATGCAGTAGTATTTACAGGAGGCGACCGACAGCTACAAAACATGGTCCTCAGTTTCCCTCCATCCGGGAAGATCTTCGAGTGACGTGATTCACTATAAAAATATTTCATTCAAATTTTTTCTTTAAAAAAACCTTAATGTGAAAAGAGAATCAGAGTAAAATACCGATATTTTTTATGGAATGCCCTTCCCATTAAAATCTCATTAAATGAAACTTCTTCAGGATCAAGCACGGAACACAAAATCAATTGTGTTTTCATACTCTATATCCGTTTGGACGAGTAATGAGCAAGCCCTAGTTATCAAATAACGTAGTCAAAACAAATATTTGCTCGGTTTAACTATTTTCAATGATAGCTCTCACGTCCATTCAAACTTCCTTCCCTCTACAGCTATATTGGAGCGTGGGTTTGTACGGCCTGGATACATCATCGTTTAAGCAAGGTGATAAGCGTAGATTGGAGGCTTCCGAAATACACTTTTTGAAAATACTCTTCAGTAAATAGGGCAAGGGCCCGTTGCCCGTTGAATGTGTACGCAGTAGCCTTATTAATTCATATTAGCGTACCCTCTAACTGCAGCACGGAAAATATTTCAAATATATTCAAGGATTGAAATCGGAAAGTTAATCTCGGCTAATCTAAGGGAAACTTATAAATCCATTTGGTGTTCCGATTAGGCAATAAAACGCTTCGAATCATTCCCCTCGCCAGCAAATACAATTTATCTCTCGGGGTGGCCTCGACTTCAAGAGAATTTAGGGAACGGTACCTCAATTTGGGTATGGCAAGAGAGGTGAAGCAGGGGACGAGTTATATGATTGATGAATTGCCAGCCAGCCAATATCCACGAAGGTAAACACATTAAGTGTGGCGGGCTTTTATCAACCCCTCTCTAACTCTCGACACCCCCACCGTTTTTGTCAAGACCCTCCTCCTCCCCCTCCCCTCTATCCCTCGCGAAATAGTCTCGTAAACATTCCTTTTCCTTCCTCAAGAAGCAAATCATTCCTGCTGTCAACTCCACACCCTCCACATCCCCCCACTACTCTCCCGCCCTTTTGCGCACAGCTTCGACGAACCTCTCCCCACACTTATCTCCATCGTTTACCCACGCGCCAGCCATCCTCCGACTCGGTCGCCTGATCGTAGTCCGCTGACCTCGAAACCGTGGGTAGGGGGCAGGGGAGAGATTGAGAGCTGGGGAGAGAGAGAGAGCGGTCGTTGAGGAATGAACGTGGTGGGATGCTTGTACTGGGGTGCTACGGTGCAGATACGGAGGGCGGGGACTAAAGAGGGAGGTCGCGTAGAAAGTGAACAGTGTCGAACATGGGTACGATGGACACCGCCACCCGGGGCCATCCACAGCATCCCTTTGTCCCGGACGCTGTTTGCCCAAGGCCTCTTATCTCGGGCCCGCCTCCTTGCGAGAGCGATGGAACAATGTCGGGGAGAGAGTGGAGGACGACGGGAGGTTGCATGGAAGGGGACTCCTCCCACTCTCCTTCCATCCTAGATCCACTTCCATCGCCACTGGCGTCTCTCTCCCGAGAACGAACACGACGTGGCCGCCGAGCCCTGATGTTCACGTGCTCAGCGGTGACCGTGGGATTTGAAACTCCCCTCCGCCCGGAATGGCCGGTGCCGTTTCCAACCGCAATCACTTCTCGCTTGGCCAGATTCGGGGTGCTGTGTAACGCCGGAGGGGGGAATCCGAGCGTCCGTTTGACTACTGTAGGATTCGGTATGATAGAACCTTGGACTTTGAAAGTGTTACGTAGGTCAATTTTTCTGTGTGCTTAACTATCATACAGATTTTGAAATCTTGCGCTGAATGCGTGAGAATAAATATTTCCCGTGATTTTTTCTTAAATGGGTGTTAACAAGGGAATGCCACGTGTAGAGGCCGAAGGGCGAGGTGAAATGTACTTTCCGTCATCTTTCGGCGACCGCCCATGAAAAACTGTTATTTTTAAGCTTCGAGGAACGTTTGAGGATTATTATATGTTTTCCGTTATCTCCATTTCGTATTCATTCATGCAAGACTTTGATATTAAGTACAACAGCAGCGGTGTGGAAGATTGTTTTCGGTTATTTGTGACTCCCACAACGTACGATATATTATGACAATCAATGAGCTCGAGTGCACTTGAAAGTAGGAAAAATCCATCAAACATCATCGTTTATTTCATGTCTTCACATTTAACTAAATCTTACGAAATGGACCTCAAATTTACATTTAGACAACTTCAAATACGCGTTAAGATTGATTACCTTCCTTCCCCTTTTTTGAGGATTAAATTTCATCTAATTCCGACTAGGGGAAAGAATATCACTGAATTATCCCATGTGCAAATCTTTATCAAGCACTTCATCGGGCACCAGGGACTCTTCTTACGAGAAACATGAAATTATCGGCTACCATAACCAAAACTATTCATAAGATACTCATTATAGACACATTTTCCGTGCTTCCAATAAAAAGTTTAAATATCATTAATTTTCCGAACATATGACGACCTCGGATTAAAGCAGAACCCCTCCAAATTGAACCCCGTCATTACATTTAACAGAAAGTAATTTCTCAAACTTCTTCGCTGAAACATTCGATGAAGAAGATTGAATACAACGTACAATACGTTAGATATCGCAGTTTTATAAATTTGGTGTGAGAAATAGTAGTCATTGTGAGTATATTATTCCTTTTATTTAGCTTTTGGACCCTTCTTCAATTCCATTCACTTGTTGCCTTCCCGTCATTTCGTCCAACTAACCTATCATTTTTCCTAACCTTACCTCACCTTCATCACCGTCTTCAACATCCCATCGCCAATTTAAAATTCTCTATATCTATAGCTATGCTTTTCTAAAACGAATTTTACTTTCCAAACTCATTATAATGAAGACTTAACGAAAGCCTTCGACTCAATTGACAAAGATATTCTCTTAGCAAAACTTAAAATCCTGAATTTTTCTTCCTCATCTTTGCAAAAGATTTGCACATACTTAAGTAACCGATTTCAAAGAGTCATCCCACCTAATACATCCTCTAACTGACTTCAAATGCACAAGGGTGTTCCACAAGGATCTATTATTGAACACTTGTTTTTTTCCCTCTATATACATGATACATACCTGTATTAGTAAAGATATTTCAAATTGCAATCATCACCTTTACGCCGATGATTCACAAATATATCATCATTCCCGCCTTCACCACCTACCTAGAATTATTAATGAAATTAATTCAGATCTTGCTGCTTTGTCGTAATGGGGTATAAAAAATGTAATTAAAACAAACCCGATCAAAGGTTAGCCTATTATAATCGGATACCATAAACCACATTCAAAATTTGTGTTGATGAAATCACACTACTAACATTGCAAGGGTCTACCATAACGTACCAAAGGATAGTAAGTAATTTAGGTGTAACCATTAATGAAACGTTATCTTGGACTGATCATGCAATTGCTATCTGCAGAAAATTAACTCATCCCTGCGTTCAATGAAAAGGTTCAAGCACATTGCCCCCCCCCTCCTTAAAGATTTTTCTTGTATCCTCTCTTCTCATACCCCATTTTGATTACTGTGATGTGGTATACCAAGACCGTTCAGGCGAACTGAATACCAAACTCGGGCAATCGAAATCCGTCATCGAGTCAACAGTAAACATCTGTTAATTCATAAACCACATTTCAGTAGAACCACGAAATTGGATGGAAAAATACAAACACTGGTAAAAATAAAATTAACTGAAACTTTTTTCAAAGTTTTTGTAAAATAATGTTTAACTTTGTTCTCTATGACACAATTCAAAATTGAAATAATTTTTCTTCAAGTTCAAATTTAAGCCGATGGATGATTTTCTCGTTGCGAATCGGGACAAAACTCTACAATAAAAGTGGGGTAGGCAATGCTTTTGTTTGCGGTGTTCGGAGACTATGATTTCACCCTCGATCGAAGCGAGAACGGTGGCGGAACTCATTTCAGAAATTTGATTCTGTGAGAAATAGGAGAGACACGCCATCAATTGGCACATCTCGCACAAATATTTAAGAGACGCGTAGCAGTATAAAGTTCGCGAGTTAAATCGGGGTGAAAGAAAGTCTTGAAATCGGTATTTCATTCCAGTATTCAATAAGATCAGTCTGATGACGCAAAATTTATAGAAGTGCTGCCCTTTTCATTTGAACTCATCAACTTTATTCATTCTCCTTCGCTTGAAATTAAAATGTTTTCCCGGAGTTCTATTACGTAACTGCTTCGCAGCCATTATTTTTGTGAAACTTCTGTTCTCTACAGAATGTATAAATTCAAGAATGTATGTACCATTTTACTGCTCCGTTACAACTTTTTCGGCAATGCCAACGAATATCAACAACACTGCCGTCCATTCCCCTTCGACTTTCATTGTAAGCTGAATCAGAACCGTTTGATACCATGAAACCGAATCTCTCGACAGCCAAATCAGGGAGACGTTTTTGATTGAATCAGAATGGAATGATAAGGTGAAGGACCATAATCTATGATAGTCGTATTTCATCATTTCCAGATAGTAGTAGTACTTGGAGAAGCGACCAAGAGCTGAGGTCATTTCTGTCCCCTTATGCCAAAATCCTGGAACATGTTGACATGCATAAGTGACCCCTTAAAAACTACCAGAACTACGTCTACACAACTGTAAATGCGGATTTTAGGTTTGATTTGTCTCGAGGAACCGCCTATAATGTATGAATTTCAAATGATTTCGATTGCTGGAAAGTAAATATTTTATTGAAAACTTTCAAAGTCCACATCCCTGACTAAAGAATCAATTAAGGCATTGATTGATTTATAATAACAAGACTTCGTCGGAGTGCGTTTTGTGATAAAATTAAATTTCCCTTTGGCCTACGGGAAAAAAACTAATTTTTTGTTATGAAATGCCCATTAGCGTGAAAAGAATGCTAAATGAAACATCCCGTTTCCGGGAAGAATGTTGATTGCATTCTTCTTTCCAGAAAAGTCCCTGACACCCGACGCATTTGAATCCGCAACTTCCCATTGATGTCACACAAATATTGTTTCCGGTGTGATTCAGAAAGAGATACCAATTCTCATTTTTCATAATTGAATTTCCATCGACGCTACACTTAAATTCGATAAATTATAGCCTCACGTTTCGCGATATCGTTACCAGCTCGATGGATTTTCCACCCGTCGAGGGAGGCGTTTGCGAATAAACGTGGAACTGATTAATCACGAGAAAAAAATGTATTCATATTTTAATTCAATATGAGAGGAATAATTCATAATAAAGTTTTATCATAAGAATTCTATAATATATACTATAGAATATATATATATATATATATATATATATATATATATATATATATATATATGTATGTATATATATATATATATATATATATATATATATATATCACAAATTTTAATGTGACAATTTCAGTCTAAAAATCATTCGCCCTTACTGTGATTCGAACCCAAAATTTCGGAGTTTAAGAGGACGCCTTGATAGCTTAACTGGCTAAAGCCTCTCGACCTAAAGACTCGACCGGATATTGAGGGATCTGAGTTCGAATCCCAATCAAGGCGAATGATTTTCAGACTCTGAAATTGTTGTATTGAAATGCGCATTAGCGGATGATTCCGTTAAAAGTTACTGTTGCGGCATATCCCGCAGTTTCTTTGGGAATCATAAATTCTATTACAAAAATCACCCTGAAGAGGCTTTCAATTAGCATCATTTTATTTCATAAAATACTAAGCTCAGCCACCTCCGGATTAATTTAATTAATTTTTAAATAATTTAGTGTTAGGCATATTAACAAATTGAGTACTTTCAGGCTTAATGAGGTGGAATTCGAACATAATTAAGAACGGAGATGAGCAATTTTCAACTAGATAAGATTTATTATGCGACCGGTTTTCGATGTATTACATCACCTTCAAGTCCTGAATTCTTCAGGACCTAATAAAGAACGGATATTAGCAATTTTTCACTAGATAAGATTTATTATACGACCGTGTTTCGATGTATTACATCATCTTCAAGTCCTTAATTCTTCAGGACCTGAAGATGATTTAATATATCGAAACCCGGTCGTACGATAAATCTAGTGGAAAATTGCTAATATCCGTTCTTAATTAGGCATATTAAGTTCAGAACAAATGCGGTAGCGACTATTTCGAGTTCATTAAAGAAAACCTGGTTGCAAAAGCCTCTAAGATCAGAGATCAGATCGTATTATTAAATACTGTCATTCATCTTAACTGAATCAATCAATTAATGCGAACCAATAGAAGTACGCATCTAAGATATATTTTGTAGAAGTCAATACAATCAGTAATATTGATAATTTAATCCAGCAATTAACCTTACAGCAGTTAAGCAGTATTGCAATAATATTCAGCATTTTATATTCCCATTAGTAACATAAGGACTAACGATGTTAGGCACTTTGTTAATACAATCGTCTTAATTGATAATTAGCAAAAAAACATTCATGTCCATAGTTCCCCGGTCTTGATATTGATAAGAGGTTTCTGAATTATACAAAATATGCATTAATATTCTGACTTAAACGTCTCCATCAAGTACAGACGAAGGTTAATAAAAGGTAAAATATTTTTCTTAACTCCAGGAAATGGATACTGTCTAGTTCACCCTCTTATTATTTCAGGGTAATGGGATTCGTGCAGAAGACTGTGGCAAGACTCCATGAACCGGAAAAGTTGGATGTATTACTGAGAGAACTGGGAAAGAAGCACTACGGATACTCGGCCAAACAGGAGTATATTGACGTGAGTTCAAGTGACCTTACTCTTAAGCATTTAATTCACCCTCGGGATTATATTTGAGTGTTCAAGTGACTGATTTTTATATGATACAATGACAGATATATTGAGGTAAGAAAACATAAAATAATAAAATAGAGAACCCAACAAACAACATTAAATGAAAACATAGCTCAAAGAATAAAAATAAAAATCCTAAAATATAATACTGATAAAAAAATAAAAGTGAATGTTTCATGCAAATTTTAAAATTAATCTTCACCCTAAATTTTTACGATAGTCACAGATATTAATGAGATTCATTTCACGAATTCTGGAGAAGGAATTTTGAGCGTGTTTTTCTTTTATCCATAAGTGCAATGCGATTCACAGGAGTTCAAAATAGCGCCAAGTGAATTGTTTCGACGGGCAAACTATAGATTGGAGGTGGCATGAAAACTATTACCTGATCTCCTTAAAAATTGGAAAGTTAGCGAGCTGAACTGATTCTGGCAAATTAATCTCACTATTTAGTAAACATGAGGCAGAGTTGGAAAATTAATTTCGAAATTCTTCATCAATCTGTTAACCCATACCTCTGTGAATCAATTAGCGATGGTGTTACCCTTACATCAGAACCCTTAATGGGTAACATGCATTATAATAATATGTGGATCAGGTTTTAAAAAAATGAGGTATTATTGGATGGGTTGTAGGAAAATATAATGGAAAAGTAAGAGCCAATCCGGTACGGTGTTACTCTGCGTTGCTAGACCGAATTTGGAATATGTCAAGTATTTTGTATCCATTAGTGAAAAATAAAATTAAAAAATTTGGTTCTATGATATGATATTAAAAATTGATAGAAAATCAGTTGCGTTTGTAAAAAAATTGCTACGAGAAGAGAGTAAGTGTGATGAGTATGTTGGAGGAATTTTGTTGAAAGACCCTTGACTCATTAAGAAAACAGGCAATATTTGGACTCTTTCAATGGTGCTAAACATATAAGCTTCTTAAGACAATGAGGAAATCATTACAGCATCAGATTAATCTGTTAAAATCCACCACCGAGATTAAATACAAGAGACAGAGATACCGTCATCGACTTAAGCAAGTACTTTTCCTTCCCTCGCACGATACACAATTGAAGCCAAGTATGCAAATATTTTTTAAAAACTAAAATGCAATGGTTTAGTCAAACGCACCAATTATTGCATAACGTGTATAGGCCTTTATGTCTCTATGTGACCGTAAGTTTGTGTATATGAACAAATATATATTCAAATACATACATGAACACATATTTATGCATGCATGGCCTGTGTCATAACATCTCCCTCCACACACCCTTACGGCAGCTGTGAATGTAGAATGTGTAGATGTGTAGATGACGAAAGTAATAAAAAGTTGATACCATAGCTAAGTAAGTATTTAAGGATGCATGGAATATTTAAAATATAATGTATTTTCATTAATTTTGTTTGACTGAATTATCTACTTATCGAAAAGCTTTCAATTAATCCTACAAAGCTAGGTGTATAAAAACAAAATAAGTACGGAAAAATAATGAAAATATTTCACGCTCGCGCAGAAAATCCATTTCAAAGTGTATTATATTATAATCAAAATAAAAGAAGCCTTTCTAAAAAATAGAGGACCACTATTGAGTTTTGTATTTATATAAATAACAATTATATTTTCACAGCAATTTTAAACGGGGGTGACCAGTAGACTAGAATGACCTCGGCAACTCAATGCTATCATGTGAAATATCATTGTGATCAGCCAAAATAATATTATAATTAGAGGTATCTGAACACAATATCTTGAAAATTTTAGACGATTTAAACGGTTTAAACGATTTCCGTGGAATCTTAATTATTACCGAAATGCAGGAGGGCTGTAAATAGACCAAGATATTTAACCTCAGTTCTCCCCTCCTTATCTATTTCATTTCAAATCTTCCTAACTCATAGTTCACTTTTTCCATATTCTTTAATATTTTTCATAACCACCTTTCCTTTTGTAAGCATTTTCCTTCCATTTGCCCCCAACAATTTTATTCTCTCTCTCTCCCCCTCTCTCTGAGTTCGCCGATCCGTCTTTGTTTCCGTATGAGGCTCCATTGAGTTCTCACACCTTTTTAGAATTTCTCATTCTTTACTTTGGTCCTCATATCATACCCCGTCACATTCTCTTTCGTTCAAGCGTTTCCGTTCATTCAATATTCAGCAGGTGTTCCCAGCTATCTGCTTCAAAAAAAACCAAGTCTTCTTCAATCTAGTCGAGGCAGAGGGGCTTAAAGAATGAAGCGTTCAGCAAGGCATTTGATAATGATTGACAGGCTGTTTGGATTGATACCCTTGTGAAAGGAATTCTACTACCTTGGAACATTCTTTCAGTTACTAAAAGGTCGACTAAATGAATCGATCGATAAAATAAAGATCAAATGAATACCAATGCTTTTTCAACTACGGCGTGGAGACCTTCCTTCTCTGAAAAGGAGGAAAGCTTCCAGTTCCTGATGACTGATCTTTCCTCCTACTCTTGTTCTAATATTTCCTTTTGCGTGATCTCATATTTACCTACCCTCCACTTTCTCTAATACTCTCATTTGACATTCTCCTTCCTCCCATCCTTAACCTACCTCTTAATATGTACGTTCTTGTCCCCTGGTTTTCTTGGAATTTCACCCCACTTCCGTCACGCGAACGCTTTATGCTTCACCTGCCATCCTCTCTGGCAAATTAACTCTCCACATCCTTGTACACATCCACTTTTCGAATTTTTTAAAGATAATTTTACCTTAATTAATTTACGGACAAGCAGTGAGTTTGTATATCACAGCATATTGTTTGATTTTTATTTGCTTGATTATTTCACCAACTTTCAAAATCAAGACGATATGTATGGGACGAAGGTCAATATAAAAAAACGAAAGTTGGAAGTTTTTTGAGAAGGAAGATCAAGATAAATGTTCAATAGGAGCACAATAACTAGAGCAGATAAAACAGTTTATCTATCTTGGAATTATTTTGCACCATGATAGTGAACGTAGTAGGCCATCAGAAGAAAGATTGTGTTGAGCAAAAAAGCTATCACTTGGAGGGAGTTGATGTCAGGGGTACTGAGTAGGAATGTTAAGACCGGATTAGTGAAAACTTTGATGTGGAACGTGGCTTTACAGTGCGCGTAAGCTTGGTTATTTAAATAATATGATAGAGGTGGGGTTTTGATGTGTGGTTGTGGAGAGGGATTGGATGTGAGGAAGGATGTGTTCCTTTTTAAGGTTGGTGACCTAGCCCCCCCCCCGCCACACGCCCTTACGGCGGCTTGCGGGGAATTATGTAGATGTAGATGAAGGATGGAAAAAGGAAAACGTATGAAAGGGGCACAAGCGCAGAAGTACAGGGCATAGTATAGGATGAGAGATGGTTGTTGGGTGAAATACAAAGGGGGCATTAAAGGTGGATGCAGGAATTTTTATTGGCGATGGAGAGTTAAAGACTCAGGTAGAGAGGAGAACGTTAAGCAAACGATATAGGGTGAGGAAAAGAATAGGTATGTTGGACGAAGTAAAATTGGGTGGAATGTATGTGGAATTATAGAAGGGTTTACATGGTCCATTTTGAAAGTAATGTGCATGAATTTATTTATGTACTAGTGAATTGTAGTGTGAGGGTGTAAGGATGTGTCTTATTTGGGCGATGCTAAGAAATGTAGGCGTTTGTGCCCATACAAAACCTACAGTAAACGGTAGGCTACCCTCTCGTCTTTGTTTGTTCTACCACGTGGTAGGCTCACCAATGCCTGACCTCCACGTCTTCCTGTCTTGAGTTATTATTTTCATTGATTCATATTTTGTCAACTCCCGTTGCTTTCCCGTTACTTCTTACTTTCCCACTAGGTCTCTTATTTCTTTAGGTCTCTTGCTTCTTTATACTTACATCATTTATTTCCTTGCTTATCTAATTGTTCTATCTTACTGTGCTTGTCACTCGTCCATTTTTATTTGGCCTTATCTGTTTCTCTTCCGAGTTCATTTTTAAGACCCCTGTAGTCCCCTCCACCTTTATCTGTATTTATATTTTTCCAACTTCTTTTTTCGTCCATTTTGTCTAACATCTAGCCTGTAATCCAATCTAGTCTTATTTTTTTACTGCACTTTACAAGAACTGCCTCTTTTGCTGCTTCTCTCAAGCTGTGTTGAATGTGCCTCCATTTCTCATTTACACAGTTCTTATATGCTTTGGCTAGCAAGTTTTCCACAAATAGATTTTCCGTTTCCTCAAATTTTCCTGGTTTCTTTAGCCCTTCAATTTTTAATTTCTCTTCTTTACTTCCTTTCCTTGTCCTTTCCAACTGATTGGCAAGGACAAATGAAAAATCATAGCTCTGTTATTTTTAAGGTATGGCCAGAATAAACTTTTGCTTCTGGACAATTTGTTGCTGATTCCATACAATTTCTGTACCTATGTTGCATCAGAATAAAATCAATTTGGTGTCTCACTTCATTTATTCGTAATGTCCGTGTATATCTCCTCCTTTTATGGGTTTCCTAGCAAGGTATTTCCAACTAACGGACAGTTTTATTTAATTAAGTCAATTAGTCAGTCTAAAGTCTTTGTCCTCTATTTTTCCTTCATCATAGTCCTAATATTCCTACTGTCCTACCCTCACCACCTTCGCCCGCAGCTGTATTGAAGTTTCCCATTGCTACTATGCAAGCTATTCGTTTTTCCTTTTCATTGAGTAGTTCTATCTTCTCATAGCATTCGTCCGTTTCTTCTTCCGAGTGTTGACCATTTGGCGTGTACACTTATAAAATTATAAGGTCTTTGCTTTCTCCTTTCAGCCTTAACATTATTCTTTCCTTAAAGTACCCTATCTAAATCACTTCATCTGTCATTATTTTTCCTACCATCATTGCAACTCCTTTTATTCAATATTTTCTTTACCTAAGCCTTTTTTACACCATACTTTACTTTGCATTTTCTAACTTGCAACCCTGAAGTAGCGGGAGCACATTCCATGCTCCTATTCTTATCCTTTCCTTTCCACTTCTTGCTTGCTTACTTTCTCTTCTAAATTTTCTCTCTCTATCGTCTATCTCCTTTGGTACTTAGCCTTAATCAATCCCCTCCTGGATATGTGATAAGGGGAAAGCTTTTCCACCGAAATTTTGCATTTAAAAGGTCGATATCATGCCATGAACTTCTTGGGCAGTTGGATAGTGTGGTAGTTTCCCTTTGCTTTCCACACAGGTTACTAAATAATAATTACAGGAGAATACGAAGTAATAATAATTTCAACCAACATTTTCATGAAAATTACCTTTGTATTTAAACATCTTTAATAGTCTCTAGCGATTCCGATCCCGAGTTCACTTTCACTAAGTTAATACTTGTACTTGAGAAAAACGTCCCATCTGTCCCAACTCGTGTCATCCTATTTACGAGACGTAGGTCGGATACTTTACGTACACACCTCGTATTTTCCTCGCCATCCTTATTCAAGATGTCGTTGTCACTGTTCTATTTCTATTCCATGCATCATTATTTATTGACCCACCCACACCTCTAAGCCTCATTATTGAGAGGTTGCGTCAGTGCATCCATCCATGATGCCTGCTACTTAATCTCTGCGGTTGAAAAAATAGAAGCTCCCATTCCCTGAGAGCTGTATTTCTATTCAGGACAAGCTGCCATCACTACTTACAAAGGTAATGTCATATGTCAACTGGGGTAGAAAATGTATCTATCTCCAGGAAACTAATAAACGACCTCACGGTTTCGACTTGTCTCTCAGAAACTGTTTGACAGGCCAACGGAGGAGTTACAAACGGCGTTCCTCTGCTCTCAAAGAATATTCCTTCGAAGCGTTATTTGCTTGCACCCATGAATGTAAATCGCTGGTATAGTGACTGAAATTCCTGCGTTATTTGGAGTGTGAAATTTTGACACGTAGATCGACGACGAGGATTTGGAGGACACATTGATGCATATTATTGGACACCTGTACTGAAATATATTTTTCTGTCCTTTTTATGATAAGCAAGGTGTAAAATCATGAGTCGAAAAAATCTATGGATTTTCGCGAAATATTTGCACAAAAGCGTCTTCGGAAAGCTGTAACGTCGCGAAAGTGGACGCATTGTTCTGGAAAGGGACAATTTTTTCTTAAGGCTTCATGTCACCCAATCAGAACGCACACAACTATCGTCATAACACGTCATTGAATCGCCCATGCGATGTGAGCGCGGATGGAGAGGATGAGTTCACAACACACTGACCTTTTATGCATTTCGTACTTCTCTTTGATGTTCGCTCTGTCTCCCGTTGCAGCCTTAGTTCGGCATGAAATGAGGGAAACAGACTACCGCTGCATTCCCCCTCCTATTAGATCCATAAAGGATTCACATCTCTCAATGTGTTGATGGAACCTGACCGTGTCGTGAGAGAACATCAGAAGGAGAGAGTCACGGTTCTTTCGCTGCAAATATTCATCAATGATATCAGTAAGGATTTTAAAAAATCTCGAAGCAATATCAGAAAAACAAAATTGCCTCTTTAAATAAATCACCGAAAAAGAAAAATTTTTTTTAAGAAGGACGTAATCCCTTTTTGTGCAAAATAGGCCCAAAAATATAAACGCCGTCAGTGAGAAATCAATCATTGAAAATTATCAACAAATCCCCACCACTGTTCGCTAGAAATTTTAAAATTTCAATTTAATAAACGCAGAAAAGAAACATTTTTAATGCTCCCGAGCGGAAAATTCCATCAGTACATATGTAATAAATTTGCACTAAGTTCACGATAAACTTTGTGTTAATTGGAAAAATTATGGAAATATCACACGCAATTGTTGAGCAGTGACCATAGATCCGATCAATCATGTTACAAGTAAGAGCGCAAGCTGTGTGATTGAACGGGGGTGCGTAATTTAAATCTTTCCACGTCATTTTGGAACAATTCAACACTCAATAATTGATAGCTTAACTGGCTAAAGCACTCGACCGGATATTGAGGGATCTGGGTTCGAATCCCAGTCAAGACGAATGATTTTTTACACTCTGAAATTGTTGCATTGAAATGCACATTAGCGGATGACTCCGTTAAAAGTTACTGTCGCGGCATCTCCCGCAGTTTCTTTGGAATTTGTCCATAAATATTAATAAAATAAGGTAAGTGTAATGCTTAAAAGATAGCAATTGACGATTTTACCACGTGCTCGATAACCACAATATCAAATAATTATTATGAATACCTATACCTTTGTCGTTCAATTTAGCCTTTTACTGATTAAAATACAACTTGCACATTGAAGGGGGAAATGCTTCTTATTTTACCTTCGATATCATCCCTCCCAAATGGAGTAGTTAGATATCTGTCTTGTGGAAAAGTGGTATTATTTGTTCATTATTATTATCCCTCCCCATACTATTTTTCTATTAGGATGAAGACTGGAATTTCCTCTAGGATAAAGGCTAGATCTGTGGAAATGGCCTGGTCTTTTTGTTAGATTTTTCGTTCCTCGTTCACCGACGAACCACTTGATACGTATACCGCACACTCCAACTCAGCCCTTATCTTCTTGCATTCATGGTATCACCCCGATTTCTCCCTGAGTTACCCAAGTAACAAATGAGAAAGTTCCTGAATTGGTGTTTTTTTTTCAAATAAAGATAGCAGAAGTATATTTATTACCACCGTGATAATATTAATATCCCAAGGACAATCATGATTGCCGTAGTAGAAAAGTTTACAAGTAATATATTTTGTGATTGAGAGAATCTTACTGTCCTCGGGTAAAAAAAGAGAATTCTCTGGTATCCTTGACATTGCTCATAAATATATAAACGTTAGTAATAGAACACATACTCATAAATTACAACTCTATTCTTTATCATGAAATATTCGTATTAGACTTTCATGGAAACTCAAATTTCATGACAACATTAGTAACCACACTAACTTTTACGTTAACCATGTTTTACCTGACTGGGTGTGGCAGGCAGGCATAGTGGTTGGGCACAATTGGGAGAGAGATGTATGAACCCGGGGCTCCTTTCAAAACTACACACCCACACCAACAAACCAGACTATTCAACGGAATACTCGTATTGATTTAACAAAGTCTTGTGGAAGAAAGTTTATTCGTAAATGCTGCAAAGGAATCCGTACAAACCCTTTCTTCCACGTTTTCCCATGAACTTGAAGATCTATGCAGAGAGGTTTGCTAGTTTTCATTTACTTTAATGTCTCCTCTTTCTCGTGGTATATTATAAGGTATATCTCGTAGTGTTTATGCCATACAGACAAGAAGACAAGAGAGTATTGAATATATAGTCTAATATATAGTCTAATAATATATAGTCTAATATAATAAGGATCTACATCATCTCAGAAAAATGCCTTTAATGAATACTTGTGTAAGAAAATACATTTTTTTGTGTTTATCAAGTTTCCACAGGTTATTTAATTTTGATATATCAAATGATCTACTTCGTTCGAGTAATTATTGTAAATATCGGAAAGTGTATCAAATTGTAAAGTTTTATTGGTAAAGTATTCAGTAACGTCAGATTATTTGCCAAAATTACGTTCATCTGTTAAGATATAATTAATAAAACGGATTTCGAGGGTCTTTCTAGCGATCTCAACTTTTTAAGTACTTGGTGCCGATCTCTAATGAAAACTGTAAACTATGAAACTATGGATTTCTGGAATAAGAAATCCGGACGGGCCTAAACCTGAATATTAGGCGCAGGAATAGTATCAAGTAGTAGCAGGAAGTAACATAGGGAAAGAACATTGGGAACATCTTCGGAGCTGCATTAATGCGATGAAGCTTCATTAGCGGGATAGTGGGAAGATATTGAAATGGAATACCTCAGGAGAGTGTCGTTTCGTTTTGTTAGAACTCACCTTGAATACGTGCAAAGTGCTTGGGACTCTTCGTATGAGTATCCAACTTTGAAATTAAAAAGAGTACAGTGATAAGCTACTGGTTTCGAAAACAATTGTCATGAGCTAACAGAAAAGATAACCCGGGCTGGATACCACCGATAGCAAGAATATTATAAACAATACTTTAACTTTTCGCTATATATAAATCTTTCGAGTAAAACTCTTGACACAAATAATAATTTTAACCGGGCATTACGTTGGTAGACGTGGGAATTTGACTACCCAACCGAGAAATTCATTTACTCTAGGGAATCTTTCTTCAGTGAAATGATTCAGTACCGCAATAGTAGAAAGAATGACGTACGACAATTTGAACTACTCGGAAATGCAATGACACGCAATGGCATTTTAATCAACAATCACTCTAATGGCCGTTGACAAACACACCCTTCCACATGCCCTCGTTGGCGTGAAACACAAGGGCCGATGACAGCAGCTAGGTCGACCATATAAGGTCAATGCCAAAAGGTCGCCGTGCAAATAGGCTGGCAGTCAATAGGTTGCGGTATAAAATATTCATAGTAAATTAGGACGCTTTGCGAAATGCTCGATGGAAACACAGTAATCAATCCGATGGTCGGTTTGGTAGGTAATGATAGAGTTCACCCAGTGCTAAACCTGACGGAGTGCGCAATTCACACATCAGAGAAGGATAGCCCAAATCGAATCGAACCCGGGCCCTCTTGTCAGTAGTCCAATGCTCTACTCCTGGCATACAACCACATGCCGATATATATATATATATTAATATATATATATATATACTTAAATATATATGTATATATACTTAAATATATATATGTATATATATATACTTACATATATATATATATATATATATATATATATATATATATATATATATATATATATGTATATGAAGTTAGCACCAGTGTACAAAGACTAAAACACAAAAAAAGAAAATGAACTCACTCAGTTTCGAATTTTCGGTGGTCCAAGGCACCTATCTCAAGGAAGAGAAGGACAGAACTCAGTATATATACATATACATACAGTATATACATACATACAGTATATATATACATATATATATATATTTATATATTTATAAATTTATACATTATATTCTTGAAGTGTAGTGTGACATTACAGTCGACATTTTATCTAAAACCTAGTATGTGGAAAAGTAAAAACTCTTTTTAAAGCACATACTTCCACGAAGTGAAGCTAAAAGTTTTGGAGTATATGCAAGAAGGTTGTTAATGCACGAGAAAATTTTCAATTTAACTGCCGAGTGCTTTACCCTCAACTACTGAGCTCATGCCCTCAACTGGTACATAATATTAAATTACTTGTACAGTTTAAATATCGGGTCAATCAATACAACATATCTAACGGGGCCAGTGGAGGAGATATATAATTGTGAAGTCTCATCCAAATAGCTTTTCTATATCTTCCAAAAACGTAGAAAAAGAAAAAGCCTGGTATCCATTTACATAGATGAAAGAAACAAATAATTGCATTTGTATTTTCGTTCCTTTGACCCCTCAAATGTAAAATAGATGTAATTTAACAGCTAGATACTCCAATATTGGCACTATTCTAAGTAATTTTAGAGTGCATTGATTAACAATGGGGATCTTCCATCAATTAATTGGGTCACCTACAGCAGTGACATAAATCCTCGAAAACCTAAGTCATGTGATGCGATACTCAGCATGTTTCCTGAACACTCATTACGACATGAAAAAAGAAACCAGAAAAAATAAAATTTCATATTTTTAAGCGACAAGTCAACCTGAAATTATTTTACATGTCCACATAAACGACAGAATATGATCACAATAACTTGTTGACCAACATTAATACTGTGATGATTTATTTAAAATCTTATTTTATTTTAACCCATTCTATCAGCGCGTACCACATGCTTACAGAGGTATTTAAAACTTACATAAAGCAGGATATTTTTGCTGATCGTTAAAAATTATTTTCATTGCTTGAATTATAAAATTTCTCCTTTAGCAATAAGCATTTAAGCAACTTTAAATGTTAAAATGTCATGTCTTGTATCAGATCACCTACACATCCTAGCGGTTGAACACAGGGTTTTATGAGGATGCAGGACCTAAACCCAACGCTTATGCCTCTATTTAAGGAAGCTGTACCCTCTTCCTCTCCCTCATTCCAATCCCTTCGAACCACGTCCTCCAACCGCTCTGCATAAATTCCTCGTTGGGGGAAGTAACGAGTACCATTCTAAGCAATGACAAATAATACTATATTAGTCAGTGCTTTCCATTAGGATTGGAGAGGTTGGGCTTTAAAATATTTTGTGCGAGCTATACCATTAGCGGTGATTTGTTTTTCCAGGAACACGGAGTGCATCTCCATTTTTTGCATGCATCGAGAAATTTTCAACCAAAAGTTGGGAGTGTTTCAAGAATAAAAGAGATGAATCTACTCACTATCGATGTATATTTGTGTAACGAGCACGGAACTGCTGCTGGTGGTAAGATACTACGGAAATGTATGGATTGTAAGGTTTCTGGAGGAGAATGTTCCATCAAAGGCATGTCGTATTCGTATCTGGAGGCCATAATAATCTACCCCTAAGGAGAAATGATAACGACGCAGAGGAAAATGGCAGATGTGAAGGAAAATATACCCAAAACTCAATTCCAGTTAATTAATGATAATCGCCAAGGAATTAGTTCATCAATGTCAACGGAGTTTACCTCGGTGAGCACTTTAAAGAGAATCATTCAAATGACATGACGGCTGTATGATATTTAGTCGGCGTGTCCCCTTGTCCACAGGATGAGGCATATATTTCGGAATCTTGCAGGAAGGCTTTAAATTGCAAAGTAAATTTAAATTTGTTACTTTAAAACAGCGGACCAGGTGAAGAATAGTTTTCTTGTATGCATCACTTTGGAAGGCCTAAAGGGGATGTATTGAGAGGAGACACTGCTTTGTTGATGGCGTGCTTAAAACGGGAGGGCAGAGAAAAGAACATTGGAGGCAATGGAAACGTGGTTCTGCCGAGAAAGGACGAAATTAAAATGGATAAACAGAGTAAGTAATGAGGAAGTACTTCGAAGAGAGGAAGAAGAGATGAGCTTATGGAGGACTATTACAAGAAAAAAGGGAAGTTAATTGGACTCATCCTTAGGCAGGATATCTAACTGAAGACCATAAACGAAGGAAACACAAAGGGAAAGAATTAGAAAGGTAGATAAATGATTATCAGGAAGAGGTTCTTGAGGTGAACAGCGCGGCCCGTCTGTTTATTTATTTATTTATTTATATTCCTCCCAAAACGCCCTGAAATCATTTGGACCTAAAGACACTTCCGGGAGAGGGAGTTAAATTTTGTCAGCATTGCGCATCTATCTCCATTACATATTAAATCAGCAGTTTTCTTTGTAACAGTCAGTCTTTCTTGTACGATTATGATCGCAACTCGACGCGGTTCATGCTTGGTTTGGATTCACCCATGCATGTGACTTGAGGGATATCATGTCCATGTGGATATATATTATTGATTACCTAAGAAGCATTTCCCACAAATTCAAAATGCAATCAGGCTGCTGGAGAATTGAAATGAGGTGGAGATCGAATTTAGTTCCTAACTAGAATTATAAATATTGTAAACAATTGACCACAGCAATGTCTTATTTAGCATATGATCCCAGTGGGCGAGCTTTTTAGTGGTGAGGTCATGCTAAAATCAACCCCAATAAATTATTCTACGAAACAGCAATGTATATTAGATCAGAAAGTGTACATATAGAAAGTTAAAATGACGTAGGTGGGGATAATTTAGCCTAGGCATATTTAATTGCGAGATGAAAAGGTCAGTAAGGGAATTGGAATCAAATATGTAAAGCCGTGGGGGGGGGGGATGGCATTTCCGCGGAACTACTTTAGTGTTTCGGAAAACACGGGAGGAAGGATTTTTATGGAACAGTTTGTAGCGTTTATGAGGGAGGAACATGGCTGCAGGATTTACTCAGATAACTGTTAGTTCCCATCCCAAAAAAGAGAAAGGTAGCCTATATGAGAACTAAAGAATAACAAATTTGATTCCGTACGCAGCTAAAGTGGTCCTCAGGATCATCAATCAGACTATAGAGAGGAGGTTAAATGATTCCTTAGGGAATGATCAGTTGGGGGGTTCTGGGAGGGGAGAGGCAATAGGAGGAAGATAGAATTCAATAGAGAGGAGAATAGAATATAATAAGGATGTATTGATCCGTTTCGTAAATTTCGAGAAAGTATTTGATTGAATGAATTCTGTAGAATTAATGCATTATTTGCAGAAAATAGGAGCAGATTGGCGGGATACGAGACTTTATCGCAATATGTACGCGCGCCACTCACTGCTCAGCTGCGAGTGGTGAATAGAGGGTCGAGATGAGCTGTCTTAGGAAAAGGGGTAAGACAAGGGTGTCCATTATCACCTGTGCTTTCCTACCATATACGTGGAGGAAATTATTTAAGGGGCATGTGAAGAGCTGGAGGTAGAAATGAAAATCGGAGGGATTTCATTAAATCAGTTAGGTTTGCGAATTGAGGAAGCTTTAGATTGTCAGTCTGCCAAGGATTTGAAAACATTGCTGAGTGCATTGGAAAGTCCGTGCGATTGTTATGAGATGTGAATGAATGAAAATAAAGTTAAGGTTAAGCGATTTTCCGGGTAAAAGAAAGACTGAGTTAAATAACAAAATAGTTCACAAACTTGAGCAGGTGGAACAGTTTACCTATCTGGGAAGTGTTCTGGATCGAAATGGTCAAAGTAGTAGGGATATCAGAAGAAGAATTGTGTTAGGAAAAAGAAAGGCATTGATGACATGGGGTTAAGAAAGAATGTAAAGAAAGGATTATTGAAGACTTTTATATGGAGCGTAGTTTCGTTTGGCACGTAAATATGATCGT
Organism: Hetaerina americana; assembly: GCF_022747635.1. Lineage (NCBI taxonomy): Eukaryota > Metazoa > Arthropoda > Insecta > Odonata > Calopterygidae > Hetaerina > Hetaerina americana. Next base: position 44,337,573 of record NW_027286070.1, read on the forward strand.
TGAAGAATGGTGATAAGTACTGATTGGAGGCTTTTGAAAGATGGGTGTGTAGAAAGATGGTAAAGGTGAAATAGATAGAATGGTAAACATACTGGAGAGGAGAATGAGAAAGCTGGGAGGAATCCAAAGGGAGCAGGAAAGGAGGATACAGAACATTTTAATTGAGGGGTGAATTTCAGAGACAGTGATGGAGGAGAGAACTGAAGGCAAGGAAGCGAGGAAGGGGTGGAAATAGGATAGACATGTTGGATGGAATGAAGAGAAGAAGGAAGTAGGCAGAATTTAAGAAGCACTTATTGCAGTGTGCCAGATTTCAGGTTGTGTTTTGCTAGGGGCAGCAAATGAATGCGACCTAGTCCATCCAAATCCCACCTTAAATGGTATAAGGGTAAAAAATAAGAGAAAAATTACACTTCCAAACACTTAAAGTGTGTGGAAGTGTAAAGTTTCCCTTAGCATTTACCCTCATCATGAAGGAATTCCACAAAGTTAAGCCTGAAACTGTTAACTTTAAATGGTATAATAAAAAAATATAATTAAATGTTTAATTTGAAATATTTTTGGGGCTTGATTAGACGCCAACATTTAGTAAACCCTTAAAACGGTTCGGCTGGATAAGCCTTTCGAACATTTATAATCGGAATCCCTGCTCCTTCAAAATAAAATAAATAAACTTTTTAACGTAATAAATATGAAAAATGTTTTTTTCCAGAATTATAAAATTTCCATTACGATCCCACTTATTCTCATTGTTTAAGACAGTATCTTTACATAAGGCGTGTCATACATTGCGAGCAGCCACGGGGTGTGTGGAAGGGGTATTAAGACCTGTCATGTGCATGTCTGATTATAATTAGGCTAATTTATCGTCTCCCTTTTTGAGACAGGTAGGTTGTTCAACTGCCGTAATGGAGAATATATCAACGATACGCAAGTTATGGATTGATTATTCTAAGTACATTAGGTCGATTAAATATGAATATCAAATATCCTATCGCAAAACCTTCACTATCGACTACACCTTTATCATTACAAAAAAATAATGCAATAATAATATCATCATCGGGCGCGGTAGTCCAAGGGTAAAGCGTTGGACTACTGACCGAAGGGCCTGGGTTTGATTCCCAGACAAGCCTTTCTGGGCACCCTCAGCTGTGGGATTTTTCGGGTACCAGATCTTCCTGGGAAATCGTAGCCGGCACAAGGAAAGGAATTGGCCCCCCTAACCTGATGTGTGAATTTCACACGCCGTCAGGCTTAGTACTGAGTGAACTCGACCTACACTTGCACAAACGACCTTCGGGTTGATTACTGTGCTTATGGTTTTTTTATTAACATCATTCAACTTAGCCTATCGATCATCCAACTTACAGCTTTTTTGAACGGCTATCTAATACACCGTCGGCCTTTTCCCAAGGAGATCAATTAGTACTATGTCATGTTGTCGACCTTTTTACGGTCGTGCCTCTTCTTGTAGTAGCATCTGAAATAACTTGATCAATTCTTATCGAGCAGTTTACGTTTAACGTGGTATCTTCGTACTTCCAGTGACTAATTACTACCTTGATCAAAAAGTTCCCGGAATAACCACCGTGTGGCGCTCCCATCGTTCCGATTTGAGTAATGTTTTTTTTTTGTTAAATTGGTACATCTGTTGTTGATATTCCCTTTAAATCTTAGTGTCATAACTTGACATTTGCAAAAGTTACGTAGCCAAGAGTACATCTATCTCTGTGTGTGTTGGCGATTTTTTACAATTTCAGAAATGGATTTAAATTTGCAACAACGAACTTGTATTAAATTTTGCGTAAAAAACGGATTTAGTGGCGCACGGACGTTGGAAATGTTGGAAAAGTGTTTCGGCAACGATTCTCTAAAAAAACGGTCGTTTACCAGTGGCACGAGCGGTTCAGAAGTGGTCGTGAGTCAATCGAAGATGATGAACGCAGTGGCAGACCATCGACATCGAAATTCGGTGAAAAAATTGATAAAGTAAAAGAAATGTTGGTCAATAACCGCAAATTAACCATCAGAGAAATAGCGGAGGACTTGAACATTGCCTATGGATCCGCCCAAGACATTGTGGTTAATGATTTGGGTTTCCGTCGTGTAGCAGCAAAGTTGGTGCCAAAAGAACTCAATTTCATGCAAAAAAGAGACCGTGTTGACGTCGCAAAAGACATGATTTGCGAGGCTGAATCCGATCCCACATTCATCAAAAGGATCATTACTGGAGACGAGACGTGGGTTTATGAGTACGACACGCAATCCAGACATCAGGCAAGTGAATGGCGTTCACCAAATGAGCCGAGACCAAAAAAACCACGTCGTTTTCAGTCAAAAAAGAAGGCAATGCTGACGGTTTTCATGGATTACAACGGTGTAGTGCATCATGAATTTTTGCCAGAAGGCCAGACAGTAAACAAAGAGTATTATTTGGGCGTTATGAGACGTTTGCGTGAAGCAATTCGCCGAAAGAGACCAGAAATGTGGGCAGAAAACTCGTGGATTTTGCACCATGATAACGCACCGTCGCACAGTGCTATCATTATTCGTAATTTTTTGACGAAAAATGCAACAAATACCATCCAACAGCCACCGAATTCACCTGATTTGGCTCCCTGTGACTTCTTTCTGTTCAATCGAGTTAAAAAACCATTACGGGGAACGCGTTTTAGCAGCCGAGAGGAAGTAATGGAAAAATCGCAGGAAGCACTGATGGACATACCGAAAACCGAATATAAAAAATGTTTCGAGGATTGGATCAAGCGCTGGCATAAGTGTGTTGCAGTCGATGGGGATTACTTTGAAGGGGACAATATAGATTTAGATGAATAAACTTGTATTTTTAATTTTCTGAATAAATTCCGGGAAATTTTTGATCAAGGTAGTATATATATATATATATATATATATATATATATATATATATATATATATATATATATATATATATATTTTAACGCAGGAGAACTAGTTGGAAACAGTTCATTGGAGGAGTGTGAAATTCCTCTCTTGAAACGGAAGCGCTCAGCCGTAAATTTCACGTTTTCCACGAAAATTTCAGTCAAATACGAGTTTATCTATACATATTAATTCAATAGTAGTTTATTGGTTTAATCTCAGGTGGAACATGAAATAATCTTCTCCGTGAAGTAATGAAACGGAAGGATTGAAGAAATATTGGAGGGCAATATTTAGACAGACCTTAAATATTAGCTGAATGTGCTGGTTGAAATTAGTAGGAAATATGTTGCACAGGAATATAAAAAGAATTAAACTGGATATCCAAACTACTGTTTCAACCCGCCAATATCCGGTATCGCTTTGCATTAGAAAATCGCTAAATTTCCTTATCTTATTCACTGCGGCGTGTGACTGGTTTACTCTTCCTCGGAGAAGCAGCATTTTGCGTGCTAAAATTTACTTAATAAAATTCAGTGACAAACTAAAAAGTCCATGGATATCATGAACGGAACAGCTCAATCAACCCAATCTTACTACATTTCGAAAATTAAAATAGAGCCTACTCAAAATCATCTTATACCTCCACGGTCAATAATTTGCTTATTGTGTCCTTGACAGTGACATTTGACAAAACAATGTATAGTTTCCAATATTTGGTAAAAGAGGTTCTTCTATTTCTAAGGTTCTAATTTTTATGCTAGTTCCTTAGGTACTTCACACAAAAAATGCTATCACAGTCAACGAGCATAGTACAAGGAAAATGAAATGGTTTAATTTTAGGTCTAATTTTGAACGTTAGATAAAACACCGTCCTTGCCATGGTACCGGGTTCTAATTACGGAGGTGGCAGTATTTTCAAAAAATTTCCGGACCCCATTAGGACGCCGCGGGGGAAGTATTCCGCAGTGAAATGCACCCTGAACCTGGCGTAAATATTTGTAGACCCTCAAGAACTTTTCATTAAGATTAGATTTATACCCTTCCGAGTGCCATTCCAAAATGGCTCCATTTTGTAATTACCGCCTCACACTAATCATTCATTAAGCCTAAAATAAGAAAATGACCATAAATGTCACGGGACTGCCAAATAATTACAACTATAATTTAAGAATGAGCGAGTATAAAATTTACATACGGTGTAACATACAGGATAAGGACTATCATTGGAAAGAAGAAATGTTTTGGACACATCCCGAGTGATAATTAATATCGTACATAAAATACATTATTGAAGAAGGAAGGAAGATCATTTGCCTCTAAAATCCGTCTTATATACTTTCATGAACCCTTTATTTACACCGACTCTTATAATTGCCCTTTCAGGGCAATGGGATAGTACCTATGTTTTAGAAATATTTAATATTAATTTTGTATCACTTATTTTCTGTAAACAGTAATGTTCACTAGAAAGAAATATGGATGAATGATGATTGGAGAAAGAATGATAAATGAAATAAATTAGAAAAATCAAGTATCAAATGAACTATATACGTTGTTCGTTCAATAAGTCGGTACAAAAGTATAAAAAAATTATTTTTCGGGTAGATTCTTTTTTATTATTCAACATAACCCCCTCCTGACTCGAAACATTTTCTCCAGCTTTTCTCCAACTTTGTTAAGCTGCCCAAAAAGTAGGAATTCGAAACGTCCTCAAAATACGCACGTAAAATCGTGTTGGCCGATAAATTCCTCGCTCAAAATAACTCGTTTTTTGCCGAGCCATTTTTTTAAGTTTTTTAAATTTAAAAAGTCACTGGGGGGCAATTTTAGTAACTACGGTGGATGTTGTAATAATTTGAACTTTAGTTCCATTATTTTTGCCATTGAAACTGCGCAGTTTGTCGCAATGTAATCCGTGTATTGTCTTGATGGAAGAGTATTTACAAGTATGTCTTAGCCAAATGAGGGCGTTTTTTCTTGACTTCTTCGCCCAAACGGTGCCATAACGACGGATAATACACTCCATTTATCGTTTTTCCTTTTTAAAAGTCATTGATGTAGATTATCCTACATGCATCCCATACAGGGATGTACAGGTATGTACAGGGGTGTACTTGTATCACTGTGCCCATCACATTGTCACCCGATTTCGCCGTCTTCTCCTTCCTTGGAGCCGGATCTCCTTTAGAAACCCACTGCTTTGACTGCTCCTTTATCTCTGAAAAGTAGCAGTGTATCCATTTTTCGTCTACAGTTATGTAACGGAACTGAAACTCATCAGGATTGCGATGAAAAAGCTCCAAGCCAACCTAGTAATCGATCACACAATTCTTGTTTATTCTCCGCTGAGAGCAAACGTGGCACCCATTTTGACAAGATTTTTTCATACCGAATTTTTTCTGCAAAATTGAATACACTGTACCTTTTGACATGACTGTGGCCAAAACTATTTTGCGAGCTTTGATTTGTCGATCACTCTAAATCATATCGTGGATTTTGTCAATCATTTCTGAGGAAATCACTTCCACTGAACGTCCCGAACGATGTTCATCATTTGTGGATACAAGGCCAGATTTTAAGTCATCTACCAATTGTAAAGTGTCAAAAACACAGGCACAGATGTCCTATGAAATTCATCCAACTCGGCTTTGATCTATTTGGGTGTGAAGCCTTTTAAATAGAAATATTTAATCAACGAGCAAAACTAATTTTTTTCCATTGTTTAAAATAAACACTTTTTGTTTCTTTAACCGGCAATGAATACCAAGCCATGTGATGGATAAAGGTGAAATTTTAATAGCAGTTTGGTCAGCAATGAAGTTTGCTCTTTACGACTAGCGCCATCTCTTGGTTATTTATAGGAGTTATTGAACGACCCACGAATGTACATTTGAAAGTTACCTGACCAGTAAGAATTAAGAAACAAAGAGAGAATTATTAAAAAATTAAATTTCACTACATACAGTCTTACTGGGAATAAATTTATCAATTGTCAATCGTCCTAAAGCTTTCTTAGTTTCGAAGTTGCTAAGATTTTCCTTGGCAAAGATTCAAGCAACTTGCTTCTCTCTAATAGGCCGTAGCTATAAATAAGTTAACTCCTGTGAAAATGGGATAGCTGAGACCGTAAACTTGATAGGCACTAGGTTTGTTAAGGGGGAAGGGGGAGGTAAAATAAAGTTACAAGTAAGGGGAAATATTGGGAACACACATAAGTCACTCAAGTGTGTTTGGGAAACAGTGATCCAAGTATACCTCAATCGAACACAAAAAGCCAAAATTAATAATAAAAAATAAAACAAACTTAAAACCACTCGATCACTAGGGTGTGTGAAGGAATAACAGTCACTCTCGTGAATCGCATTCACACACACACACACACTCAGGGTTTCCAAGGATATCTCCTACACCAGGGATCCATTGTACTCACACAGTAAAAAAATCAATAAAAGTTAAAAAGAAAAGTCCCAAGTTCCCGTTCGCAATCACTCAATCCCGCGGGTATGTTAGACCTTTGTGAATCGCACTACCTCACTCGTTCAGGGTTTACAAGGATTCCTCCTATGCCCGTGACCCATCAATCACACAGATGAATGTAAAGTAGAACGGATATATCCGTGAGTGTATTCGAATCACAAAGGACAGTTCCGTTTAATGATTTTCGGTGAATTTGACCGATAAACTTCCTTTAAATACAGCAACATTTTTCTATCCAGTTTAGGTGCGTTTCTATCAGTACTCCAAAATTTACCTTTAGTGTATTACCCTTCGGATTAACTCATGAAGAAGAATAGATCTACTTCCCGTATTTTCGTAGAGGATTGCGAATAAATGAGTGCAGTTAGCCTCTGTTAGCTGGGTGGAAGCGTTACAACAGGGCGTGATGAGGAAGATTAGCAGCATTCCAAGCGCCTCCTTCCAGAGGGCGAACGAGACGTGGAAAACCTACTGTTGATGGTCGCCCAAGGGTGCTACTTCGTGGACTTTTGAGGGAATATATATATTCTGGCAATACATATTGTTATATTGCCTTGTAAATCGGCTCAGTCCCACTGCTTTTGGGATAGACAATACATATGATAATGTATCTCAAATTTGCCGAAATGAGATGACATTTAAAACCTGGAACACTTTTGTTGGGAACAATGTAGAGGACAATGTGCGTTTGAGACGCCTTTGTAATTACTTTCAATTTCATATTTAATTGAGGTAATAAGACTTAGAACGGAACTTTGGACTAAGCCAGTTCAATTTAAGTCCAATTAGGCAGAGCCCAATCATTTTACTACACCCTTAGCACCAAGATCCAAATAGGATTCCAACAGTTAACAGCATTTCGTATCGGCATAGGTTCTCAATGTCCAGAAGAGCAAGGCACGACTGAATTAGACGAGCCTGTCCTCGTACCCAAGTTTTTCTTACTAAGCAAATTCTTCGTAGGAATTATTCAATTATAGAAATATAACACATTATTATTATGGCACTAGAATAAAAGATACAGATTGATCAATAAGTGGTTGGTAGGCTCAGTCAGCTTAAAGCATTATGATATAGAACGTATTAATGAGTGCTCTCACACTATTGAGTAGTAGTTGAGTAGTTTGGAAGAAGTGTCGAAAACGTTCATAAGAGTAACATGAAAGAGGTCGCATAATTGTGAGAGACTTTTGAATGCACAGTATCGTATAACCGTCATGATCTTGGCAGAATTTCAAGTATTTCTAGTAAAGTTCTATCTTGGCACAACTTAATAGAGAAAAAGCTTTTTTAGATATAATGAAGCCGTTATGTTTAACTTTAAGATTTAACTCTACAAGATATTCAATATTTTGCCTGTCTAATACGCAAGTCTTCTACTTTTTTAGATACCAGCGATGCAAGTGAATATTTAGGTAGAATATTCCTTAATTATGTACTCTTCATATTTATCCAATTATTTCCCCAACTTTCGTAGCTTTCTGTGCTCGGAGAAAATTGCAAATGCTTTATAGCGTCAGAAACTTGTCCTAGCTCAATTTATCTCATTTTGTTACTGTTTTATCTTAGGATTAATCTTAAGGTTGACAAACTGAATCTTGTCATGGATTGAATTTTAATGAGCATAATATTTCATCCATACTTTCTCTAACATTGATTTGGAGTATCATTATGATCTAAATGAGACCTTCAAAACGTAATGTAAATTGGGGCAAAAATCCAAAAGCATATCCATTGCGAATCTGATGACATATCTGATCGCGATATGAATGAATGGAATCTGAGGGTTGTGCAATTGAAACAACTGTTTTGAAGTCTTTTAAAAAGCCTGGTATTTTAGTTGCGAATAAATTACATCTATAGATTACGTCGAGCGCACTGACTAAGGTCTTCAATTTTAGAATTTGAATCACCAAAAATACCTATTTTTTCTTACAAATAGTTTTAAAAAGAAATGTTTACGGCCCTCACAAGAAGTTCCTGGAGTTATTAATTACTCAGGCGAAATTTTTGGACTTGTTTTCATATAATCATGTGGAGAATCCAAGATTCCAGTTAAATTATTCAAATTAGATGCCAACTCTCAACAAATGAGATACAACTGTGGGATAAGTTTAAATTTTCAGGTATCATTCTGGTTATGTAATTTATTCTTTTCTTCAAACAAGTTGTACTGAAGCAAATTACACGCCTGAATGTTTAATAAAAATACTCTTTGAATATTCGTAGTGAACGAAAGTTTTTTCAAATCAGAAGAAGTTAAAAGCCTGGCATTTTTACATAAATTAAGACAGCAGTTGAATCCTGCTCCTATCTTACTCATTTTTTTCAACTTCTTACTCCAGGAAATTTTATTATAATTTTTCTGATTCTCTTTACAATTTTTTTGCACTAAATTTTTATCTGCAATGGTGAGGAAGTTATCGATAATACTGGCGTGATCGTTCAATTTCATAAACCACGTTGGATCGTTAAATTTCATGAGTTCAAGTCATATGCAAACACCTCTTTCCTTTCACGTACAATATACTTGTATTTTGTCATTTCCGATCCATCTGAATGACAATCCTTTTAAAAAACGAGCTATAATAGTAAGGACGCGATACGAACACGCAGTTATTTAATGCGGGTACTGTTCGGAAACAGTCAAATTTTAAACAAGTTCTCCACCTTTCAAGAGATTTCAAGGGCCCCACTCATTTTTGGAAAGATCTTACTCACCCAAATTGCTTACTCAGGTTCTCCCGAACACCATTTTCAGTGCATCTTGCTCCCGTATTTTATTCCTACCTCAGTATTAGAGAGTAAGATAATCCGCATCTAATACAGAAAAAATCCTTCTGCACTCCCGGAGTTTTAGGAATGAAAGGCAATGTTCTTATGAAATTACAAAGAAAGACAGTATAAGTTGACGGATAAATAAATATTAAACTTTTCCTGGTGAAATGAACAAACAAAGAACAAACGTTGTTTGAGTAGGATAGAAAACCGCAAATGGAAGAAAGCTTGAAAACTTTCCGCTCGGATTCTTTATATTTTATTTGATATAAATATCAAGTAATATCTCGTTACAGTAAGGCATCGCGCGCATCGTTATCTGTCAGAATAATATCAACCGAGCAATTTCCATTTTGACACTGAGATAATCCCTTCTATCCCACACTACATTAGTTAGACATGCCATTGCACTTTGCTAAAGAATATAGGTCTGTAAGGAATTGCAAAAAATACTTCTGGTTGATGATAATGGAATGAAGTGCCCGCCCTACCACTTTTCCGAAGAGTGCATATACAAATTCCCCCCGTGAATGATGTTCTACTGCCATGCAACGAATTTTTCGAAATGTATTTTTATGATACGATAGGACTCCAGATGTTCCATCTCGGTGCAAACCAATTTTCTGCTCAGAAAAGTCACACGAGATAGCTCAGAGAAAAGCAGCGATACATGCGCCGGTTAACAGAGTGAAAACAGATGGATGTTTGAAACTTTACCCTTGGGGAACTTTTTAATCTGATGGAAACAGAACTTGTACACGCTTGTGCGTACTATAACAGCCAAATGTGATGCAACGTGAAATTATTTACACGCAAATACACGAGTAAATAAACAGATGTGCGAAGAGAAATTCTTGAATATCAAACTAAATACATGCCACATGATAACTATGTTGTCAGATAATCTTTTTCGAAAGGCATAAGCTTCAACGTAAACAACGACTTTACATTATTTATCACGAGCATTTTACTCTATAGGTCCAGCAGAATACAGCGGGATTCTTCGATGCATTTCAATGAAAGTGTCGGACTGGTTGCTCCGACGGTTGGGAAAGTGAACGCGATATTCACGATGAGGAACTCTCGGAGTGAACTGAATTCTCGGCGTTAACTAAATAAAATAAACGGAGTTAAATTTGAAAAACTCTGATCATACCATAAAAACAACTTGGGAAGTCTCTAAGAGAAGGGAAAGTTAAAATAAAGGCATTAAACAGCTATCCGAAGTTTTGTTTGGACAACTGTTAAGAGGAGAAAATAAGTACTACCCGATATTAGGGAAATCTCCTCCTCCAGCAACCAAGAGAGCAAAAGCGACTAAAGATAAAACTTTCAGAAATGTTTAAGGCTCTTTTATTTACTTCTGGTGTCGAAGCGTATAATGAGGACCCACACCTCAAAAGAGAATATTAAATAAAGTAAGAGAAACAGTATCCCATATAGATTAATGCGCGCATTTATTCCTCATAATAGTTGCCATCACAATTAAATTAAGATTAAACACCTTGGCCTTTAAGGCCATTAAAGCCTATTTCAAACACTTGATTATTTCATTAAACTAAATAATATACTTCTGATACCTTAATTCCCCCTTCTACATCCCCACTTGTCGGTTCACGGAGCATAACGTGGCTGCACATATTGAAGAGAAAATTTGTGACGAAAAAAAAATGCCCGCAGGATAATTTTGAGTATTCTAAAGTAATATATTGGACGTTAAGTTTGGTATGTATAAATCTTAAACACTTAACGCCTTTAAGTTGAGGCTTTAAAGCCTTCTCTTTAAGTTTGCGCCTTAGAACTTTGGTTCTAAGGCGCAAAGTTCGGAATACATATTTTTATCCTTACCATTACAATCTATGAATACTTAAATGACGAAGGATTTTACCCATACATTTTTTAGTCATTAAAAAAAAATATTTTTGGCTATGCATTTTTCTAACAATTATGTCACACCACCCGATACAATGCCGCTTAGTAGCCAAAGAACATTTTCCATGGATGAATGAAGAAATATTTTATCCCGCGTTCAACTAAAAACCCAAAAACAAGAACCAACATAGAATATGGTCTCATGGGGAAAGAGGGAAAAACTTGGCGAAACGTGCGCATGCATCTAGGTCATTTAATTACATGCGCGCATTAACAGGCGGACCACGAATGTACAGGTGTTATACGATTCCGGTAGCCTGTAAGGGCATTCTTCGCCAGGCGAAACATTTCGTGACACATTTGCGGACTGAAGCGAAGCACTGGGTAGCTCCCAGATTTCCCTATTGCAGTGGAGAGAAGCCAACCCGAGACGGGAAAATTTATTTTCATCTCTTTATGATTTGTTCCTATATTCTCGGTGTTACCGCCTTGCTCATATTCCTCTTTTTACGGCGCTTCGGTCTGGAATACGCGAGATTCTATATATTATAATTCTTGTTTCATTGGTTTCATAAATATCAAGTTAAAATTCATTTAAATTTACAAAAGGCTAAATTGAAATTTTTATAATGTTACCGATACCTGTCCTTGCGCGATGGTAAATTTCTATTTTTTGAAAAGAAACCATAATGACTTGAAAAACCAATTAATAATTTACATTTTATTAATGGATCCCAAATCTAATTCCTACACACATAGATATTTGGAAATTAGGCATTTTTACGTTTACGAGGTATTGAAATTACATATTCTATGTAAGAATAATTTCTGCTGGAATTATATTTCGCTCATTAATTATTCCACTGTTACGCGCTGATAGTACTCCAATACAATTACACTTTTTCACGAACGGTGCTTTTCCTTATAATTTGGAGGTTCAAGTTACTGCCGCGTCAATTATCATTTATTATTATTTAATTCCGCAAAATTGTATCAAAATAGCATAGTTATCTATCTTCCGTTGCAGCAAGCCAGGGAGAAAAGGCACACTACCTAAGAATGCATAAGCGTGGCGGTTTGGGAAATGGTCCAGGAGAGAGAGGCTGAGAGAGAGATCAATCTCGCAGCGAGGAGGCAGGGGTAGAAAAATCATTATGTTAATTTACTCAGCTACTCAAGAGTCTGTCAAACGAAGTTCGGAGCCGCCTCTTTCTTATCTCACTCGCAATGGCTTCGATCGGGGAGAGAACGCGAGGTATCCCTTTGTATCAACTGTCGAAAAAGGCGAATGCATCACAGCTTGGGTGAGTGAGTCGCTCAAGTGATAATAAAGCAGTATTAATTAAAAAGGCACAAAAAAGAGAATGGAATAGAGAAATTTTAACGCAACTAATAGCGGTAGCGTGTGAAGCCTTCTGGTGCATGCATTCCAAATTTTCACAGGTGGACTATTCGCCAAATCATTCTCTGCTCGAGGAAACCATAAAATATTAAATGCTTGCGGGGGCAACTTTGAAATGAAAAGCAATTAAAAATTTCTTCAGCGTAGTCGTGGGGAGACCCTGTTATGTTCTCATAAATCAATCTTTTCTTTTTTTTCACCCACTCAGCTGATCGGACCGCAGTTCATCCAGGCCATCAAGCCATCACTTGAGGACAAATGGTCACCGGAGCTGCACGACGCGTGGTCACAACTCTTCGCGTACATGTCCGCCGTCATGAAGGCGGAGATGGACGTCGAGGAGAAGAAGGCGGCGGCTGAGGAAGCAGCAAAGGCGGCCAAGGCCCCCGCCAACGCAACCGGCGCCCACCGCCACCACCACAAGAGTGGCAGCGCCAGCCGGAGGGCCAGCAGCGACGCTGTCGGCGGGGGGTCCGGAGGTGGCCCCCTGGCGGCCATCCGGAGGGGCACGATGCACTGATGGGGCCCACGGCAACGGGTGGGGAAGAGGAACCTTCCGCGTCACCCCCGCTGAACGGCGTCCCATCCCTGAGGGCCACCCCGATGTTTACCGGAATCGCCGAATGTAGAGGCGTACATTGAGGGAGAGCTTTCAGACGGCGAAGGCGGGAAGGACAGAGGTCCGGAGAGGGTCGCAGCTCTCGGGCGAAAAATTAAGGGGGTGCCACACTTGAGCCACAGATTGAAATCTCTCAGTTGGTCGATGATGAAGCCTTTCGAGTTTGGTCACAGCTATGGTTACTGCATACAAGCCACTTGACTTTAGACATACGCGCCTCCATAACGATAACTGGTAAACAGCCTGATTACAATCGGGCATAGCCAGGGGCGCCATTATGTGCCATATTTATGGAGGAAGACTTAGGCGGAAAACGACAATGTAGCACGATGCACTCGATTGCAATCTTTCCAAAAAATACATACTGGGTTCCGTTTCAGGATGAAATTTGAAAGGTCCTCGTAGATTTGCTGTAAAACGCATATTCGAGATGGATATGTCGAATAGCACGAAGATTTTTTAGGTGGGTTCACACTTTTCGAATTGAAGAACAAGGGATATCCAGCATGAATGGAAAACAAACTCATCCGTTTATTCGTCGTTTCGTTTGACCCAGCATGAGGTTTTCCGTCGAGAAACCACGGGTAATTTGTTTTTTAAGCTTATGTAGAATGGTTGGGAGTCCTTGGTGTTATCAAACAATTACTAAACTGAAGGGTCAATCAGCAGAATATTATGGCGCTGGATGCAGGAAAATTTTATTTGCCTTTTGAGTTCATTTAAGGAGACTGTCATAAGCTCTTTGGGAGGAATGATTGCATAGAAACTTTAGTAATTTTCGAAAGGATTAAATTGAGTAGAAAATCAAAGTGCTTTCGATGATAATTGTGGAAATCCTCTCCATCTCCTGTTGTGGAAACCATCATCTCCTGTTATCAAATCATTCAAGATATCCATACCCATGTGGCTTAATTTAAGATCTGTATTGTCCAATTCTTTCGTTTCTTCTTTGGTCACGTAGTTTTTGCCATTTTCATTATGCATGCAGTGATAATATAAATATCTCTTCATCAATCTACTAAGCCGAACGAATTGGCACCCATCGGTTGGGACCCAAAACATTTTCGGAGCTATTTGTTCACCCAAACAAAAGGGGCCCACAAACGTTCTCTCGTTCGTTCAGACAGTGTAGCTCTCACTGCCTTTGGAATGGGTTTCAGAACTGAGAACCGAGAATCTAATCCGTTTATGTTTCTCGGGTCAATATCATAACGTTTAAATGACAAAAATAAATATTTAAAAACAAATATTTAAATGACAAAAAACGGAAATAAAGAGAAAACAGAAAGATCTAAAACTGATATTCCGAATATGATTACTCAAAGTGTCCAAGTACAGAATAGGACGTTAGGGAGTGTACTGTTGCGTGCACAACCTGAAGATAAATGTTCTGCCTAATAAATATCTCTCGGATCTAAATTTTTCCGGTCTTTTATTTGCGAATATTATTCTCACACAATGAAATTTCCCTGTTCTTGTTAAAAATAAAATCATTCGACTGAGAAAAATTATTTTAACGATGAGTTGACGACTCATAATCGGCGATTCAGTTAAGTACCAATTTTAATTTTATAAATACCGAAGTACCGATAGTTATTTAACCGATTTCGTTGCGAGAGCTTATTATTGCTTTAGTATTGCTAAACACAGCTGATGAGTATTCTCATATTGCGGCAAAAATTTCTCTGACCCATGACATTGGCACTCAAATGTTATTGTATTAAAAACAGTCAGTTTGATTTTCTCTTTAGTTCATCTTATCAGTGGGGCTTTCGTAACTAGTTAATTAGTTTTTTTTCACCTGTGAATTTCTCATAACCATGAAAGATGAAAGAAAGTTTAGCGGGACGTCTTTAAGTCAAGTTTGGCCATTCATTGATTTAGACACTTCAAGGTTTGAAATACATTCGTTTGTAAGACTGGCTTCAGCTAAAACTGACACCATGAAATTAGACCTGAAGTAAAGTAGGCATTACGGGCGTATTAAAGGAATTTTGTAATCCATACACTTTCTGTGGCTCATTTTCAGAACGCAATGGTCCCCTTTACTACATACTACAAACAATGGGGTCTACATAGTAAAGGACCCAATTTCACCTCTTAAACTGAATAAATTTAAGTCATTTTGAGAATCTAGGCTGTGGCAACAAGAGCGATGGGGATATCGTGGATATATTCTACATGAAATGTTATCCTCAGGGTGTCTGGTGTTGAAAGGTCTGGCCATAATCGCCCACTTGATCATTATGGATGCAGATTGCTGAAGGAGAGGAGACACTTGTCGGAGAATTATCTAGAGGCTCCCAAGCGTGATAAATAATTTGAATAATTATGTGGACAGATATATTGTATGGTTTCTGCTGATGCAACGTACGAGAAAATATGATAAAGCAGGATGTGTAATTTAAGCGGAGTACTGGTGTTAAAATGTGTGTGCGAGAAGTGAACATGAAGGCTTGGGTCATTCAAAATTGAGAGAGTAGAATGAAATGGGAGAAGAGAGCGTAATGCTCTTGGTTCCATTATTGCCTGTATTTTGTGAGTGTGGCAAGTGGAATATTAACGTGGTTTTAGGGATTTACACGGTTGTACATATTAAATATAGGACCATGTAGACATACATATGTACTTACTTACATATGTACTTATCTACTTACGTAGATATACATATGTGTATATATATTATATATTTATGCACGTGTATATATATGTGTATATATACCTATACATACACGTCTGTGTGTACATGTGTATATATGAGTGTGTGTGTAATATATTATACACACACATACATATAATATAGGTATGCATATATTTTTTCAAGATGATTCGAGTATTTAGAAATATCGATCCCTATTCTTTGGTTTTACTATGAAATTTTGGTTGAAGGTAAACGAGCAGTATAGACGGAGGAAGGGCCTTCATGGGAAATGGCCGGAAGAGGATGTGGCAGCATTAGGTGGTGGTTGGGAGTTGAAGGAAGTAATTACATGGGCACGAGTGGTGGCATGAATTTAGAAAATTAATTAGCAGGCCAAAACTTAGAATCATCAAGCTACTTTCGCCAACTTCTCCGTGAAAAATGGAGATAATGGTTAGGATATTGTTATGCATACACGAGCAGCTTCGGATGAAAAATACATCATATCCTGAGACGCCGCAGAGCCCTTTCTTTCGCTCATTTGTATTTCTTGGCCGTTGGACTGAAACAAAACCAGGCGTTAAAAAATCAACGTCATAAAGATACGCTATCATCCGCTCATTATTCTTTGAGATAAACGTGAACCAGATTCAAAACCAAAAAACATTGCAGAGTATTTCGTGAACCAACCCCTCTATTTTCTTTTTAACCAATTTTCTCGTGTATTTAAAATTCAAAGAACTCCGGAAACTGCCGCAGCATTTTACTTGAGCAGATTCACCCGCCATTATTCACACAAATGTGTGAATTTTAAAGTGCAAAATTCATTCGCCATTTGAGCATGGTAACAGAAAATTATTTTTGTACGGTATGATTCTCAAATTAGTCCTGCGTGTCATTTTTCCATAATTTCTCTGTATATTTATATATCTACATATATATATATATATATATATATATATATATATATATATATATATATATATTTATATATATATATATATATATATATATACTCATATATACAGAAACAGATATAAGGAAAAGGGATAGGAACACATATAAAGGACGAACACAATAGAGGTGGGGAAGGCGGAATCGAACGGATCACAAGAGTAAAAATATTTCCTCAACCGGGACTCGAACACCGGATCACTCGGACACCACTTGCCGGGCGGATGCTCTTAACCACTTGAGCTATCGAGGATAGTCAATTTACCCTGAGATCCGTGGGTCTAATATGTCGCCAAGCGCCCCGATTCTTTCAGCCAAGAGATGGCGTCAGGGAAACGCACTGTTCCTTTCCTGTATGATGTTGTATGAATTCTAACCCACTGTCCTTTCCTTTCCTTGTGTATTGTCTATTTCTCCTTTGGTGGGTGAAACAGCCCCCTGACGCCATCTCTTGGCTGAAAGAATCGGGGCGCTTGGCGACATATTAGACCCACGGATCTCAGGGTAAATTGACTATCCTCGCATAATCTGTAAGCTGACAATGTGTACAATGTAAACACTAGCAGTGTAACATACTAGACCGAATAAAAATAAATTGAACCATAGCTCAAGTGGTTAAGAGCATCCGCCCGGCAAGTGGAAAGATCCGGTGTTCGAGTCCCGGTTGAGGAAATATTTTTACTCTTGTGATCCGTTCGATTCCGCCTTCCCCACCTATATTGTGTTCGTCCTTTATATGTGTTCCTATCCCTTTTCCTTATATCTGTTTCTGTATATATGAGTATTTATTCGCCGTTTGGCGGGATTTCGTGTTTGAATATATATATATATATATATATATATATATATATATATATATATATATATATATATATATATATAACCATATATATATATACCATAACCATATATATATATATATATATATTATCATATGTATATATATACCATATATATATATATATATATATATCATTACTTCTCTATCTTCCGATGAAGACGGAGTAGAATTCCGTCGAAATTATCAAGAAATAACGTGCGAGTGTTCCTTTTTTTGTGTTTCTATATTGTTTGTTACTGTGTAATGTACTATTCGGCACTTCCGTGTTACGTCTACGAAAGCATATATATATATAAATATACAAAACTAGTACTCACACGTATTTTCCTTCAAGTACGCTCATTTTAACAAACCAATCCCTTACTTCAACGACATACATGAATCTGATATCCTTCAGAAAAAGAGGAAAGGAGAGATGTCCTTGAGAAAAAAAGATAGAAAGGAGCATATAACATTCGCAAAAAAACTTGATTTATGTCCGAGTTGCCCACTCACTCGAATCTTCCAGATTTTAAATAAAAAGTCTATGGTTAACTTGAATAATGCTAAAGTATTCTCCAAGGGAAACGACGTCATTCACTCTGGCTTGAAATACATGTTGATAACCAATGTCACTCCACCATATCTACTACATATATATCTCCCAGCCGCGTAACGTAGGAGACGCCGAGGGTAATGGTACCAAATACGACAAAAATTTTTTTGATCCAATTAAATGGAAGCTTGTCTTTGCGGAGAGAAAAAGAGAGAAATGCAGGTTTGCCGATCTCCTTGCAGCTCACAAAAATGGGAGCGTAAATGTGAGAGTAAACTCCAAACGCCGTAGCATTCCCCGGAAAATCTCTCCCGAAGCGTTTTTCTCTCTTTCATGAAGAGTTGCATTTCTCGTTGACTTCCCATGAATTACTCAAAATGTTTGTTCAGAAATACAAATCTAGGCTGCAATTTTTTTATATAAGAATGCTTTTTCACTCGGGAGGTGTTCGCTAAAATTATACGTCAAACACCTCAACTGATTTCTGCCTCCTTTAAAATCAAATTGAAGTAAAACAAAGCGGTCGCACAATTAAAAAGCCGCTTTAAGCGTATTCTCCAGCTCGATGTGCCAGCGAGATACGAATGAGCTCTTTTGTTTCAACTCGTTCGATAGTAGATGATAGGGAGATGGGGGTCGTATCGGAGAATAAATTATTGCGGCATCACCGCAGAATGGCTTGTAAACAGCAAATTACGGGAAATGGATCGCATTGGTGACGGAAGCGGGCGATTTTTGTTCCCCGTAAAATTATTTTCAATGGTTGACGATGCCAGTTCGAGTTTGCAAAGCGTTCGTTTCCCTCCCTTGAGTTTATAATTTACACATTACGATTATGACTCGTCCAACAGTGAGCAATTTGCACCGGAAGTGCCATCTGGATGCTGTGTGTGACACAGGGCTGGTGTTTGTTCATGTTCAACGCTCAATGTGACCACTTAAGGCAGCATTAACCCACATTTACATTCTATACAATTACCTGATCTCGTATCCCTGTTTCCTGGGATGTTAACAGCTTATTCAAGTCCGATTAATCGCCGAATACGATTAGGCGAGAGCCCAAAAGCGGAATAAAGTCTGCAGAAAAAGAACAAACATTTTCCCATGCTGGGGAATGTCAAATGAAAAAAAACTCAAGTTTACTATTTAATCTATTCATAATCATAGTCCCACTTCCAAACATACTTCTTCCTCACTATATAAACCATAAACTTCCTCAGCTATATAAACCATAGGTGAAATTATAACTTCACACCTTTCGTGCAATGAAATGTGAAATGTGGCTATTCAATGAAATTGTGGGGAATTTTAGAGTTCATTGTCACTATGAATATCAAATACGTACTTTCACGAAGTCACAGCAGACTCTGTTTATTTTACTTCATGACTATAATGTTTTGGGAACCACAGAATTTATATGGAGCACCGAAATTAAAAGTATTCAACTTGGGAACTTAAATAATGATTGACTCCTACACCTCTTCCTAATATGGATTACATAATTATGTTGCACTGTACTTATTTGATAATTAAGGCCATGTGAACGACTTTAGGAATCCCCACTTCTCGGCTACTCTAAATAAATGTAAAATCATTTCCGAAAGAAGTTGGTCTACAGTAATTCCTAATTCAATCCCCTACGACTCCCATTATTAAAATAAATGTCTAAACGCTTTCGGTTTTTGACATATGATAATGTCAGTTACGAATTTAATAGCGGAGATACCATTAAATAAAATGTTTTGATGGTTCTCTTAACTTTTCCAGTGAAAATGTAGCTTAAACTTTGCTCTTGATAATTCGATGTCCCAACGACCCTTTTGTTCTCGAATCTATCGAAAATCAGATGACGTGGAGATAATATATATATATGTATCTGGGTGAATATTTCAAGTTACCACCATGGACGACGATTTAGTAAAATTGTAGTAATTAAGGATGATCAAATATTGGTTGTCTGGTTCCTAGACCTTAAAATTTATTTTCTCACTGTGATTAATTTGTTGAATGGTTAAAATTCAATGACGACGTCATCAAAACAAACAAAGTAATTAGAATGCCGGAGTGGGAGTCTTTGACTAAGGACTTAGAATTCAAAATAAAGAATGCATTACAAACGAAAGCGTGCAAGGATATGTTTCTATGGATAACATTTTCAGCGGATTCCAGCTTCATTCAGGCAATATCTCAACCGAAATAAAAATCTGGAACATAAAACAAGCGTTTTAGGATTTACCACTTATGTTTAATATTAAATAGATACACAGACCTAACATTAAAATTCCCATTAACTAACACTAGCTTAATATATTCAGATATCCATACAGCGATTGACACTATTGGCACTTTTACATATCTTTGTGTTTTATTCAATTTTTATTCTTTTTTACCAAGCATGATCTTGATCTCTAAGCTCTATCCCTTGCACTATTTTGTGTGAAGTTAGAATTATGCCTTATTGCGAAGAATGAAAAATTCCTCGTTCGCAGTAATTTATCAGAAGAGGAAACGAAAAATCATGATGTACTTTGGTTCCAATTAGTAATTCGTAATCATGCGACTTTGTAATAAAAAATATGCTGGTACATTTGACTTGCCAGAGATGAAAATCTTATTCTTAATCTTATATTATAGGCTGATTTTAGTGATCCCAAGGCGGTATAACATCCGGAATCCTCTTGCCAACTCTTGGACACTTGGAGAAGAGCATAAATAAAAAAATGCTAACTTTATCTCCCATTTTCAGCAATAGATACGGTCTGCAGATTAGAATACGCTTTGATGAACTACTGTCTCTCATTGCCAGATTTAAAACTTGAAAAATGCCATTATCTAGTGACTGAAATGCTTCCGCCGCAGTTTCACCGAATAAATTGTCCCTTGAGATGTGTATTCATAATGATGGAGTAGATATAAATTAAATGCTTTGAAAATTTAATTTCTAGGGCTGATAATAGTCACCCAGTAAGTGAAATGTCACCCGCTATCAAAAAACAGACAAAAGTTCCATCTCTTAGGAGTGAAAATCAGGAAAGATTATTTAAAATATGGTCAATTAAAAAAGGAAAATATTTTTTGAACGCAATGATATTTAAACCACTGAGCTTCCATGATATTTCAACTCCAAATTGTTTAGAATTCCAAAAAATGGGGTTAAAATTAGTCCTGCGCAACGTGGTCCTTCTGTACACGCAGTAAATCACGAATCGATACAAAATATGAAATTTGCCCAAATGTGAGATGATCGGTAACTCTGAATTCATTTTGCATATAATACCCACCATACCTTTTATATTCTCTTGGAAATTTTGAAGTGATATATGCATACATAATTTACTTCCCATTGATGCCATCTTTTGATGATGAAGATGAAACAAAATGTGCTGGGCGGGAGTCTAAAAGGCTCGGCGCACTTTTCATCACTTGAACGCAACCAAACATAGAAGTATGAGTATTTCAATACTTAAAACCCCTTTCCCAACACCTAATTCGTTTTTCTTAATTGCTGTATCGGTGATCGAATGCCTCCTCTCGTTGTTCTTTGAAAGGCAATTACTTAATTATTACTCCGCAAAAAACGAATGCCACTCCACCATGCCTAAGTATTTGGATTTCCCAGTAGTTCCTGAGAAGTACTTCCGCCCATTCACCCATGAAGATGCTACCTTCTACGTAGGACTTCTGTGGCCGAGGACGATTTTTTTGGCCATCGTCAACAAAAAAAAACGTTTAAAAGTTTTTTAACCTCTGCATTTCCATTTAAGTCTGAATACATACGTCCATGCATTAGTTTCATTAATGTAATTAAGCATTAGCATAATCATGAGAACGATCCTGTTCCAAGTAGGTTATGCCGAGGAGGGGAACCTTGCGAGTCAGAAGATAGTAACGCTCACAGCGAGAGACAGATGTGGAGTAGCTTCCCTTTTTATGTGAAAAAAAACCCCTTAGATCAGTATTTTGCTAGGGTATGAATGTAACAGGGTGCCTACATTTTAACGTGGAGAGGTACCACCTCATGAAAAAGTACTGCTTGGGTGGACATTGTAAATTTCGTCGAGTGTGAATTTTACGGTTAGTTTCCAGTTTCTGTCCCCGTATCCTATCCCATGTTCTCCCACCATCCCCCGCTTTCCGTAATATCCAAGCGGAGCCGCAGTTGTCACGCTAGTGGAAGATGCCCCCCAAGGGGGTTTTGGCGACCACGTAAGGGGGACGCCCTCTCTCCTGTTGCTCTGTTTCACGGGGAAGACCGCACTGTAATTGGTGAGAGAAGAGGAATCATGGAGAACCTCCCCGTGGATGAGAACACGGACGCTGTGACGCTGTGTCGTGATCTTGTGAAGGATAATGCCTGTACATGGTGTTCATGTGAAATAATATATCTCCAATAGTTCTCGACAAATGCTTTGTTAAAAAAACTCACGTTATAAACGTGAGTTTTCTTTGTACATTGATGAAGACCTCTATCTAAATATTTACAAGTTTTGTTTATTTTTAGTTATAAGCCTGAGTAGAATTGAGAATATTTTCATAACGTTCAATAAATTTTAAATTATCCAACAGTAAACAATATAGCCCAAACCATCGAAAAGGTTGTCGATCCATTGATTCCACTCGATGGTTCAACCAATTATATTACAATAAACATGCTAATTTTGTAGTTTTACCGATTATCCTGCATTAAACTGAGTTTAGTTCCCATTTAACAGATTTCATTTGCCAAGATTATTTTACGTGCCGTTAGCGATATTAATAGTTAGATGAAATTTGAATTTTTATCGAAATGATATCCATGAATCTATTTCTTTTGTTGAAAATATTAATAATTTGAATGAATAATTAATGCAATTGGCAACTGTTATGAGAGAAAAAACATGGAAGGGCAAAAAATGAAACTTTTTCTATGCAGTTGTGTGGTTAGAACCAACTTCTTTCCTACAATGGAATCCCTCAGGTAGATTAATCTACTCTTCCATCGAGGAAGACAGATGTGCCACTAAATGAATTCCAAATGTTATTGCCCTGTTGTGTGTGTTATGTATTCATTTGTTTCCATGTTTCGCAGTCCAAATTGTGGAGCAATTAAAACTATTTTACATACAATGGCACCGTTTACTAGCTCCTCCACAATTTATAACAGGTTACAGTTCATCACATTACCAGGAATGGCAAATTGATGTTATTAACCATGTTGAAAAGCTCTTACTTTTGTGTTTTAATTGAATCTAGATTTAATAATAGGCACAAGAAACAGCTTACGTCAATATTATAATTGTGTCGAGAACTTACATAGCTATAAATATGAGTTTGAAAAAGCAAACAGAGTTGTCTGCTATTTTCCAAGAGAATAATGAAGATAATAATAATAATAATTTTTAATAAAACTAAGGTGTTTTTATTTGTGTGTTATTCACAATGTGTTTTGATCTTTCCTCGCTGATGTTGGTAGCCTTCACATAGTCACAGGTGCTAATTCTTACGCATATGCATGCGTCTATGACGCACATATCTTTTAACTCGTAATATTAATTTTTATGAGCACTTCTGATTAAGTTCCCCATAAAAAACCTTCTCTGTATCTAATATGTTTTGAAAATGTAGTGCAAACACATTCCATTGGTTGCAAATGCCGCTCATTACGCACAAAAACCTCTCTGCTGCTTAATAAAATTGAAAGAGGAAGCTGAATCTTGTTTCATTTGGCTAACATCTTTTATTTGTAAAAGAACATGTCGCTATATTCGAATTAAAATCATTTTACCTTCACGTAAATAATCGTATATTATATTATTGAAAGTTTGGCATTTTAACATAAAGAGTCACTTAAATTTATAGGTATAAGTTTCACCATGTAGCAATCCACAAGCTGAATTTTTCAACTAACCATGATCATTTACCTGACATATTGCTGAATTTATATCTTTTCCAAGAAAATAGTCTGAAGGAAAATATTTCAATTCGATATTTTTAAGCGTATTATGGCAACACCAAATATTTATTATGCCAAAAATCATGACTGACAGTAATAATGTAACACTTATTCAATTATTTAAAGATTATTTGCCCGTTCATATTCAAATGTTTACAAATGGCAATGTACAACCGGATAGAAGGAATCAGTAAAATTCAACGCTTCCTTGAATTGTGCCAAAATGAGAATCACGCTTGTGTGAATATTTCTAAAAAATATTAGCTGTAAATCAAATTCATGCTACTGGAATTATGAAGAAGCTTAGTGTACGAGACTTGGATATCAGGAAAGTTTTCGTATTAAACATAACTGTGCCGGGTACAGTTTTTGCGGTCGAAAAATAATAACAATAAATCAAAATATACTGCGAAAAATTTCAATCGCCAAAATCACATTAAAATTACAACTCTCTGCCTATAACGCTAGGTCGATGCTTTGATAGTGAGTAGGATACGGTTAAATGATATTTAACGAGTTCGAGTTTTTATGACATTCCATTAACTATTCCACCTCATCGGTTTCCGTGAATTTTAGAAATGTACAGTCATTTCCGTCAACATAGGAGTCATAATATGAAGTGAACATGAAAAAAACAATTGCAGCACATTAGTCCGACTCCACCCTTGACTGTTTTAGAAGCATTCTAATTAACTACAATCGACAATAATTTCAGAACTTCGGCTACTTCTGCTAATCATTAAGCGGTACTCTACACCGGAAAGTTTTCTGTTGGCGTGCAAGGCAATTCAACGCCAAACTGGACTGCATGCCGGCAACGCCGTCATTCACGGAGTATTTTCATGCTAAAAAAATCTCTCCACTTAACGGATCTCTTCATGGCACGCTGACTCGCCAAGGACGTGAATATTTCCCGCCTAGCATTGATCCAAACCGCCGATTTTATTACCACGATTTCATTTTCTCACATGGGAGATATACAGAGGCATCTTTTGTCGTAAAACCACACCATCGCGCCACTTCCTGTATCAAATATGACGCGGGACTTCGGTTTTTAACATCGTTTCCGTCATTTGGAACTAAAAAGACAATTTGAGATCGATCCGTGACTTAAATTTGAGGCAATAGAGATTAAGAGGTATCGTATAGTTTTATGTGATATCACTGTAATTGGTGCATATTTTCTTTAGAAAATATACAGTTGATAAAGCTCTCCAATCTAAAATTTTTATTTACAACAGAATAAATTTCACTTTTCACTTGAGCACTAAATTATAAGTTATCATTTTGTTAATCTTACTTCTGATTATGGTTCC
This sequence comes from Hetaerina americana, assembly GCF_022747635.1. Lineage (NCBI taxonomy): Eukaryota > Metazoa > Arthropoda > Insecta > Odonata > Calopterygidae > Hetaerina > Hetaerina americana. The sequence continues at coordinate 44,362,847 of NW_027286070.1, forward strand.
AAAGACTTGTATAAAGTTCCAAAGTCTTAGAAAAGTTCCATGAAATATTTAATTTATAAGCAAAAAATATTAAGTTAAGGTTTAGATTCGTATGGGATTAGTCACTCGTATACATATAGGTATGTAACTGAAATATTTCCAAATAAATATGATTTTATAAAAAATCATCCAAAATATTTGATGATGAAATGAGTAAAAGGTGAATTTATTGATGAGTAATTGCCCCAAATTAAATACAGACTTGAGAAAAGGAAACAAATAAGAATATCTACTTGTAACGACTAAAATTTTCCATGGTTTCCTTTTGTCTCGATCGCAGAAATATGCGTTTAATGATATAAAAATTTTGACTGCAAGAATGAAATAGCGTGATGATGAACTGGAAATTTTTTAAAATATATACTTAAGAGCAACGGCAATATCATATTCATATTAAGTTTGCCCTAAATGAAATCAAAAGAGAGAATGTAAAGATTTTCTTTATTTTGTACATTCTCAGATTTAATATAAACACTACTCGTTGTACACCCACTCACACAGTTTGCATTTCTTACCTCAGTAAACATCCCACCGTAGTAAACTTGACTCCTCCAGATAGCTACTCACATACTTGTACAACAGCCCTTTAAAGAATGTAATTATGGTTTATATGAAGGAGCCCTACCAGCATCTTCCTCATTAATCACCCGTAAATAAGGCAATTCAACTATCATTACAGGCTGATGAATGAGCGAAAAATTGTGAATAGTTATTGCAAATTAAAATCCCTAAATGTTTAGCAATTTCTCATGGCTTCAATTGCTAGTTTCCAAGATAGTTTTGATGCACTAAGAGTTGATGAATGTGACCACCCACCATTCTTCCTTTGGAAAGGTTAGTAAAGTGCCACTTTACGTTATGTTTTTTTACAGTTTCTAAGTACTTACTTATATTTCATTTCCTAGAAAAAAAATTCAATTTCAAAAGCCTCATCAAAATTCCAACTCCTAGGTTCCTTGTTCCCATTTAACATGTAATTCTGTCAAATCAACAATCAGCAGCAATGGGTGGCTGAGAGGTGGCTCTTCCCTCGTCGATTGCCGTTATCTGAGCAGATTGCTCAGCAGCCTTTTAATTACAGAGCTGTGCGGTCCATGCTCGATCCACTTTTACGGCTTCCTAGCGCGTAGATGGTTATCGCCATGGTTACGATAAACTTACCTTCTACTTACTGCTCCACAAACGCGGAAAATGTACACACAGTCACACTTTCAACAACTTTTTTTCAAGATTGCAAACATATTTGAGAAAGGATTTCGACGAATTTGGAACTATGGTGTGATTATATCGTGAACATTTTGTTTAAAAGGTAAGAGAAAATTGAAGAAACTAAATCTTTATAGATAATATTGTGGATTAGCTGAAGCTGCATTTCCACAGCTTACTGAGCTTAACTGACACGCGTATCCTTGCTCAATCGATATTCAGTAGTATTTATGGTTTTGACTTCGCCGAGCCCTCCAATGAGGCGAGAAAAGCTAATCTTGCATGCAGGACAATTCTCATACTAAAGTATGTGTAAGCCACACTGCCGATTGGTGATTTGCCCTCAAGTGGAGTTAAAAATCGACCTTGGAATCATTTTTGTCAATTGAGAGAGATCTGATGTGAGTTGAAATAATAAATTTGCATGGAAATTAAACAATACACCATGAAAACATGTACACCACTCAGGCAATGCTATTCATATATGTATTCTCTATTTACAATAGCCAACCCGAAGGTTGCTTATCATTCATATACAAATCGAAATATTACTCAAAGGACTCCTTCTTTTGAATAATTTAGTGTGTTTAAATCATCTATGCAGACTACTTAAGCGACTTTGACACTCATACCGACATTATAAATAGCCGCGGTGTAGGTTACCCACGTTTCCGAGACCTAGATTGCAACTTCGCATTGTTTACAAACTAATAAATTCTTCACCCAAGTATGACGGGGCTCAATTATTCATCCCTTTCCATTAATCAAGCACTCACTTTAATTTTTTCAAATTGTATCCCAGCTCAATTCATTCAACTTCAATTTACTCAATTCACAATCCATATAGTGCCCTTAAGCTCATAATTCATCAAACTTACAACAATTTGCTCTTTGAAGATGCTCACTGCAACGCACTTAAAGCACTTACTCCGCATGCAGCTAAAAGGCCTTCCACCCCTATTCAGTAGTATTTAGGGGAGGCTACCGGCAGCTGAGGTCATGTGCGCTATAGGGGATGGACAGGAAAGGATGAAGGGTGGAGAGAAACCCGGCGTCATCATTAGCCTTACGAAAGGCGCCAAGGGATCCGCAGCTTAACGACCCATCCGACGGACGGCGTACTCACTTAAAGTGCCCTCCACAAAGCACCTCAAGTAGGGATCTGAAAAATATTTAACACCGCTGGGGTTTGAAACCGGGCCCTCTGGGTGGGAAACCAGTACGTTAGCCCCCGCACCATCTCACCCACGTTTTTCACATTATGAAAATAGTCCGAGAGGAAGAGATAAACCGTGGAAGTAATGAAGGAGTGAACGTTGAAAACAATGAATATTAAGTTTCAGAAACAGAAGAGCTTGCATCAAATACTGCATGAATGTGACTGATCGAAGGCAGCATGTGAGGGAGGGCCATCATGGAGAAAACTAGTAGAAGAGAGTAAGTCCCTCGAAATAACCCAAAATGAGACTTTTTTGATTTTGTCATCCGTGCAAGTGAATTATTTTAAGGATGCGACCATCCTGGTGGAATAGTCGAGGCGTCTCACTGTTTCAATGCATTTTATAAACTGTTCTAGTAGCTACTAATTGAGTACAGTTTTGGGGATCATCGATGTGCAAAAACTTGCAGCATGTTTTCGCACACCATGCACTCATCTATCAATTATGAAACATTCTCACTAAGGTAAAAAATTTTGAAAGAGTGAGAGTCGCACGTTTGAAGTAGAATTTATCTCCAGGAGTCCTATTGCTGAAATTCTCATTAGTGAGGTTCGTTCATATCTCCACTTATACCGTTGATAGAAGAAAATGAGGGAATCAGCCCATGCGTGAAATATGATGGTGGACGTTTAGCATTCGTGTGAGGCTAAGCGAGATAAGCTTCTTTCTGGCCATATAATGAGCGCTTGATAGTCCGCCTCCTCCTCCAAACTCCGGGACGACTAAGGTAAGGTCGCTTAGGCCTCGTTCGCTCTGGTCATGTCTCTACATGGGCGAATCATGATATGATCAAAAATGTATTTTACTATGAACAAACGGTTAGCAAATGCCTTATCATTAAAATGCAACAATTCCAGAATGTAAAAATCATTTGCCTTGACTGGGATTCGAACCCAGATCCCTCAATATCCGGTCGAGTGCTTTAGCCACTTAAGCTATCGACTCTAAAGCACTCGACCGGATATTGAGGGATCTGGGTTCGAATCCCAGTCAAGGCGAATGATATTTACACTCTGAAATTGTTGCATTGAAATGCACATTAGCGGATGACTCCGTTGAAAGTTACTGTTGCGGCATCTCCCGCAGTTTCTTTGGAAACCTTATCATTTAATTCCAATCCACCAGATAAATAACGTAACGGACGTACGGCAAATAATTAATTGAGTCATTCCATGATTCGCAGGTGCAACAAATGTATTTTGCCTTCCAATATTTCCGTAATCTAAAATATCAAAGATAGTGAAATGGAGAATTAAAAGTTATATAGATAAATTTCCAACTTTAGGATACAAATACGTCATAACCCTCTTCCAATTCTCAAAGATGAAGTTTAATCGAAAGATCGGTAATCTCGAAAATATTCAAGTGTATCTACCTAATTTGTGGACTCGGCGAGGACTAGTATAGGAAAAGGGACGGCAGGGAGGCTAAAGAGTAAGAATGGTGATGGTTGATTGCAGAAAAACTAATAGCGAGACAAATAATAATGGAGGAGTTTCCCCGTATGGACAACAACCTTGACTTGGTGGAGGAGCTTGAGCGCTACGATGGTCCATAGAGCAGTGCTAGCGGGATGATATTTGCTCCTGTTAGGATCATCCATGCCAGATAGGTCGTATGTTAGGAGCCAGACGAAAGGTAGTCCGTACAGTGTCTGTTCCTCAGTGAGGCGGCTGCAATGGCGTCTGACCCCAGTGGTGCGGCCAGCAAGTGATGGTGTCACGTTAAAAACACTAATGAGGAAGGCAACGGGAAACCACCTCAATCATCATTCCCAAGATTAAAATGATGGACAATAAAGAGAATATGAGTCCTGGACACTACGGGGCTCGGCCCAATCGGCCGTTTGTCGTGCCCGGCAGAGGGCGAGGCAAGGCTTCCGCGGTGGTCATCTCACAAAATTCTCGCAAAGCGAAAGCGACAGAAGCGGCGGAGAGGAGAATCTAATTAATAACAAAGACGAAAGCTATTAAAATTTTCCATCAACACCTAATTAGTTAAAATATGGACTTGGAATGTTATGAGGATGCTAGGACATTCATAAAATACAAAGTGAGGGGTGGAGGGAGGAAATATTGATATTTTAGGGGTGTGGGAGGTGAGATGGATTAATAGAGAGGCCCAATGGAGCGATTAATATACAGCAATGTATAGCGGTGGGGAAGAGATCGAACTGGGGATGGTAATAGTATTGAATTGAAGTAAAATAAGTAAAAAGGTAAGAAGAAGCGTAGCAAACATACATAAACCTGTATAGCAAGCGACTGATAGAACATTATTAGCAAAAGTAAAAGCTGAGAAAACAACTTGGTCAATGTCCAGGTATATACATGCCACCAAGGGTTCAATCAAAGGGAGGAAGATGTCGATAAAGTATACAACCATATAGAGAACATAATGGAATGGAGTTCTTGGAAGGAAACATTGGATGGTGTTGGGGGACTGGAACACGACAGCAGGCAAAGGAAGACATCGCAGCAAGGAAGAGGACCACAGTTTAGGGACGAGAAATAACCGCGGGGAAAAAACAATGTGATTCTGCAGGAGACAGGGGTTAATCATAACGAACACTTGATTTAAACACCAAAATAGGCCTTACTTACATGGGAAATTCCCGGGGATTCATAAAGGTATCAGATAGACTATATTATTATTGGACACCGACAGACAGAAAATGTTATCAAGGACAGAGAGATGGGTGTAATAGAAGAAAATGAGAAAAATCAAAAAAAGGGGTATCGAAAGTCCCAAACGAAACTATAGGAACAGTAAATAGGAAAAGCACAAAGATTCCATCAACTGTGGACGAGGCGATTATAAAGACATAGGAGAGAAGAAAATGGAATAATATAAATATAAAGACAGGTAGAAGGAAGTATTAAGAGTTAAATAATAAACTGAGGTGGCTGACTAATAGATAAAAAAGCAGGGTGGAATACGCAGTGCAATGATATGGAAAGTTTACAGAGGAAGGGTGGAATTGGTGCACTATATAGGGAGGTTAAAACCCTACCAGAAAGTAAGAAGGGAAAATCTGTGATAGCAATCAAAGATAAGTCCAAAAAATATTTATTGAAGGAGTAGATACAAGAGAGATGGAAGAAATTTACTACAGACCTGCATAGTATAGACATTAGGTCGGCAAGGTTAAACTTAGAAAGAGAATATGACGTAAATAATGAAAGCTTATGTCCAGGCTTACTCAATGGTGAGATAGAAAGGGCATAAATGGAATTGGTGCCAATTAAGGCCATGGGAGTTGACAACATTCCCTAGGGAAAGACTAAAAGGTTTTGGAGCAGGTGGAAGGAAGAGTTTTTATGGACAAAATCGGAGCATAAATGAGAAAAGAATTTGGCCAGAAGACAGTCCTATGTGAGGACTACAGAACAATACGTTTGATTCTGCATGCCACTGAAGTGGTTCTCAGTATCATCAATATAGGAGAATAGAGAGTAAGGTATATTATTACTTAGGCGATGATCAGTTTGTTTCAGGAAGGGGAGAGGCAAGCATGATACCAAGCAGTAATGAGGTCATTAATAGAGAGGAATATAGAACACACCCATAATGTAATTGTCTGTTTTGTAGATTTCGAAAAGGCATTTGACAGAAAGAATTGGGTAAAATAAAGGTATGGGAAGGACTGGAGATAGGAATTAAAGTCAGTGGGGAATTAATGAAATCAGTTGGGTTTGCTGATCAAGCTTCAGATGGTAAGTCAGTCAAGGGGCTGCCAGCATTTCTGAGTGCATTGGAAAGTCAGTAAGCATGGGATGAGAATTAATGTAAATGAAACAAAGGTTATGCGGTTTTCCAGAAAGAGATAGGCTGCTTTAAATATTAAATTAGGAAGGAAAAAACTAGAACTGGTGGAACAGTAAATGTATATTGGAAGTATTTTGGACCAAAATAGTCAAAGTTTTAGGGACGTAAAGAGAAGAATTATGTTAGGCAATAAAGCTTTCACAAGGAGGTGAGAATCGATGGCAGGGACATTGAGTAAGGAAATTAAGAAAAGGCTCAATGAAACTTTGACATGGAACATGGTTTTATATAGTGCAGAAACATGGTCATCAACTCAGGATGATAGGCGTACATTTGAGGCTTTTGATTTGTAAGTGTGGAGAAAGAGATATTGACTAAAACAAAAGAAATGAGGATAAGCTATGCATAGTGAGGGATTGTTGGAAGAAATCCAAATAAGGCAGGAAAGATGGATGCAAAGCATTTTGATTGTGAATAGGATGTTGAAGACAGAAACAGAGGGGAGAGTGTCTTAGCAAGCAAGGAGGGGATGGAAGGAGGAAAATAGGTGGAATTGAATTATTACAATGTTGAATGTCTGGTTGTCTTTGTAAAGAGAGCTAAGGAAATTGTTGCTCTACTGGTAGCTTGTGTTCATCCAATATGTACCTTAACTGGTAGATTACCATCAGTAATAATAATACTTCATCAACCTAAAACTTGCATTGAAACTATAGAAAGGAAAAAAAAAACAATTTCAGAGATATTCAATTAACTCTATAAAAAGCTGTGGGGGGGGGGGGAGAACTTATTGATCAAGGATAATTTTCATATTTCATTTTCCAACTTATAATGTGGATTGTCTGAAAAACAGCAAACCAACCCATCCCACCTGCATTATTTATGTGTCAAGGGGCACCTATCATCGATGTTGTCACCTTGTATTTTCTTAACCTATGGTAGAAATCCGGTCGAAATTCAAATAAGATTTGATATAAAATATCCATGTCAACTCGCAGTTATCATTTGATGTGATCAGGTAATATTTAAAATTTTATAAATATCCCAGGTACACATTTTATAAAGCTATAAAATGAGAAATGTGTGAAACAAGACAGATTTTAGTAAAAATGAACATGAATGATCCATTACTCACTTTTTCAAAATGAAAATGTCAACCATGAAATACATATATCATCAAATAAATCTGATATCGTCCTAAATATAATGATTTATCAAGGGCTGAGTGAGACCTAGAGCAGACAATAACCTCACTGAATAATGGTAGCATATATATGAGTTTTTTAAATAACAATTCAAAACGTTTATTGCATGGCTTTCGACCAAAGTATAGAAATCAGCAAAATATGCTTTCATGCATTCTAAGAGGAACCTTTCAAAATATCAGAGACTGCACAAACTTCAGTTTTGTTTGAAGAGGAGAATATTGTTTCATTTGTCACTTCAAATGATTGAATAATGAAACCCCAATGAGCATGCCATGATTATAAATCTCAGACTTTTGAGAGGGACATGCATATACTCATCAAGAACATATTTTTTTAAGTTCTGATTTAAGTTGAGTCCTTCACTAATCCACTCTAATGACCTACTTACCAAAGCAGTATTCGCATAAGTACAACAAAAAGTTTACTCTGTTAAACTTTGATAATATATTCTATGCAAACTAAAAATACACTGAATGGCATTTATTCAGACCTAACTGATGCCTGAAAATACCTTGAAGTAATAAAAGAAATCATAGAGCATTTGACTATCATAACATACTACAAATGATATCATTCCATCCTATTTCTCTATCCCCTTGATTTTTCACCAATTATGCGATGCCATTTCATTTTATTTAAATAATTATAATGAAAATAGAAGTTGGAGTTTTGTGCGGGAGTCAACACCGATTTATTAGCTTGTATGTTGAGGGATATTTCGTTCATTTTAAAATGACCACATTAAAAGAATTCGGCCTCAGTTTGCTGCCTAAGGCCAAGAATGAGTTCCATAAAAAGCACTACCAAAATTAAAGTTAAATTCATACATTAATGGACCATTAACATGTTTTAAATATTTAAGTTTGTTTAAAAAACAAAATTCTAACAAACACAAAGTTGCATAGGAATGCGCCATTCACAGGGATAAGTACAAAATGTTTAATTATTGATGATTTTTAAACTGAATCATGAGGTTCATATGGAAATGAAAAAATAATATTCAAGAGATTGAAGCTAGATATCACTTCAAGTGTTTGCTTCAACTTTTCATGAACTTAATGAGACTTTGTAGTTGTTATTTATGGAAAAAATAATACTGACTAAATAAGTTTTACAAATAACCCAAATCAAACAATTTGGAGAGGAAAATAAATTAAACAAAAAATATCACTCCTCTGATCAGTCTCGGTCACCTCTCCAAATGTCTTCCCATTGCTAAGAAGTTAGAGATAAAAATAGAGTTCATAATCCACATAATGCTTGCTCGACAGAGAGCCAACCTTCTTCAACACCAAAGGCATATGATATTCTGCATTTTATCATAAAATAATCCACCAGGAAGCCTGTATCATGGATTCTTTCAAGCAGTGTGCATAACTGGTACAACTTGATAAATCATAATGGAGTTTGGGTGGCAATTTGATGTTTACCACTCTATCAAATCAAATCACTTTCTGTAATAATTTCCTTTATTGAGTTTGTTGTTTTTGGGGAATGACCTATATAAAAAATTTATAGGACCTATAAGGTTCCTATACAAATTGAATACCGTATTATTGTACAATGTTCCTTCAAAAAATATTAGAGCAGTGAAAAACATGCATTGTGAAAGTTCAACTGAATATTATTATTTCTTTAATGTCAAAAAATGTGCGTTGTAAATGGCACTGGAATCAATAAAAGTTGAAATACCAAATGGGGTTCAAAGGACTATTAGATGACCATTCAATAGCCCTAGAGGCTTCAGTCCTGTTTTTTAAATAGTCGAAGAGAAATTCTATTAAGCCCTTCTGAACGAACAGGATAAAATTGTACTGTTCCTTAAAAGAAGTATCAGATATTCTTATGGAAATCTTATTGACCTCTTAAGTACTATCATGATGTAGCCACTACAGTACTGTACGGCTTGTTAGGATTATAGACACATAGTACTGTGAGTCTTATAGAAGCTAACAGATCTTGTACAGGGAGTCTTAGAAGGCCATTCTTACTAGACTTGTAAGTCTTACAAGAACTCTCATATCTTCTTCTTAGAACTCATATAGAGCCTGTGAGAAATTTAAATCATATGTATTAATTTTTTTCTAAAAGAGAGGATTCTCTTACTACTTAAGGTAACTTGAAGGACATACTTTGGTATATATATAAGTATGGATGGTATAAACAGTGGGCATTCCTCACCGTCATAAAGTTCTAACAATTCACCAACCGCATATTTTCAACATTGGGCTTTTTTGTTAGAGTATTGAATCAATTCATAGTGATTTTTGTTCACAATTGTGAAAAAATAGTTTAATTTTGATTTCTAATGATAACTAAAAGGGAATACGTTTCCATATTTACTACATAACTTTGGTTTTCCATAGGTTTCTCAAAATTGCCCCGCGTTTTCAAGCATTACGCTTTCCGTTGTTTACTTATTTTGTTATTAGATGTTTTTATTTGATACGAACATGAAATGGCTGTGTTTACGTTTGTAAATTGCCCATAACGTAACGAATCTTTCTTTTGCCTAATGATACTCAATTATTTTCTTCGTTTCAATGTACACGAGTCCGGTGTTTTTGGAAATGCCATCCTTCACGTTGGACACGAGGACATAATAAAAAAATATACCTAAGCGAATATCAAGATATGCGTTATGTAATAGCAGTACTAGAGTTCCTATGTCGCTAATCAGTTAGAGGATCAATTAATAAAATGCTTCCGTCCCTGTCTATTTCTAATCGCATCATCAGGAAGTTGTTGAATAGTAATAGTGTCTTAAGTAATAAGCTCCATAATATCAGTGTGAGTGGTACCCCAATTATGCATTTTTCTGGTAATATATTCGAAATGATCATAACACGCAGTTCTCCGTACAGGTTGAGAAGGAGACCGAATTAAGTCAATTACGACCAGAAACTTCAGCTGTCAAACCAGAAATACTTACTGACACTTTCGGACGAGTTCATACTTATCTTAGAATATCATTAACTGAACGTTGTAACTTAAGATGTAAGTTAAATTGACAAGTGACCGATCGTATCATTATCCCCAACAATTCCGTATCAACGTTGCACATTTATTTCTTAGGTCAATATTGTATGCCCCGCGAAGGAGTAAAACTGACACCATCGAACAAACTTCTTACAACCGATGAAGTTATCCGATTGGCTGAAATATTTGTTCGTGAAGGAGTTAACAAAATCAGACTAACTGGTGGAGAGCCAACAATAAGAAAGGATCTGGTGGATATTGTCCGTGAGTTGCCACCGTCTGACTTTGTTATGAAAATATTTTGCAGAATGTAATTAGCTCTCATTATCTCTTCAACAGGAGCAATCTCAGCACTTAATGGTAAACCCAAAATGTTGATGACTACAAATGGGCTAACTTTGACCCGTATGCTTCCAGAATTATACCATGCAGGACTTTCATCAGTTAACATTAGCCTTGATTCATTAAGGCCAGAAAGATATGCAAAAATCACAAGAAGTGGAATAAGGGGTAAAAGTTCAGATGGAACCGGCGGTAGTTCCATATGGTCGAGAGTTATGTCTGGGATAGATCTCGCATTGGAATATGGCTTTAACCCTGTGAAGGTATTACTATTTCATTCCAATAGCATTGTTTTACTCAATTTTTATAACCATTTGGTGTACTCTTTTGCAATGCCTTCACTATTCTTTGGTCATGTGATAGATTATACCTTGGCTACTATTAGGTATTAATTGTGGACGACTTTAGATATGCTGTATTTCAACTTAAATTTGTTCAAACCCATTAAACACACCAAAACCCTCAGGTCAGTAGCCCAGCGATCTACCCACTGGACTACTATGTTGGTCCATCTTAGATTCTAGGGCAATGGTTAAAGGTGAAAAATTCAAAACATATCAGAAATGATGCAAAGATTCTAATGCATTTGAAAAGCTTGTCAATCGTACTAGAGAGCACTATAGAGTCAGCCATGGAAGTGCTGTCAGGTCCTCAATCAAGCACACACCAGGGGAAGAAAAGGTAGGAGGGAAAGAAATTCTAGATAAAATATGGCAATCAGTCTAGGAATGTAACTGAACATGAGATATAATAGGAGTTAAGTTGGTGTTTTATTTGCTCTCAATGTTAAAATAAAGGGCACCCTGGGAGCACAATCATCTGATTGCCCATAACTGAACTACATCGTTCAGCGTAATCTCTACAAGTCATTAAAGGCAATTTTTATATCAAGATGAAAGAAAGTATGTGATTCTAATTTTCATTACGGTGTATAGGTGAACCCACACACCCAGCCAGTGGGGAGGGTTTCTGGAAAGGTAGTCAAGGATAAAAGATTGGTTTAAAGAAAAGGTATCATAAGAGTGAAGATGATGCCTGACAGTGGTATCCTCCTAACATTCCTAGAGTAAACTCACAGAACAGGAAATGATATGAGTGCAATTTTTATTACTTATCCCCAGTATGTGTTTATGGATCCTTTGTACGAGCTCCTTTTAAGTTAGGGTTATGATCTTTGCTAATCCTTAGAAAATTTCTCTTTCATTAATTGTGGAGCATAGTACTAGATCAGTGTGAGAAATATGGTATGAAGGTAAATCATATGAAAATAAAATGAGAGGTTATCAAAAAGTATGTAGGCTATGGGGTTTTACTTTGGTAACCTAATTAACAGAAATATATAGCCGCACTCTGAAAGAACAGCAGTATCTATTGCCGTAATAAACTGCAGAAGTCAGATGCTTCAGAATATCCCGAACCGCAGACCAAGTGGTGCATTAAAGTAGAAGAGAAGTAAAAAGGGAGAGGAAGTTAGCATGCCTGGGTGATAATCTTGAAGCAAGGGGCACTAAACCAATGAAGATGTTGCAAGAAGGACAAAACTGATGACAGGGACTAGCAGATGTTAAAGAATAATGAATATTTTCATAAGGAGATAAGCTTTTTTAGCATTCATGAATCTGGTCTGAAAGAGCAGATTCTCTTTACTTGTACTCTCATTTGAAAATTCCTCCAATCCTAGTCTTTCAAGTACATCAATAGAAATCCTCAGATGAGTTGACAAAGTGTCACATTATATTTTGGAAAAATAATTGAACAAACTTTGCAGGGTACATTCTGTATTCATCACCCTCTTTGCTTGTTTCATTCATTCATTGGCAGATCAACTGTGTGGTGATGCGTAATTTCAACGAGGATGAATTGATTGATTTTGTGAGACTGACTGAGTCTAAACCAAATTTAGAAGTACGCTTTATTGAGTTCATGCCATTTGGAGGAAATGACTGGGGAACAGGACAAAAGCTTGTGCCATTCTCAGAAATGTTGAGTGGTTTGAAGACTGAATGGCCTGAAATGGCAAAGGTTCCAGGCGGGAAGAATGACACTGCAAAGGTAATAATCAAATTTACTTATTTTATTTTAAATATTGATGCTAAGCAGAGGGAGAAAAAGGTTATTTTATGATTAATTTGGAGGCCTAATGACTAATTTTTCATCTTATAATTGGTGGTGACATTTCTTCACTCGGTTCATCTGTCAGTAAAAGAAGTTCTATGTTTTCCTCTTATCACTAATGTAGAGAATATTTATCATTTTCATATGAAATCCATCAAATTAGGCACTTGTTAAAATTTAAACATAAAATAATCCAAGCAGATACCTTTCCTTGGTCAATTTTTCCCAGAAATGTCCTGCTTCTGGCTCACAACTTGGGGCTTCATTGATGGAGTAAGCATTATTCACCATTATTGTTCTAACATTTAATATTACATAGAATCATAATTTTTAGTAGCAGAATGATACATTTGTGTCGAACATTAGTGTTTGTAAAATGTGAAACATTTTCCTGAATATCAGCGGAAAAAAGTCAGTCCATTATAAGCGCACCTGATGATATGTGTCAGCTTTTGATTATATATATATATATATATATATATATATATATATGGACTGACTTTTTTCCCCTGATATTCAGGAAAATGTTTCACATTTTACAAACACTAATGTTCGACACAAATGTATCATTCTGCTACTAAAAATTATGATTCTATGTAATATTAAATGTTATATATATATATATATAATATAAAATTTATAAAATTATGATTCTATGTAATATTATTTATATATATATATATATATATATATATATATATATATATATATATATATATATATATATATATATATATATATTCGGGAAACTTTTGTTGATATATTATATATCAATTAGTAAATTATTTTAATGTGGATTTTTTTTTAAACTACAGGTTTACCATATACCAGGTTTTGCAGGAAAATTTGGCTTCATTACTTCAATGACTGAAAACTTCTGTGGTGGCTGCAACCGTCTCAGAATAACAGCTGATGGTAATCTGAAGGTGTGCCTGCTTGGCAGTGCTGAGGTTTCATTAAGGTATGAATATAGTTGTTAATAAATTTTGTGCATTCAGCCAAAACATTTCCTCATTGTTCATTGATTTTTTTTAAGTAAAACCGAATAAAAACCCATTTTAAACCACATTATTAAAAAACAGAAGTGAAAGTTAATAATTTTGCTTGTTGTGGTATAAGCTTGCATGACATATACATATTAATGGACTTGTTTATTAAAATGTCTTAGCTCTTTTCACAACAAATCTTTCCAAAGTGCCCTCTTTTGGGTATTTTCCATAATCTAATAAGGAGGTGCCAAGAGTGGAGAGTAAATATGGGTAAATTTGAATAATTTTACTCATTTTTCCTGGAATTAGTATGTGGTCACTGGGGCTTACCAAACAAACTAATCAGTTATTAATGCATGAGTGTCCTAGTTTTGTGTTTTATTTTGTTTATAGGGATGCATTACGGGCCAATATAAGTGAAGAAGATCTTCTATTAACAATCCGGGCTGCAGTTTTACGAAAAAAACGGCAGCATGCTGGTGAGTTCCTATTTGTTTTTTGTACTTGTGTTGCATCTTTTTTACGACCAAGACAATAGCAATTCATCTTGCAGCATTTACTATAAATCAGCCAAATAGGATTTATATTAGGTTTTTAATATGTGTTTAAATACATTAGATACAATACTCCATTAAGTGGCTGGAAAAGTAGCTTCATTTCCTGATATTATAATATCTATTATTAACACTGGCCTTGCAGACCATAACACGGTTCATGTAACACCAAACATATCAACAAATAAGTCTCAACAACCAAGTAAAAAACACCTGGAAACGATTTTGTGCTCCTCCATCAATGTCTTACATTTCAATACTTTTATCGCATGTAAAATGGGTGGAAGTGATATCTCTACAAGATCTCAATAAAAAAACTCAAACATTTGTCGATATTTTTACATTTCATTTCAATACAGCTTTCCCATTTAAAATTTTCATGCTTATGACTCACCTTAAATACAGTGCTCTTGGATAGCAAAAGTTATATGTGCATCATGTAAGCATAAAAAATATGTATTAATTCAGATTATCTCAGGATAAAATTAAAATACGAGAGTAAATTGAAAGGTTCTCGGAATCACCACCAGATATCAGTACTAGTGCAACGAGTTTTCCACGTAGTACTAGGTAATCCAGTGTGAGTAAACATGTAACACGTCAGTGCTTTGGGAAGAGATCTATGGTGCCGATGCCTATCGGTTGTTTTTCCCCTGTAGTGATTTGTGAAGATGGAAAAATTTGAGATTCGGGCAGTGAATAAATACTACGTAAAAAAAGGTATGGAACAAAGGAAACTCATGCCGACTTTCAGAACTCTCTGGGTGACTCTGCTCCTTCATATTCAACTCTTGCCGGGTGGACAAACAAGTTTAAGTTTGATCGGTACAGCTTAGATGATGATCCATGTAGTGGTCGGCCAAAATGTGCCAATAATCCAGAAATTATTGCATAATTACATTAAATGGTCATGCAGGATTGCCGACTGAAAGTGCAAGAAATTGCTGAAGCAGTAGGGATGTCATTTAAATAGGCATATCACATTGTAACAGTGGGAACAGATGAAACTTGGGTCCACCACTATACCCAAGAGACAAAACACCAGTCAAAGCTGTGGAAACGCATTGATTCACCACCATCAAAGAAAGCAAAGGCAATGTGGTATGCCAGAAAAGTGATGGCTTCAGTTTTTTGGGATTTGAAAGGGATTCCGCTGATAGATTATCTTCCCGCTAGCCAAACAATTACCGCAAAATAATAAGTTAACCACCTGGACCAACTTCAGCAAAAGATGCACAATATAAGGCCAGGTTTGGCAAGGAAGAATGTCATCTTTCATTGAGACAATGGACACACACATACAAGTGTCATTATCATGGCAAAAATACATGAACTACGATATGAATTGTTGCCACACCCACCTTATTTGCCTAATTTGGCTCCATCACATTTCCATCTCTTCCCCTAGTTAAACATTTTCCTTGGTGGAAGGAGTTTCTCTTCAAACGAAGAAGTAACAGCTGAAGTAAACAGGTTATTTGTAGACCTGAAGGAATATAGTTTTCAAGATGGGATCAAGACATGGAACATTGCCGGACCAAATACATTGGTGTACAGAGAGACCCCATTGAAAAATTGAGAAGTTTCACTGAGGCTAGTCATTTATTTCTATTTCATTCCAAGAGCTTTTCAAATTACTCTTGTACCATCAGCCTTGCAAATTTCTGAGAGATGCCATTGCAAAAGTCAAAATAATGCATAATAGTTCAGTGATGCACATCTGAAAATAAAAGCAAAGCCATGTGGAATATGGTTAAAAATGAATTAAAAACAATAACTCAATGCTTGACAACTCATTGGAAAATTATTCTCTTCGTTGCAAATACATATTTTTTTGTAAATTTCGAAGTTAATATTTATGGCAGTGACCAATAAACATGAAACCATTAGAGTTTAAATGATTCCTATAATCGTTTACACTTTATGACTCTATCTTAAATCCTGGTTGTGCCACTGTATATGTCACACTGTACAAAGGTAACAAAGTTCGACACAAGCATTTTATTGTATAACTGCATAACTGACATGAAAGCTCATGATAGATTATTTATTTTCAGATTAGCAATAATACCTTAGGTATAAATTCAGCTTTTGTAACTATGTACATTTAGATATACAGTTAATTTATGGTGCTCTAGAATGCATCGGTCATTTTCAGGAATGAGCAACCTACCTTTGATGAAAAACCGGCCTATGATTCTAATTGGTGGATGACTACTCTGTATGTATAAATGTTAAAATTATTATTTTAGTTGTACATTGCATAGATTTAATGATGATATATCCCAAGAATTGTCAATGTTTTCTGTGATAGTGTGTATGCAAAGAAATAAAACAAATCTAATTGAATCTTTCTAAGGGTTAGAATTAATATTGATGGTTGATTTATGATTACAATGCTTCCTCATTCAGTTTTATAATCACTGTATGGTTTGTTAATGAGGAAAAGCAAAACCGTGATGATTTCTTCAATTAACTTCGCTTTATAAGAACCAAAATAATTTGTTTTTCAAACAATTAATTTTTTTATCTTTTGTATTGTTTGACAAAATGATACATTCACTTACCAATAGCTGTAAGGGTGTACACTTCAGTACACTGCAACACATGTACCCTAGGCAGTTTCATGTAAGATCTGAAGTCTGGATTTAATTGAATATTACACTTTTTGCACATATAAATGGTATGACTCTAGCAACTTCTACACTTTCATCTACTTTTATTTTCATGTTTTAGTACAAAATATCCAACTTTATCCATTCTTATCTCATGTGGTAGTGAAATACTCAAAGCTAGTCTTTGTGGACTCAAAATATGACTTGTTCATTTTCATTCGAAGTCTTTCCTTCATGAGTAATATCTCTCTCACCTTTCACTGAAGCAACAGCCATATTAGATCCAAAGTCATCATTTGAAGTGTTATCACCATTTTCTTATTTATAAATCTTCCAAGAATTCACCGCAGAAATATGGCTATATTGTTTCCTATTTTCCTCTTTCTGTTTTTCTAATACATATTCTTAACTTCCTCCAAAGGGCATTGCCATGGTCTTATTATCCTGAATCACCTATTTCGTGGAAATAGATTCGTCCACTGTTCTATTCTTCTTCAAGTATAGCCAATATTTCTTAGGGTAATTTTTATAGAAACCTTTCTCTCATCCATCTAAAATTTTGAAAAATGTCTACATAAAATTCTATTCACGTGAAAGCCTAACTGTTATATATCATTACAACTAATATTATACATTTATAGTCCATTCTTTCAAAAATATGGAAATGTATCCTTGCCATGTTAAATTTCATACACCTGAAATAGATTTCAGATTGTTTATTTGTTCCTCCAAAACGCACCAAATGATTTATGACGAGATGTATCCAGGTTACAATGGGTGTCATACAATTTTCAGCAAGACCTACATTGTATTGAACCAGTGCTTAACAAATTTGCAGCATTATTTTCACTTAGTGAATAGTAAATATAGGCTTCATACAAGACATGAAAGACCCACTTCTTATCGCATGGATTGTTGTCATAAGCTAATGGAAATAACTTAGTTGACCAAAATGTTGTAAAGAAATGTAGTGGATAATTGAATATATGGGTGTATTGAGGTTGGCCTAGTTTTATGAGCATAAAATCAGTGGAACATATGAATATTGTGATTTTGTTAGAATTACTACTGCATTAATTGTGATACTGGGTAATTGTGAGGATCTTCTGCTTTCAGTGTCTCCATATTCATATGAAGAAAGGAATAACAGGCTCAATATATTTTCTAGAATAAATGCAAATATTCCTCTAAAAACAAGGATTTTAGAGTCAAATAAATCTTCCTCAAAGCTGTCTTACAGTTTTCCCAATTATCGCACAAAATTACATAGTATTGTGATAAATGGTGTTCAATCAGTTAGTGAAAACTTTTGTAGTGAAGTAAAAATGTTTGTAATAAGAAATTTTTGTTTAAAATGTATTGAGAAGAGCATGACGCCAGTTGCTGTTCCTCAAGTTAACTATGGTGGGAAAATGTTCTCAAAAATAGATAAATATGTTAGTAATGAGGAAATCCATGCTAGTAAAATTAGTTACATCAGGAAAGAGGTGATAAATACACCAATCATGTGTTCATCTTTAGAAAACTTTAAATTACCAGTGAATTCCAGTGAGAAAACAATTAAAAATGACTTTGCTGTTTCCCCAAGTGCCCTCAATTCCAGTGAAGTGAAGTCTTTATCGATTAGTGAGAATTTGAATGAAGGTATACATTTGAAAGTTCATGAGAATGAAGATATAAAAGAGGATTCTCTTGAATGCCATCACTTGTTAAGTAATGAATCGAACATTTTTCCATTGGCTAACATTTGGAAAAAATATGTTGAATGTAACCCCCTTGAGTCATGTGACATTACTGTGAATGAAACACAAATGGAGCACAAAACTGCAGAATCCAAAAATATTTTTTACCGCCCAAATACTAAAATGTCTCGGGGAGATAGTCCCAAAGAGGGGCTGACCCACTTGGATGAAAAAGGGAATGCCCAAATGGTGGACATTGGAGGAAAAGCATCCAGCTCAAGAATGGCAGTTGCACGGAGTGTCCTCTGGGTTGGAGAGAAAGCTGGGTCACTGATTCGTGATGGAGCCATAGGGAAGGGTGATGTGTTTGGTGTGGCCAGGGTTGCTGGGATCATGGCAGCTAAATCAACAGCTGCAATGATTCCTTTATGCCACCAGGTATGTATTGTAGGATTAACATTATTATTAGTAATTTCTTCACTGATTGTGGTGTAGCCCCAAATAAGTCAGACTTAAATATGGTGAAGATATTAGGTCAGCAAGTTTAGACATTGAAAGAGAATATGACATGGATGGGGATGGCTTAAGCCCAGACATAATTGTAAAATAGAAAAAGCATTAAGAGAATTAATCTAATGAGACTGTGGGGATAGATAACATCTCTTATTTAAGAGTAAAGGCACAAAAACACAGGAAGTATAGTTTTTGTGAGTTATTTTGTAACCTTGATGAGGGAGGAATTATTTCCCATCAAAATAAGAAAATGACAGCCCTATGTGAGTACTATTGAACAATAAGTTTGATTTTGCATACAACTAAGATGTTACTTAGGATCAGCAATTAGAGGATTAAGAGGAGGGCAAATGATTAACTTACGGGGTGATTCAATGGTTTCGGGAAGTAGAGAGGTTTGCATGATGCCATAGCAGTAGTAATGCCATGGATAGAAAGGAATAATGAAGAAAATCAGGATATATATATATATATATATATATATATATATATATATATATATATATATATTGACTGGGACTCAAACACCAGATCTTTCCACTTGCCGGGCGGATGCTCTTAACCACTTGAGCTATCAAGGAAATGTAATTTACCCTGAGATCCGTGGGTCTAATATCTCACCAAGCGCCCCTATTCTTTAGCCAAGAGATGGCGTCTGGGGGCTGTTTCACCCACCAAAGGAGAAATACACACGACACAAGAGGAAAGGACAGTGGGTTGGTTAGAATTCATACGGTTAAGAGCATCCGCCCGGCAAGTGGAAAGATCCGGTGCTCGAGTCCCGGTCAAGGAAATATTTTTACTCTTGTGATCCGTTCTCGATTCCGCCTTCCCCACCTTTATTGTGTTCGTCCTTTATGTGTGTTCCTATCCCTTTTCCTTATATCTGTTTCTATATAAATGAGTATATATATATATATATATTTATATTTATTTATTTATATATATATATATATATATATATATATATATATGTATTTTTTTTAGATTTCAAGAAGCTATTTGATAGAATAAACTGGATATAATTAATTAATACATTGCCAAAAATAGAAGCAGATTTGAGGGATAGATGACTTATCTACAACCTGTGCATGTCTCAGATCGCTCAGATGCGAGTAGCAGATGGAGAGTTGTTAGAAAGATGGGTAGGACAGGGGTGTCCATTATTGCCATGTTGTTCAACATATATGCGGAGGTGATGATAAAAGAGGAATGCTAAGAACTGAAGGTAGGCACGTGGTGAATTCATGAAGTCAGTTACATTTGAAGATGATGAAGTGCTAGTTGGCCAGTCAGTCAAGAGGTTTCAAATATTGATGAGAGCATTAGAAAGTCAATGAAATAGTTATGAGATGAGAATCAATGTAAACTAAACGAAGGATTTTAAATTTTCATGAAAGATAAAGGCTAAGTTAAATATGAAAATAGGAGGTAATAAACTAGAGCAGATGAAACAATTAACCTATCTCAGAAGTGTTTTGGACCATAATGGTCAAAATATTGGGGGCTTAAGACAAAGAATTGCATTGGGCAAAGCTTTCACATGGAGGGTATTGATGACAGGGTCCTTGATTGGGGATATTGAGAAAAGTCTAATTAAAACTTTAATATGATCAAGGTTTTGAATGGTCAGTTGAATCAAGATGATATATGTAGATCGGAGGCTTTTGAGACATGGATGTGGAAGAGAATGGAAAAGGTCAAAGTACCTGGCATGGTGGTGGAGGAGAGAAGGTTGAGATAAATCCAAAGCAAACTGCAGACTGGCCGAGGGAAAAGCATAAGTAGGCATGGTAGGCGGAGGAAAAGGATTGGCATATTGGACTTACTGAAGGGAAGTAGAAAACATGTGGAATTGATGAACAGTTTAATGAAATTTTAAGTGTCATGTTGTGTCTTGTTGGGCAAAGCTATGAAATTAGTGATGTTCAGTCAGTGTCCATTCAAAACCTACCTTAAACAGTAAATTACCAATTGATAGAAAACATACCTGATGAATTTTGTTCCGTATTATCTCAAGCCCATTCTGTTCACATATACTATAAAGGATGTGTGTACCTTATTTTGTATTTCCAAGAAAGTTCAGCCAACAAAAACAGGAAATAAAATTTGCTTGTTAAACCCATCACCTTCCTTCCATACCTATTTATAAAGATTTACTCCTTATTTCATTGTGTTTAAATAATGGTTAAATTATCCATGTGAAATTGAAACTAAATAATTTCCTTTAAATTATTGATTATAATGAGAAATTCATAAGGAACTCAACAGATATTCACTGCCATTTTGTTAGAGCAAATTCCTTAAAATTTGAGTTAGAAATGGGAATTGAATTATTTTATACCAAAGCCACTGCAATAAGTGAGAGTTGAGGCAAGCTTTAAAAACAAGGTATTAAAGTAAATCAAATTAAAGTATTTACAGCAGAATATGCATTACTTTTCCCAATAATATATATAGTGTATCAGTAAACTGTTTCACTTTTATAATGTAAAATTATTATTTTAATTACTTCGACATGCTTCAGATTACGTTAAATGATATATTTTTCGTTAAGATTTCTATGCCAATAAACAATTTTTTAAGTTCAGCCTTCTTATTTCATGCAAGTGAAAGAAAGTGTTTTTACACATTACATAAATTAGCATGCTTCATATCCCTTTTTATTTTCTATAGGTTCCTCTTACTTCTGTGAAAGTGGACCTTCGACTTGATACAAGGACATGGGAGGTGGTTATTTTAGCAGTTGTCTCATGTGAAGGGAGCACTGGAGTGGAGATGGAGGCATTAGTTGCTTGTTCTATTGCCTCATTAACAGTTTACGATATGGTCAAGGCAGTTGCTGGTCGTTCAGGAATGGCAGTGAAGGAAACACGTCTTGTGCTCAAAGAAGGCGGACGAAATGGTGATTACCAATATGGCGATGGTGGTTGGGGCAGAGTATGGCCCGAATGATACTTTGAACAGGTCCATTACAAAAACCTACTTTCTTACATATCATCTTCATTTGAAATGATTCTAATGAAATCTTTGTAACTGAGAGGAAACGAGGAGGTAACTACAACTCGACAAATTTTATAGTCTTTTCAAAGGCACTGCATAGAAATAGTTAGGACAGTTTGATACCAAAAGGTCATATATCTGAATCTTGCAATATGGTATTTAAACATCTGGAGAGCTTACAGTAATTATATTAATATTCTTATTTGTAAATTACTATTAATAAGTTGTGAAAAATCTTGAATATCATTGTGACTTTAAATTTTGTTTCAAGTATGAGTATAGTGCCTGTGCTTATTTGAAACCAGACTCGGGAGGCTTCCTAAACAAGCATAATCAGATGTTTTGGAAATACATCAGTGTTAAAAGCCACTAATTAGAGCCTTGTAAATAAAAAGTTTCATGGGATTCTTAAGAAAGAAATCAACTTCTGTGAATAGTGGTTTTAGTCATTCATATGGTCTTGATTAGTGCTTAAATGAATCAGCACAAATCAGTGTAAGTGATGTTAACCATTCCTGTTATATAGTAAAAGGTTTTAATTTAGCATTAGAATTTGGGGTTTGCTTAATATTTATATTTCTTGAATTTTTAAGGGAAAACATTGAATACTGAAAGAGTATGTATCATCTGTCAAAGTTTCAAATCTATTTTTTAAATCCTTTATTTGCTCCAAGAGACAAGATGAGAAAACAGCGAATTCACTGTTTTGAAATTTCAAATGTCATATTTTAACAATGGAATCTAAATTAGGGGTATTACAAGGAGATGCAAAACTTAATTCCTTCTTTTCGATGACTGCATTCTTGTTGACAATTATATGTTGCAAAATTGTTTGCTTACATATTTGAATTTTCAACAAATCACATAGAACTTCAAAGAAATTCACTTATATTTGCTGATAACTGCCTAAAATTAGGTTGTTTCCTAATTGTTTGTTAAATTCACTGACTAACCTTCAACTGGTTTCCTACCATGTGATTCTAAATATGCACGATTAAAATTTTTTAAATCTATATATTATTGTCTATAAAGTATTCTATGTGAATTATTGTAACTTTGTTGAAATAGCTGAATCAGCCTTCATCCATTAAATCCTGAAGGAAAATTTAATAATGGTAGCAGTAATGCTATATAGGTAAATGGTGTATTTCCACACTATTTTGTCAACTAGAAAATTATTTAGGAATTAAAACTTTGAACATACCAAATGCACAAGAAATAAATTCCGTCTCAATCAATTTCTCAAGCAAAATCTAAACCCTCAATTTTGCTGCTTTTCCCATGCATAAATATTATTGCTATGGGCTTCATGCATCTGTTTGACTAAGGCATAATCTAGAAATAAATTTGTATTCACAGTGTAATAAATTCTTGTACCAACATACTGATAGCGTAATGAAAAATCCCCTTTAACGAGCAGTAATCAAACTTCCAATAGAATAGTGGTATTTCTTTTGAAAAAGTTGGAATGAATTTTTCTTTCACAAGAAAATTCCTGGTCCCATCTGATACAGTAATGAGGGACGTAATACTTATAATGGACTATATTTATAATTTATCTTGGAACATCATCCTTTGGTTATGGAAAACACCTTAACTGTAGTGAAGGATATTTAAGTGAATGTCAAAACTACTACTACTACTCTAGCACCCACAAATTAGTGTATAACATAGCAATGCAACAAAATACTTTTTCCTTAAGAGTTGATAAAGTGCATACAGTGTCTTTCCGTTTCAATATCTTATATCAAATTGTATGGTTTTCACTACTGAACTTTAGTGTGTGCTAGATGCAGAAATCTTAATTTTAACTTATGACTGTAATTTTCCACATTCCAGTTTCATCATAGCTCAATGTTTTCTCTTTTGTGGAAATCTGAATCAGTAATTAGATTGTTGTCGACCATTGTGGAAGTAATAGTTGTTACTTTCACAAAGCAGCCAGAAAAGAATTTCTGAATAAGCTTATGAAGACTAATAGCCACTTCAATATGCCTAAAAAATATTTTTAGTGTGAAATGTATGATACACCCGTTATAACCTACCACCCATATTTCAACTTTGTGTTGGAGAAGTTAATGATTTTTATAAAGAATTTATACTTTTATAGGTGTACATATATATTTATATGTTGATGAATCTTTTATGAATTTATGTTTACTGTTGTATAATATCTTTGATTTTTACTGGAAATAAAATTATTATGGTTAAGTGGCTGTCGAATATATTTCAAATCTTGTGTCTGAACAGAAGTCGGTTATACTCAAAGGCCTAATTTATGTTGGAATTACATTCCTGTGAAACTAAATTTTATGGGGGAGCATTTTATTCAGTTAAAATTTTTCAAGGTGCATTCATAACCACCTCAGACTATGATATTTGATAGGGAAATGACCATCATGCAAGCCACGGTTTCCCTAGAAAATCTGGCACCCGAAAAATCACACAGCTTGGGTGGAGCTGAGGGTGCCCAGAGGCAGCCAGGGAATCAAGCATATATATAAACACACACACACATATCTTGAAGGAAAGTCTCACAGATGTGAATAATTTAAATTGAGAAGCAAGATAGCACTAGCCAACAAAAACACTGAGAAACGCATACAAATGAAACTCGCATGTATTCCAGGACTTGTGGAAAGGTCCTTGGGGAAAGCAAGGAGTTCCTTCTTTCCCCAGACGAAGGTGGTTAGGCCACCAAAAATTTGGAATTGTGCGAGTTTTATTTGTATGAGTTTCTCTGTGTTTTTGTTGGCTAGCACTATATCACATCTCCATTTAAATTACATATAGATATATATATACGCACACATTCATTTTGACAGTGTTCTAATAGCCCATGATTGGGTGAGAGCAAGGAAAGCAGTTACTAAAAATAATTAAAGACTTATACCGTGAAAGAATCACAATGGTGAAATTAAATCATTTTTAATTACGAAAACTTAAGTATAATTAACTCACAGCAAAGTAATTAAAATTAACCTCTCTATTACATAAAATCATATACATATTTGGTCTTTTACTCCAAAATAAAAATGGGAAAAAATGTTGGCCCATTTCAGAATATAAGCTAATTTTCAATTACATTATAAGATTACAAATAAAATACAAAATATTCTCCTGCTGTTAATCATCGCTGCACTGACAGATGAAGTAATCTGATGCAATTCAATTGGCACCAACACCATTTTTCATGCAGTCCATTTCAAGCACCGTGTGTCAAAATGGACACCCAAACACCTCACACTACAGTAACGTGAGCCACACTGAATACACCTGTAATTACTGGGAAATCCACAGGAAGAACAAAAATGTCTCTCAGGGAACTGTGATGGAGAGGCTTGAGCCGTTATGTAATTGTGCTCCTGCGCATAAGTTTTCTCCTCTTCTATGAGTTGAGCAAAGCTCTTCTTGAACCTAAAAGTAGATAAATAATAAATATGTGCAGGAAACATTTAAAATTTAGGAAACCAGTTGTGACATCATTTTCAATAAGTTCATTTTTAGTACTGCAAACAAAGGCAAACTCTTCGCCCATCAAAATAATGAGATGCTTATATTTAAGATTCAGAGCCAAATCAAAATATAAAATCTGGGATCTGATCTTACACATTTTTGACTCATTAAGATCATTTTTCGATAGACTTAGCTGCTTGCGACCTAGCAACAATGATTTCCTGGATTCACCAGGAATTTTAGGAGTTCTGGGTTGCACAATATTGCTAGAATATTCAATTTAGGATTGAAATTTTACAAATTTACAATATGCTCTGTAGGTAAATTGTAGCATAAGGCCTAAAAAGTATGAAAGAATGATTGCAAAGTTGTTATCTACAGTGTATGTGCTTTGTTTTGCAAAAGTTGGTAAAGTCACTGCTTACGTCACATTGGGTTAGGCCTGGACTAAAAAAAGAGGATGAGGAACACACCACGCTGATTTTTATGAAATAAGTTCAATTGTGTGGTGGGTTTCACAGATGCCACTGCATAAACATGTCTTAAGTGCAATTTTTTGGTACTGGAAACTGTTAAACTGGGGTGAAAAGAATGGAATAATAGTAAATTGTTAACATATTGTAAATTATGGCAAAATCCAAGATGAGGACATGGGAAAGGGTAGAGTAGATGAAAGAAGAGAATGTATTAAAAATGGGATGATAAAAGCCACAAATGAAGTAATAGTAACAGTAAATAGGGAAAGAATATGGAAACTTGGGACATTAGAAGAGATAGTTAGGAGGAGATATGAGAGAAGGAATAATATAAACAAAGAGAAATTACAAAGTGCTCAATAATAAACTAAGACAAGAAACTATTGGGGCAGAAGAAGCTTGGAGGAAAGAATAATGCAACGATGTGGAGACTACAGAGACAAGGTGAGATGGGTGCATTATTAGAAAAGCAACCTAGCTTTCAGGAAATAATAAGGAAAATTCATTCACTAAATACAATACCTGAGGAAAAAAATAGGAATCAAGCAGGAGAGGTGGAGGTTTCAGGAAACATGGAAAAAATAAATATAAGAACTAGTTGACAAAGATATCGAGCCAGCGAGTTTAAAAAAGAAAGAAAAAAGTGGGGTCTACAAATAACAGTGTAGGGACTGCCCGGCCATAATGGGCAAACTGGAAGATAGTTTAATGATAGCATAAAATTTTCCTTCAAGAAGAATAATCCAACTTCTCTTTTCAACAAACACCTACTGTAAAACCAACACACTGGTGATTTAACCCCTAAGATTCCACCCTTTGAAACAAAGATGGCAAGCTTGAGATTTTTGAAGTGGGACATTTTGAAACAAGGTGGAAGAATTAATCCATCATTGAATGACATTGTGTTTACCTAGCGCTATCTTTCCTCGTGGTAGCAAAACTCATGGGTCTCCGCCGGAGGAACCCAACCCCCTGCAGAGGACCGCACTTCCTTTCCCCCTACCCTCTCACTGCTCTCCCAATTACTGCCCCAACCCCACAGCCATACAGGTATATCCACATATACATGCATTGCAAGTGAAACTTGAGTCACATTAAAGTTTATTTTATACATGGGATTGAAAAGTTTTACTTTTATGTATATCATCATAAAGAAATATTAAATTTGATGAGGATAGTTGATAACAAAATGAAGGATATGAAAGTATTTGGAGAGCTGCTACAAACCAATCCTCCAAATGATGTGATACATTGGAATAATGATGATACATTGGAATGACAAGCACAGTGGCTCATGTGCCTATTTTAAAAGCAAAAAAATCTCGAGGTAAACGACAGAAATATTACAATTCAATGAAGAGAAGTACCAGTGGGTTAACCCTTCATTGCAAAGATAATGATTCGGATAATTGAATATCTAAAGGGAAAATTCGATCAAATTGGATCCACTCGTATTAATAAGGAGATGCGTTGAGCACAGAATCTCCTGACATTGCAAACATTACCTTTGCTTGTAATATTCAGCACTTCTGGTTTTCTTCTTTCTTCCAGTTCTTGCATCCAATGTTTCTTGAAATTTTGGCACTTTTTTACTCATCACTAAAATTCAATTTAAGATATTAGGTCAAGCACAATCATCGTCACAATCACAAAGACTGACTTAAGTAGTGCGAAACGTGAAGTGTAAAGATATTACATACCCAAATCTGCATGAGGATCTTCATGAAAATTATCATGCTCAAGCGATTCCAAAGCCTTTCTAGCTCGCCGCATGCGAGCTGCATCATCTAATACTCTCCTCTGGCCGCCTTCCTTTAGTCTACCTGATTCCCTTGTCGCAGCCATCTCAATCATTTTCGGAATCTCTTGCAATGACAAGAGCCACCCTATTCCGGACTAAATATATTTAGAATCACTCTTAATAACCTTTGTCTGCCAATGGAAAGCTTATTTGATCCATAAGATCATCTATACGCGCCCTTAGCACTCCCAGTATATCTGCAGAAATGAACAGATGAGTATCATCCAGATCTTGGATAATAAATTTTCTTCCCAACGCTACAGTGTCGTCGAGATGGAGTAGAAACTGCTTCATTGCATGGTCGCTGAAACAATGAAGTGCAATCAAAACAGTTGAATATAATAACTGTAAACAACTATTATTACACAAATGCACTAAACAGTAAAAAATGTTGAAGACAAACCATTCGACCAGGATCCCTTTGGTAACATTGACCATTTCTCTAGGAATGACGCATCATTCCGAATAACGCGTAGTTTCGCGGAAACAAGGCAATTATTCCACACAAAAAGAAGTAAGAAAATT
The DNA here is from genome assembly GCF_022747635.1 of Hetaerina americana. Classification (NCBI taxonomy): domain Eukaryota; kingdom Metazoa; phylum Arthropoda; class Insecta; order Odonata; family Calopterygidae; genus Hetaerina; species Hetaerina americana. The sequence continues at coordinate 44,391,338 of NW_027286070.1, forward strand.
TCTCTCGAACCAGAAACACTCCTAGGAGCCGATCAACACGTCTCTCTCATAAAAACAGTACAACATTTCCGCGCGATACATCGTAACTGTACATTCCGCGTGGCGCGAAGCTTCAAATTATTTGCTTTGCTTCTTAAGCGGCGTTACCAAGAGTTATCCCAATCATTTTTTAGTGTGACCAAACCCACTGTTATCAACCGAGAGGATGGTTTAAAAGGTGTGGGTAGAGCTTCACCGAATACTATGCCCAACGGTTTGTGAAATTTTCGTAACAAAACAGGGATTCCTTTCCTTGTGGCGCCTTTGTTTTCCCAGGAATGTGTGATCTTGTGACAGAAAAACACCAGCTTTTAAGAAGCTGGGGGTGCCCAAAGACATTCCCATGAATGAAACCCGGCCCCTCTGGTATGTAATCCAACATACTACCCAATGGACTGCGATGTCCCCATGTAAGTGTAAATATAATTTTTTAAATCGATCACAAAATATTTTTGGGACCATAGGGTCGTTTAGCCAAATTTGGGCAACACCCATTGCTAAAGTAAAGAGTGGGTGGTCAGGAGTGTTTAGTGGTTTCATATTTCATTCTAATAATGCCAATATTTGAAGAGCCAGTGAAAGTATATACTGTCTGAATAGCAATGATCATTTGGCAACCACAAGAGAAACCTGGTAATGCCTACCTACAGTGCAATCTTTCTCCTCCCAGAAATATGCCTTCTGTCACCAACCCAACGCTTAATAGCAGCTATAAAACCCAAGAAATCAAATAATCTAAATCCTCTCTGGTAAAGGTTTCTTACTCTTAGTTGAATTATGCAGATAAATGAGCTCCAAAAAATGAGGCCAAGTTTGATAACAATAAAAAAGGTAGGTAATTATTTGTATACCTAAGAAATATATGATTATAGGATAATTTGCTGCATAAGTACCTGACACCATATGTTCTTAAGCATCTACTGTAATAAAAATAAGATGTAAAATATTAGTTTAAGAATAAATCAAATTTTTGAAATTATATCATTATACTAAAGTATATTGAAAAGGCCTTTTTGGTTTTTTTTAATAACAGTTTCAAACAGGCTAGATTAATTTTTGAGGCATAAAATACATGATGATAACAAACTCTTGCTGCATTGAAATTTCCCAGAGGTTTTCAGTAGTTCCTGTAACTATTAAACCCAAGTTAAACTGCTGCCCAGGTAGATCAAGGATTATTCCATTTGCTTGTTTCACTTCTCGAATTGTGATACCTGCCTTCAGCTTCTCTCTTCCACACCGAAGGATTTACACTGTTGATGCTCATATTCCTTAAGTACTAGATCTATAGCATTCAATTACTTGCATACAGGAATTCTTCCATTGCTGCTATTACTTTGATATCATCTGCAAATCAGAGCATGTTCATTTCTTCACCATTCACTATGACTCCTTTGATATTCAATTCTTGTTATTCTTTTATTGCCTCTTCTAGATACATTGAAGAGTGCTGATGCAAGGCTGTGTCTAATTCCTGTTTTAGTTTCTAATTTCCATCCATTTTTCATTAGCAGGGTTGTTACCCAATTTGTCAGAATATAAATATTCATATTTGAATATTATTAGTCTAAACTATCAAGTGAGAAACTGCCAAGACCTCTGGCTATTCAACTCAATGACACCATGTTTCATGAAACAGGGAGTTTAAGCACTCGACCGGATATTGAGGGATCTGGGTTCAAATCCCAGTCAAGGCGAATGATTTTTACACTCTGAAATTGTTGCATTGAAATGCACATTAGCGGATGACTCTGTTAAAAGTTAATGTTGCGGCATCTCCCGTAGTTTCTTTGGAATTTGTCAAAGTACATATCTCATTCAAAGCAAATAAAATAAATTTCCAGATACTAAGAAATAATGATAGACATCTTTCAAGACAAAAACTTAGGAAAAAAAAATAGATTTTGAGAAATTAAAAATCATTACAGCACATTAACTGATAATTCAGGAAATCATTTATCTATTCAAAGTTATGTGAATATTCAAGTAATACTTAAAAATGTACATACTTACTTGTCTATTAATTTTTCAATAACCTTAGTCTTGCATTTTAAAGTTTATAAAAAATATTTCTTATCTTTAAACATCTGAATCACAGTTTAAATGCATTCCAGTAAAAGTAGATTCACTAAAAACAACATTCCATTCTGGTAACAAAATATGAACTGCAAATTTCTGCACTAAGTGTATACATGTGTAACCTCCAGCTTTAAATGGTGTGTTCATTCTATGATCATATATCAGTATTATATTTTAATTTACCTTAACATAAATATCACATTTTTGTATAAAGAGCAGCAGATACTAAATGACAAAATACAAGTATACGAACCAATATAACTCAGAATTGGAATTCCACCAAACACATTAGTGTCATACTAACACAAAAGTTAATGGTATTTTTTAAGATATCACTCAAAGATAATTTTTCTCTGGTATGCAAAAGATAATTTTTTAATGGAAATGACATCAAATGCCTTAGCATGCTAAATAAGACTGCTTAACATGATACAAAAATATGAATGAACGAATATTCCAAAAAATCTGCAGACTGATTACAGGTAGACACACAGGATACAATTTAAATAACAGAATAAACACATGTTATGCAATTAATTCTGAGCTATTCTTACCAACAATTTATACTTAGTGCTACGAATTATAGTATGTTTTGAATTGACACAGACTGAACAACGATTAATCCATTCGCGCCTCCTAACAAAACACAACCAGACATCTGACACTACAATATACTCTTCTTCAATTCAGCATACTTCCTCCATCCTCTCATTCCATTCAGCGTGCCTATCCTTTTCCTACCCAACATTCTCCTCTTTCAGTCTTCAACATGGCATCACAAAAAAAAATTCTGTCTAGCCCTCCTCACCATGACTGGCAATTCCTCATTAGTTTATCCTTTTGGTCCATTCCACCTTTTCCTTCCTTCTCCAAACCCACATTTCAAGAGCCTCCTATCAGCCCCAGTCATCCTGCTTCAATGGGCATGTTTCCATGCTCTACAAAACCATGGTCCACATCAAAGTTTTGCTTAGCTATTTATTGACATGATTAATCAAGTCCCCATCATCAATTCATCCTCCTTGTGACAGCTTCTTTGCCTAATAATTATTCATCTTCTTGTGACCCAACTACTTGACCATTTTGGTCCAGAACACTTCTGAGACAAACTGCTTCACCTGCTCTCGCTTACGACCTACTTTAACCTTTAACTATTCAGCCTCTCTCTCTTTAACTGGATAAAATTTGCATTGGTTCTTTTCCCATATCTATTACACTGAAATTCTAATCCAATCAGTTATCCTTGGCTGACTTGACAAGTATCAATTCATCATCCGCAAACCTAATTTTTAAATTCCCAGAGACTTTCACTAAATCTCCAGTTCGTCCCATGCTGCTCCTACCATTTCCTCCACATATGTTGAAAATCATGGTTGACAATGGACACCTCTGCTCTCAACACTGCCCATCCCAACTCTCTGTCACTTAAACCTAGTCAGATTGAGACATGTACAGGCTGACGACGAGTCTTATATTCCTTCAATCTACTCCTAGTACCTGGAATATAATATTAATTCTACACAATTTACTTAATCAAATGTCTACTCAAAATCTAAGAGAAAACAAATCCCTATTGTGATCCATGCTCCTCAAATGGCAACCTCATTTCTACAGGATCATACATATCTCACTTCTTCCTGACCCATAATGATCATCTCTTAAAAAATGCTATGTTCTCCTCCCCATCCTCTTATTGATGATTGCATGTACACATAAGCTGTGAGATAATCAAACTTATTGTTCCGTAGTTCTTGCATATGTATGACTGCCTTCCTCTTTTTCATGATGAGAACTGTCACTGACGAAACCTACCAGCCAAATTCCTCCCACAAATTAGCTCATAAAAACTCTTCCTCCTGTTTTCCTAAACCTTAGTAGTTATACAGGATTGCTATCAGCTCCCACATATTTCATTTCCTTTAATGCCCCTTCTTCCTGGCTATCAAACATTTCTGGACCTTAGCTATCCCCATTTACATCATATTCTCTTTCTATGTCCAAGATCAATAATATACGTAGCCTCTATTTCTTCTTTCCATTTCACATGGCTCTTTCCTGAGGTATCTATGGCAGTGTGCACAGATTTCCTCTTTCTGTTAAATGCAACATTACCACCCTTTCTTCATATACATATATACCATATCATTGCACCGATTCTTCTACCATGCTTCTTTGGACCTAATAGTTTCCCACACCTTGTTTCTTCATATCTTCTTCTTCTTAATTCTGTGTTCACAGTTCTGTCTCCTAATAAACTGTAATTCAATGATTTATTTGTCTGTTCCATATTTACCACCCATATGGTTTCATTTGCATCTGTTGATGTGTTCCAATCTTTCTTCCACTGTATGCAGATCCCCGTCCAACTCCCATTCCTCTATTGCCTCCTGATGTTCCTTTCTCTTTGTTCCGTTAAGTGCATCTACATTCAATTTCATCAACCATCTTATCTTCTTGAAACTAATGTGAAACAAATTATCACATGAAGAAAAAAGGATCCAGTGTAGAAACGGCATTTAAAGAACCTTTAAGAAGAATTTCATAAACACTATATTTGGATTCCATACAATGGTATACCATTAAAATAAAACCTAAAGAGGTAAAATTACACAAAATATAATATATCAATAACTATTAGAGGAAAGAAAGAGGACACTGTAATTATTGGGGAGAAGGGAAAAAACTTAAGATATTATAGATTGAAGAAGGTTGACTTGGTGTAGGCGATCACAGGCATTAAGATGGAAGTGACAAAAGGGCACCAACAAAATATATTAGTCACCACCACAGTTACCAACTCTAAGGTTTATTTCATAAGGAAAGAGTTCACCCAGTACTAAGCCACATGGTATATTAATTTCACACATCAGAGTAGAAGGGAGTTTCTTTACAGGTGCTACCTATGGTTTTTCCAGGCAGGTCGGATAGCTGAAAAATCACCAAACTTGAGTGAAGCTGAGGGTGCCCAAAAGCATCACCCAGAATGGTGCCCAGCCCCATCACTCTAACCACTCTACTACCGTGTACCTGATACATTAGTTATAATATAAAATAAACAATACTCACCGAGCTTATAGAAAAATTAGATTGCCCGAAAGGATGCTCAATGATTGAAATAAATTTAAAAAATTCCTAATCAACAAAATGCAAATCTTGCAGTCCCTGCACAATCCCTGGGTTTCATTCTTCATTCTCCAACCACTCCACGCAGTTTATTTGTCCACTGCCGTGGTAAGCACCTAAATTTATGTATTTTGATGGGCATGGGATCTAATACCCAAAGATCACCAACCATGTACCCCCTTTAATACCGGAATCTATTACGCTTTAAGCAATAATATTAATTTAAAAATTAAAATGGATACAAGGACTGTTATTTTAGAAAAACTAAGATGAGACACCATTGTTAAACATTGCAACTACGACAACTTCTCAGTAATTGGCAAGCAAACACAGTTTAGAATATAAGGGTCTGGCTAAATACATTAACAACAAACAAGAATTGCTTTTTTATAATATCAGGAGCAATTTCTCCAAATCTGTAAAATGTGACCTGGTTTCCATTTATTTTGTCAATACACATGGCTAAAAACATCCCATAATTCTAATTACTATAACAACGACACAGAAAACAATTATGTTGGTAATTTATAGATATCACTATGATGATACATTAATAGTATTAAAAAGCAACAACGTTTTGTAAATACTTACCAATGAGGTTGGTCATTCATTGACGAGCTCCATTACACCAAATGGTGTATTGGTGTATGGTGTATATCTATTATACACAGATTCCTGTGCAATGACCCACATTTTTACTGCCTTAGTTGAAGGCAATCTGATAGTATAAGCAGTTAGTTTCATACACCTTTGATCAAATGTGTCTGTGAAATCCACCCAGTCACTTTCTATTATACTCTGATAAAAATTAAACACTGCAATCTGCCAACTAAGGTGTAATTATACTGTCCAAACTCCTACAAATTTATGTTTCCTAAATGTAACATCACACAAGCTGCATAAAAATGCCTGCCATACACTTATATTTTTTAATATTGATGCCAGAAGAAAACCGCAATTATTCATTGATCCTCCAGAAGTAAAGGCAATTACCTGCATAGGTTCAAGATACTTGCATAAGTTCATATTGTCACCTAGAGATATAACACCAAGAATGTACCTACAGCTAATGAGATTATTTTTTAACTTTGTTTAAGGTAGGAAATGTTAAACCTAAAATAATTGTTTATAAAATGTGATTCAACATTATAATGCACTAACCTAGCACACAACTTAAACTTTAAGTAGCATAAAAAAGACTAAAATTCTTTTTTGGGTTTCCAAAGTTTTCTTTGAAGCATGTACAGATGGGGGATAAAAAAATACACATTTCATTTGAAAAAAGATTTTTTTAATATAAATTTATTTCAATATTACAACATATTGACATCAGCATCCATAACTCTCTTAGCCTTAACCCCAATACATATTAAATCAAAGTCTGAAAACAATGAGAAAAAGATAAATCTGATCAATTGACTAAGGTGTCTACCATTAGGTAGACACTCCAGGCATGTTATACAGAGTGATAAGATTTTAATTATGATTAAACACAATATTTATTACATTAATTAAAAGTAATTTCATATCATTAATATATTTATGAAATTAACTATTGATGATTACTAGTTATAAATAAATGGAGAACATAGGCCACTTACCGAGAGTAGGAAGGCACTTCTCTGTAGCATCATCCAAATGAAACCTGAAAGTTGGAAAAGGATGAACCACACACAGAGCAGGCACTTTAGCTCATAATAAAATTTATCACAAATTATACCTCACCTTAAAATTTCGATTACATTTCACATGTTAATTTTAAATGAAAAATAATAGCATTCAAGTTACTTAAAAAGGGATTATGAGGACTGATCACTCCTTGAAGCATAAAGCTAGAAGTAGTTGGAATTTTAGAATCCTCCTACTTATATCCAGAGACTTGTTGAGACTATAACTTACTTACTTAAATCATATTCATTTAAGTCAGGCAATTTATATCAAATTTTAAGAAAGAACAAAGACAAGATTCCTGGCAATGAAAATAATCATTACAGGAACATTTGAGCAAATATAAATAATCAATCAGAAATCAATTATGAAAAAGAAATTATAAATTGAAGAGGACGCTTAAAAAAATTAATCAAAAACTTGTACTTTTATTTTACTTATACTTAAACCTTCAAACTGTCTCATAATGCCATGAGAAGTTTCAAAGGAAGATGTTAAATAATAATCAACGAATAGAGGTAAATAAAATTCTGGAAAATTCAACATTTTACTGTTTAGAGCATATCCCAATAACACAGTGTAAGACCACATGGTAATAAAGAATTGCTTTCCTTCAGTAATTGTAATATCTAATTCCAAAAATTAAGTTTTACTACAATGCTATTCACAGTTTATAACCTGTCCCAAAAATATATATAATTGTGAGGCACAAATAATCTTCAGAATAAAACAGTGTTATATTTATGTAACAGTTTGCTACTAGTTTTTCCTAGAGAGTACTTCTAGAAGGCAAATATATTTTTAATGAGTAAAGGAGTAAGCAAAAAAATACATGGAAATCCCTACTCAAAAACTCTAGACCAAATACTTCATCAGTGGAAGTTTTCAAATTTCAAAGAAGTTAAGACAAAACACCCTACATCTAAAAAACAAATGGTGCTAATGGGATTAGACAATGGACTTTTTCCAGAGGTACTTGTTCCTATAAAAAATGAATTTTTTTCACTTCAACATAAACCAAGCATAAGTACTCATTTTTTGCTACACAAGCAAAATGCATGCTACTGTTACATTTTCAGTGTCATATTGTAATAGACTTTATACATAGCCTTAATTTAATTAATGTACAAATTAACTCAAGAATAAATATATGCATAGCTGAAGCATTCCTGCAACTCAATAACAGTATCTAATACAGTGAGAAGATAACAGCCTAAGACAACTCAATTATCCATTAGAAATGATACGAGAGAACTTATGCATATAAGCTTGGTAGAGGTATAAATATAACTCCATAAATAATATATATTAAGATTTTTTCCTCATGAAAGACAATTGTAAAGAATTTATTTGAATAATAAAATCTATATTCATCATGAATTCTGTCAGTACAAGACAGGCTTATGTGGTGGATGCACCTTCCCACTGGTGCATAATGCCAAGATTCCAATCCTTTCCTTGAGAATAGCTGTTGTGCGAACTGACATTTTTCAGCCTCTAAAAAACCAGAATATATTCTACAGGGCATATTGTGGTCCCCGGTGGAGTGTTTCATTCAAGGTGTCAAGAAAAGAATTATTGCTGCACTGATGAAACACCATAAAATTTTTATTACCTCAAATTCTATTGCTCTTACTGATATTTTCAGCATAGATAGCCAATTAGTAACATCTTTGATTTTGCAGATCATTAGCCTAAAATAAATTATCAGTCTCATTGGGATGCAGGAACAGTTTCCTGGACAATATTATACAAATTTATTGATCATAGCATGGTTAATCCAAAAATAAACAACAACCATTTAGGCAATGATAGAAGTGTTTGAAGAATTACCTTTAATGATAACCAACATCAGCACCAGCCTGCCTCCCTTTTTTATTTTGAGATCATAAAGCACTTGCTTCACCCAATTCCTGGCAAAAAAATGGAAAAAGGTTTTTGCACATTTCATTAAAACCAAACTTGAATACTTCAAATATCATTCAACTGTGAGCAATTACTTATTTACACAGTTATTTACATCAAACCACAACTTTTCAGGTCACTTTTCATAGGGAAAAATATGCACATTAATGCATCATTGAATCACCTCAGTAAGAATGCACCTGCTCCTGTAATTATTTATCAACCTAAAATGCACATCATAAAAAATTCAGTCAATTAATTTACATGTTCAACTTGCAAAAATGTGCAATACTGAAGAAATCGATTTGAATGCAAAAAGACCAATATAAAACCTTAAGAAACAATTGTGAAGATGTACTCGGCTATCAACAGAGAATATACTTTGAGTAGTAGAGCTCAGCTTAAATTCATTTGTAACCAACCCCCTGAAAGTACCAAAAAACTGTAAAAAAAGGTTGTAAGACCAAACAACAATTCACATCCAATATTTAGACAAAATGAACTCTGTAATGAAATCAATACATGACAGAGCTTAATTATTCTCTAGAGCATGTTGCAGGGATTATGAGGGATGAAATTACATTCCTGGCACCTACAATCAGAGAATCAAGTTTTTAACTGCCTTTCTCATCTGCCAGATTAATTAGAAAACCACTGTTATACACGCATGAATAAAGAAACCCCATGCACATGTGTAGCATTAAAAGCAATTAGCATTTTTCTTTAGCATTCTCTCCAAATAGCAGACATACCATTTATTCATATTAAAACAAAAACATTTCATCGAGTCAATTTACTATACATGGTGACCTATTAAGTCGCAAAATTTTTCCTTGCCAACAGACATCAGAAGAGGAGGATTGAGCAGGAATTGATTATCAAAACATTTGCTCTCTTTTAGTTCTTCCCAGATTTCTCCACCAAAAAAACCGATGGTAATTACTTAAAAGATAATATATCGATTCTAATAAGGTTGCCAAAAAATGAAAACAGCAACATTATAGTCCAAATAAAAAGTTTAGCCAAAAAATCTCATAAATTTAATTTCCACAAGGAATAACAATAAAGCAACTGAAAACTAGACTTCAGCACTTGTTAAAGTTTTAAATAAAAAAGTGAGTGTTAAAGAAAAATACAAGCAGTCTCATAGCTGGTTGAAACAAGCATTCCTTGACTGTTGGCAAGTTTAACTAGGGTTCCTCTATTGATTAATACAGTCCTAAGCAAGTTTAAATTACAGAAATGCCTCAATCACAGTCCCCCACAACCTCAGCATCACTGTGAAAATCAGTAGTACTTAACTTGACAATGCCTACTATCAGTTAATAACAATTACTGTAATCCAAGTAGTAGTAGTATTTAGGGGAGGCGACCGACAGCTGAGATCATTTGCGCCATAGGGGATGGACAGGAAAGGATGAAGGGTGGAGAGAAACCCGGCATCGGCATTAGCCTACTCTTTACGAAAGGGGCCCGCAGCTAAACGTCCCATCCAACGGATGGCGTACTCACTCATAGTGCCCTCCACGAAGCACCTCAAGTAGGGATCGAGATAACTCTGAAAAATATTCAACACTGCCGGGATTTGAACCCTCTAGGTGGGAAGCCAGTATGTTAGCCCCCGCACCATCTCGATCCCCACTGTAATCCAAGAAGCAGTAAGTATAGAAAGGGATGTAACTGGAGGGATAAAATTTTCAAACAAGGTTGTCTGATGAAAATTAACTTGTAAACTGTGAAAATACTAACTTCGAAAAATAGGCAAAATTAAAAAAAACCAACCATCAACAGCATCCTAAACAAAAAAAAATACAATGAAGCCACATAAACTATCATCCCACACTCAGAACAGAAGACTAGAAATATATATTTTAGTATAAACAAGCACCCCAAAAAAAATCGTATGGCATTAACAAACTTTAATTGGTCAAGTTAGGAAAAAAATCATGGTAATCATCCCTCCTCACCCTCGAGATGGGATATATGGATAAAAAATAACAATAAACAGACACATATCTCACAACAATGACACTACTTCCTTGAATGAAAATGAAATAATTCACAAAGTGACATGCAATAATGACCAATCAACCTTCAACCATTTTTCAAGGTTCATCAATATCAGTTAAAAATTAGTTAATTGGGCCCCAACAACAGACAAGAAAATACTAATGTAGCACATCACTGAAACAGAGAAGCATGTTCAAGATAAGAAGGAATAGTTTTAAGGCTTTTAACATGAATGACATTAATTGCAAATATCAGCTTAAGGTTATTCATGAAATAATAAACTTCACATTCTAGAAGTAGGATAGGGGCAAAACATACATCGTGACAGCCTTCAACTGTGTGTTAACCAACAATTTCTTATGACCCACCCATTCACAGCTCACATGTTTATGTTTTACTTAAAAACAAACTACCCACACACATTCAAGTTCATAAAAGTTAAAGTCTCTTTCACACACACTCATACAAGAACAAGTGCAACATTATTAATTGGCAAAATGTGGTCTCAAAATGCTAATGCAAGAGACTTCTGGGGAGCACACGATTTATAAAAACAAAAAAAAATTGGAGATTCCACTTCGAGGAATGGGGAAACTGGGAAAAATTTTTCCATGTGGAAAGTCAATAGTTCTCCTCTCACCTTGATTTCTCACAATGGCACTCTTCATTCACGCAAAATGGAAGCATCCCACAGCATCGTCCAGCCGCACTAGCAAGCACGCACACTCCTCTCTCTTTCTCTCTCCCTCGAGACTAATGGCTGGTGGGGAGGACAGAGGCAGCCATAGGAAAAGAGCCTTCCTCAAATTCTAGGTCTACTTGGCTCGCACAAAGACACAGTTTATTAGCAGAAGGCCAATATCAAGTTTCCTCACTTTTTTATGTTGAGAAGGTAACCACAATGGGACTTGGTTTGTCTGGAGGCTCTGTAATCTTGAATTCTTTTAAGCATCTGTTCCATGAATTGAAGAACATGACTAAATTTTGTCAATTTAAAGCAAAATTGCAAAATAGATTACTCGAGAAAGAAGTATACTTAAACTTGCAAACCAAAAAATCAAAGCCTCCAAAATTTCAATGTATTAAAAATAATAACTTTGAATTTCCCTTCTGATCTTTAACAAAATTATATCTTATGCATGCTAAGATGATCTCAGATCCCAGGTCTCTTAATAACCAAATCCCACTGAATTTCAAACATCAGAGAGTATCTTTGTGACTTCGAGCAGCAATGTGATGATTTTTAAGAGAATTTTGCAGCACATTATGACTGTAGTTCAGAACAAAAGTTGCACAGGCAATCCCTTAAGGAAGTTATTTAACGAAATCCCATAACAGAAATTACTGCTTTGCTGGAGTATTAAAGTCACTTATGTCAAGTCAACCAAATAGATGGGGCTGATTCAAAAGGTATATGACCAATGTTCTCACCACCAAAACTATATAAGGCAATTACCAACACCATCAACCACCCCTCTCATCAGTCAGTCACACAGTCATCCACTCACATCCACAAATAATTACAAATTGTAATCCCGCAAGTAATGTGAGCTACCTACATGGACCACAGTCAAGTCAATAGTCCCCATTGGTTTATTTCTTGCCAAGCAATTTTTATTTTCATGAAAATTAATAAGGAAAGTTTGAAAATAAATAGATATCATTCTTATATGGTGTGAATTAAAAAATAAATATTATGGACTGAAAATATTTCCATATTTAATTGCATCTTAAGAAAAAGAAGGAATATTTCACATTCCGCTTCTTTAATTATTAAATTCTTCAGTCACACAAGACGCTCAATACTGCCCCTCTGATTCTCTTAAGATAGAAAAGACTTTAGCTCTTCAAAAAAATAGGAATTGAAAAACTCAATCATAGTTTCATGCACAGGATATAATATGTATTTATTCCCGAACTCATATTTTTATAAACGCACACACACACAGAAAAGCACTCGCTTGCAACCAACAACTACACTTCTCATAGGAATTTATTTATGCTTTGCCAATATTTGGTAGAAAGGAGAGAAAATGAAGTCCATATCGCACTCATTATATATGCCAGCACACTAGTCAAACACACAGCAGCAACAGTAAAAAAGAAAACAAAAATTGGCAAATTTCATTTTAACCACACAATTTCAACTTCATTCATAAAGACATAATTCTTTAAGAGCTCACTTGCATATAAACGCCACACTATGTATTTTGGCTACATAATGACTTCTTGACTTTTTGACTCATCTGAGCCATTCAATCACATTCAACCAATTTTACACAATTACACATTAAAGCCTTCCAATGTCATGTGGAGGTTATACCATATTTTTCAGTTGTTAATAGAAACTCCACTCTTGGCGCATTTCCAGAATATATTTTTGGTGTGTATGTGCATGCATTAATATTTGGTGGAGATAATGACACTAACACTAAAACAATAGCTAACACCATTAATTTTGAGATACCATTGAAAGTTAATAGATCTAGCAGTCACATATGTTTACTAGGTTTTACATATATTTTACCACAACTAAAATTAGAATGAACTAACTTAAATTACTCATAAGGTAAATACCTCAACGTCAGAAACTCAAAAACATTAATTTGGAGATAAATTATCAATGCTCAAGAGTGGCATGAGATTTTATGACAAACAGCAAACAATACCAAATTGAAGGCAAAAATTACAGGCATAATTCAAGGATGGGAAATAAAAGAGATAAGATGTATATGAATATGAGGGTAACTAAGCATAAGAAATATAACTGATATTCAGATATCTTGACTGCAAGAGCTACTCAGCTTGGTGCAATGCATTATAGTAGAAATATTAATAGAGAAATGCACATAAATGTGTCTCAATCATGGGATAAGAAGTTTCTCCAACCCTAACATCCAAAAGCTAAACATCAGACTTAAAAATCAAGCAATACCACATTTTCAAGACAATGAATACAAAACTATAAGTTCTGTGTCAAACTGAATTATACCTTTAAAAAATTGAAAAATAATTCACTCTCTTTCATGAAGTTGTTTTAAAAATTGGTCTAAATAGCTAATGGGCGAATGATTCCCTCCTTGGGTCTAGGTTAGATTATGATGCACACTTGCAAAACGAAACTATAAGGATATGATGGATCTCGCATCTGTGGCTCATTTCCATACAATGCACAATGTAATTTAATTACCCACCACAACACTCATTTACATATTTTCGACAATCACAAAACATCCTCTCTGTATCTACAAGCTCTTACATAATGTCTGACTTTGTACTTATAGGACAAAATATACAGGAAGGCCCAGACCTTCCAATATTTAATTCATTATGAAAATAATTTTAATCAGTCATGTCAACGCACCAAACATTCATACACTATCATCAGCGTGAAAATTAATTTGGTGGGCAACCAAACGTCCATTATGCACTTCAGACAAACAATTAACAGAAAATAAAATTTCAATAAATATAAGAGTACATGTATGAATTCCATCAATCAATCTGCTTTTCAGACTAACGCACAAAATGAGAAAAAGTAACACCCACACATTTATATCATTATTAAAATGCAGTGGAAATTCTGCTAAAAAGTAATTTAGATGGCCACCCAGCCCAGCATTATATAATGGGTAGTATTGGGTATAAAGACATTCCAAAAGCAATTACCCTTTCCTCAACAATACATCTACAGCAAGTTTTCCACTGCATTTACGCTGTTCACACAAATTAAAACCCTCCACTCATTTTCTCTTCACCTTTCACTGGATCTACTTCAAATCTCACCCCATTTTCTCTCTCTCACTCTCTCTTTCTTCTCTCTCTCCCCTTTACACCACCAACAAAAAAATACAGCCCTGATGCCAACACACAGCGCTTTTTAGAGTCCTTGCTGCCACTTTTACTGTCGAGGACAAGAGTTCCCCTGCTTATCTTGAGCTGCTGCAGCTTCTAATCGTACTTGAGGAATCCACCCCCTCCACCTCCCGCTTTATTCTCCCTCTGAGGCCACGAGGCCCCTTGCCCTGGCCCATTTGAACCCGCAACCCCAACAGCCCCCCCAGTGTCCGCACCACCTCCCCCGCCACCCCCGCCGCCACTACCACCCGCCGGCTGGTTCATCCAGCTAAGAAATCCCCCACCACCGCCCCCGCCCCCTCCAGAGCCCTGATTCGGCGCCCCACTTTGCCCACCCGCTTGGTTGCCGCCGAATGCAGCGGCCGCAGCACCTGGATTACCAAATGCCTGTGGGGGCGGAGGACCATCTCCTGCCCCCGCCTGACCCCCTTGAAGGTTCCCTATCAGCCCCCAACCCGCCTGATTGAGGGCCGCCGCCACCAGTGCAGGATTCATCGGAAGTCCACTCAGGCTTAGGGCGCCCATGCCCAGGGGGTTCCCCAGAGGCTGGCTCCCCTGGGCGGCCCCCATTCCTCCGCCCGTGCTTCCTCCGCCTGTTATCCCCAGCGCCTGCAGGTTGGGCATATCCAGATTACCCCTACCGGCGTGGTTCCAAGTGCCTCCACCGGCGGCGTTGCTCGCCATGCCCGAGCCGTGGTAGTGGTGGTGGTGGTGCCCCTGGGCAAAGGGGCCTCCCGACAAGTTTTTTGGATCCGTGCCCACTCCCGAAGACCTCATGGCTCCACCTCCTGCACTCCCCACACCTCCAACGCCTCCTCCGCCTCCCCCGCCCCCTCCAGATCCAGCCCCACCCCCTCCCACGCCCCCACCACCACCAGCTCCTCCACCCCCCCTGTGACCGTACGGGGACCGTACGTTAGGGTCCGTCTTGGGAGCTGCGTTGCTGACATGAACGGACACACCTTTCACGATGTGGTCTTCCCCACACAGGGACTGGGCAACGTCAGGGTCAAGGAACGTCACAAAGGCGAATGCTCGAAATGGCTTTGGGATGAACACATCCGTCACCTCGCCGAACTTCGAGAAATACTCACGCAAGTCATCTGGGCCCATGTCCTCAGTGCATCGTCCAACAAACACCTTACAAGGCACCTGCTGGATCTGGCCCTCCTTAAGTTTAAAAATAAAAACGTGATTAATACAGTCCTAAACGTACCTCATGTTTGGTTTTTGCCATACTACAATAAAACGCATAATTATACTAGTATTTGCTATCCCCAGAGTTATTAAAATCTGGACTTCATTAATGATGAATACTCACATATATGCTGAGTATATGTGTAAGCATTTTTATATTATTAATTAACATCCATGCCTGAGGTAATTCATGGTTTAATCATCTACCAAATTACATTAATTGCTAGTTAACAGTTAATTGGTCCAACTGAAATTTAATTTGGTGAATGAACACTCAAGTACCTCAAAATGAATTGTTATACGCTCAAGTTCTTCAAAAATGTATACAAAATATGATGTGATAGTTTCTGCTCAAACGCAATGGGTTTAATATATTCCGACACTAATAGCTTCTACTCTGATATAACTTCAAATTTACACTTCCTCTTTCATGAATATTTACCTTAGAATTAGGAATTTTCACATCACACCATCGCCCATCTATCATGTGCCTCTGGGCTAACACACGCATTTGAGACTCATAACTTCCAAACCTAATGAAACCAAAGCCTTTCGAGTGACCGGTTTTAGCATCCTTTTTCACCTGAAGAAAACACAAGGATAAGACACAATATAATATTAAAATAACAAGAGCATTGCAAATAGGAACTGAATCTCTTCTTACCTGAGCCATAAGGACCTCTCCAAACGATTCAAAATATTCTCTTAACAACTGTTCAGTAGTTTTCCAAGGTAAACCTAAAACAATTAAATCTGAACATTTCTGTTTAGTTTCCATTCTTTTAGTTTTTGCAGTCGAATTCTCAAGGTGGTCATCCGATTTCCTCTTGTTCTCTATTCAAATTAAAATAACATAAAATAATTTGAATACCATACATTAAAAATCTAATAATTAACAAATTATTCAAAAATTAAGACGGTTCAGAAGATGAATTGCTTATCCGATTCCAAAGCTTTTGATTTTTTTTAATCGCGCAAAAACCAACGGACCAATAAAATTTAATTATGTTAAAATTTGAATGAATTTTCAAAAAATAAAACCAATCTAGTTTTGTATGACTTTCTATAATTCGAAATAGCAAGTAAAAGTCGTCAGCAGCCAAGATGGTGGATAAACATAATATGGCCGGCCAATCTATTAGTGTAACTAACAAAGTATTTGCCCTGTTATGAATTACCTTTAGGAAAAACGCAATAATAAACACTGTTTCCCCATCCACTATCCGGCGAATGGAGTCTACCATCTACCAATCTCACACCCCGCATCACACGACCATCTGGATTCCGGTACTTTAAACCACAAGTTCCTGGAAACTGGGCTGCAAGAGTTGACAAGAGTAAAGTCCCGTCGTCTTCCGTTGGGAGTTCAATTGGTTCTTCTCCTTCATCTTCAGAGACTTGAAGATATCCACTCATTTTTGGCGTGTTAAAGACCACACCAAAAATATTACACCGCCAACTCTTAACGTGGTATTTTAACAAGCACCTTGGCAACAACTTGGAAGACAATTGCTAATCGAAACGTCGGCAAAACTTCCACCACTATCGAAAGGTACAACACTGCGATAGTTAAATCCTTTGAATCAGTCGACCGTTGCTACATCTCGATAGTCCTCGACACGCTCCACATCTTTCGCCGTCGTCAGTTGTTCGACTTTAATTCGGTTTTCTGATCAACTTGTATTTGGAGTGAATGCTACTTCGTGAAAATAGAGATGTTGAAGGAGATAGCGGCTTCGCTGGGTGCTACGGAGCCGGCATTGCGTTTACTACTATCATTGTTAATAGGTAATCCTTCTGAACTTGAAAAACTACGTATTACTTTCTCTTTATTTCATGTTTAGGTCAAAGTAACTGTCCTTACCCAACATTTTGTTGCGGCTTTTCCTACCATTTCTAGATAGTTAAAAGGCCATTTCACTAAAGGAACATATCATGGGATTAATTTAATTTGTAGCCTCGAAATTATACTACCCCTAAGTGGATGTAATGTAATTTTAAAAGCTTATTCTGTATTAATTTACTCCTCTATTCAGGTGTGTGATATTAAGTCAGTTTGATCTAATTCCTGAATAAAGACGGGGCAATGGCTTACTAATCCTATGAAATAACTTAAGTACAAGTTGCCACAAGTACATGTAATAATGTATCCTAATTGTTCCATTATAACTTCAATACAATTTTACTTTTCAGGTTACCCAATAGCGGTATTCCATAGGTACACCCTGTATCGGAAAAGCCCAAACCTTCAGCATATATTTTTCATATGTTGCGGAATAGGTATTGGTTTCTTCAATTATGGTTAGTACTATTTATCTTTCACCAGCTGACTTTCGCGGTTTTTCATCTAAATAAGTTCATAATGTCGGTTCATGTGTAGCGGCAGGCAATGTTCACTTTATTAAGATCTCTAATAAAGTGGCGTAATAGACTCCCGAACTAACGCAGGTCCCCTGCTTCAGGAGGCTGCCTATCTCTTGACCCCCAATTCATGTGATTTCTCTTCGTATCAATTTTTAGAACGAAGGCAGTAAAAAGTTAAAATGATATCCCATTCCAGATAATCCTGGATAATTAGAATATTTCACCAATTACTGATTAGCATTGGCCACTGCAAACCTCCGAAGAAGTAATATTACTGAGTAGGTCAACATTTTTAGCATGGGGACCTACGGCCATCAAATCAACTTGGTAGATTATAGCTATAGCTGTTTATAACTGGTCAGAATTTGTAATATTCTCTAATGTAAATGTATGACAATCCAATTATAAGTACAATTTGATAGTAATGCCCTTAATTTAAGTCGCCAAACGGGTTTGTTTATCATGAAATATCAGTTATAAAATTTCATCTTCAATTTCTCGTAGTTGCATTATTTGAGACTAGTGTTTCAATGCACCATTATTTGTTCATTTAACAGTGTCCTCATACTGTAAATCCAGCTACTTCGGGCTTCACTTAATGGAAGTATTCATATTTAAAAGACCCAGTGGTAATCCCATGTAGAAAAACCCTCATCCTGAATTTAATGTATATATTCCCTGGTTCCACATTTATTTTTGTACTTGATGATGCCATGGTACAGTTAACTACTTCATATCAATAGACATCTGTAGAAAAGTACTATTGTATAATATGTACATAGTTAATTATGCATCTTGTGATGACAGTATTTTAATAGTATACTGGTAAATAAACAATTTCTCATCCTAAATGTCAGTTAATTTGTGCAGTAATTATTTAGCACTGGTGGATGCGAGGATAGAATGTATGAATATTAATTATACCATCATATTATGAAAATTGTATCAAGGCCGTGAAATTTTTTCATGCACGTAACAGGAACTTATATTACTTGAAATGAAAATTTTATGTTGCTCCAATTCATAGTTTGTAAAACTTATTGCATATTTAAAATGATGGAGGCTACCCAGAAAATCACTCACAACTTGGATAAAGCAGGGAAGTCCAGAGGCACCACTGTGATGGGAAAGTGGCACCCTTCGGTCCATAGCTGATTACCTGCCTCACTGGTCCAGCACACAAGCTTTTAATTTATTTTATTTCCTGAAAATAATATTTTGGATGGTTATCAAACTAAAATGTTTTTAGGAATATTTAACATTTTGTGGAGCTCCTTGTGGATGAGTGCTGAGCTATAAATCCACTAATGGGTTGAGGGGTAATGGTCTTTTTGAAATTAAATAATACAGTAAGAGAGGGGACTTCATAGCTGTGTAAACTAATAAAATAATGTTTGTGACTGCTGTCTTACCCTTAGCTTATGCAATTTAGCCACTGTATTGCTCTGCAGTGGATGCCTGTGGTCATTCATATGTTTTTTCTTCATGATAGAAAACTGGCAAAAATCTACTGTGAAGCCTGTTTAATGTATGATCTGCATAAAGAGGAAGCTTATAACAAATGAATGTATGAGAACCATAATATATACTAATCAAGTCCCTTTGAAAAACAAATCCTAAGAGTCGAAGACTAAGAATTCCATATAGGATTCATTGTGTGAATGAGTTTCCTTGAAATTATGATAGGAGAGAAGAATATTTATGATTAATATTTTTATGCATCAGTCTGCTTCAGAGTTTTTCAGTTTTTTGGTTTCCCTTAATTATTTTATGATTCATAAATTTTTGAAGGAAATTGGTTTTATTAGTTTTTTCAAATATGTAACATTCCCATTATGACCAAACTTTAAAGGTTACAGTGGTGTGGCCTGACTTTTAATTGATAAATTCTAGCTCATTGCAGTTAAGCAGTATTGCCTTCCAAGTAGTACAAATGATTCCTGGGCAGTACATCATCTGCTTTAGTAGGTAGCTGGTGGACCAATTTGACCCCATAATTGCCCATGAATAATGATATTTCATAATCTAATTTGTCAGCTTTTGGTTTACAGACAACACCTTCCACCTGGCCCTAACCATTTGCATCCTAAATGAAGCCCCCATACCATGCTTTGCCTGTACCTCTTTTGAATTGTGTAATGTTCCTAATGTATAAGTCACCCCTTCCTTGGTACTGTGGGAATTTTTGAGGCTAAGTCATAGCTATTCTTTAGTCAGTGTTTTTCAAATTTAAATGTTTTCATAATGCTTCAACTTATATATCTCTGTAAACCAGGGAAATTGAACGGGATATCAGTATTAAAATAAACTGAAATTTTTCTGGCAATCAGTGAAATTGTCCCCGTATGAAAAAGAATAGTCAATAAACACATAATATATGTGCCTTCAAAAATTTCTACTTCATTATTCATGGTTGCGAAAAATAATTATCCCTTATCCCTCAGCATAGGAATAGATTAGAGGGACAGGAGGCCTGCAGACAGTCCTAGACATGAGGTAATCTGCAACCTGTACATGTCTCAGACTGCATATATATATATATATATATATATATATATATATATATATATATTTGGTTGCATAAAGCATTGCAGATCTCAATGTAAATTATGTTTCCTGCATAGCTCAAGTGGTTAAGAGCCTCCGCCTGGCAAGTGGAAAGGTCCGGAGTTCAAATCCCGGTCTAGGAAATATTTTTTCACTCGTGATCTGCTATATTCTGCCTTCCCCACGTCTCCTGTGTTTGCCCTTTATGTGTGTTCCTATCCCTTTTCCTTATATCTGTTTCTATATAAATGAGTATTTGTTCGCCGTTTGGTGGGATTTCCTGTTTGAATGTATATACATATATATATATATATATATATATATATATATATATATATATATATATACATACATTTCTGTGTGGATCGCAGTAGTCCAGGGGTAGAGCATTGGACTACTCACCAGAGAGTCCAGGTTTGATTCCTGGGCAAGCCTCTCAGGGCACCTTCAGCTCCACCTAAGCTGTGTGATTTTTCGGGTACCAGATCTTGCAGGGAAAGGAACTGCCCCACCTACCCTGATGTATGAATTTCACACGCCGTTGGGCATGTTACTGGGTAAACTCTACTGTCACCTACCAAGCCATCCTTCAGGTTGATGACTATGTTTATATTCAAAAATTATGCATATTAAAATGAAATATGCATATATATACGAGGGTCATCCGGAAAGTAGTACCCGTTCGTGAAATAAAGACACAAAAGTAAATATTAACAAACATAAAAAATTTTATTTGAAAGAGGATACTTTAAACTACTTCTCAACATAATCTCCAAGCAAATTAAGGCATTTGTCATAACGTGTGACAAGTTTCTGTATTCCTGCTGCATAGTCCTTCGCCGCCAGCTCATTGAGATACGCGAGGGACCCATCTTGCACAAATTTTTGCATAATGCAGATGGTGTTTAACAATTTCATGAACAATTGTTCGAGAAACATTGGGAAAATGCTCACAGATGTCATCAATTGTGACGCGCCGATCGTTCCTCACGAATTCGTCAACTGAGCTCACCAGTTGGTCTGTAATGACAGACGGTCTCTCCGAACGCTCATCGTCGTGTGTGTTCCCCCTCCCCATGTTGAAGTTGCGACACCACCGCCGAACAGACGACTCGTCCATTACATTGTCTCCATACACCTCCTTTAATTGGCGATGAATATCACATGGGCGAACGTTTCTTGCATTGAGGAATTTAATCACTGCCCTCACTTCACAACTGGCGGCGTTCTCAATTTTTTTAAACATTGTAAACAATCACAGAAACAACACAGGCAATGCTAGTGTCACGCAACTTGGCTCAGAGAAGGCAGACAAGCCACTGAAGCTATCTGACCTCGTCCAGCGGCTACTCGCGTCGTCAGCACTTCATGCGGCACGAACGGGTACTACTTTCCGGATGACCCTCGTATGTATGTATGTATTGGTGTGTAATAATATGTGTGTGTGTGTATATATATATATATATATATATATATGCTCCTCAAACGAGGTTATCCTAAATCCCTCCTTAACAAAAGGATCCATAGACATGCCTAATGCCTACACTCCCATACCTTCCTCCACTGCAGAAACCCACACTCATTCAATGTGCACCACTTCCTTCCCGGGCCTAGAATCTCTGTGATTAATACTAAAAGACCTCTACCTTATCCTCAAAAACTATGAATCCCCTACCAAACTTTTTTCCAAATGTCCCTCTGTTACTTTCAAATGCCCCGCCAACTTATCAGATCTTCTCAAATCCACCAATCCACTCCTTAATTCCCTGCCCCATCCCAAAACCACTCCCATAAAATAAACCCACAAAACCACTCCCATTGCAATAAACCTAGATGTAAAACATATCCTATTTTCAAAACCAGAACCCTATCCCTCTCCCATCCACTTTTTAACTCTCTCCCACCAATCCCATACTCCTCATGCACCTTCAGCAATGTAGTTTACCTTCTGAAGCACCAACTTTGTCCTGCCTTTTATATTGGACACTGTACCACACCCCTCAATATTAGAATCAATAACCACCGGGCCTCCTGCAAGGATTCTTCCCTGATTGGTATGCTCCCAATCCCCAAACATGCCTCCAAACACAACACTCTCTTTGATAAATACTATGGTGTAGCCATCTTAGCATCCCTCCCACCCTCTGACCATCCTCTGAAACTCAAAATAATGTAGCGGGCGTTCTTCTGGCTCCTGGATTCCTGGAATTGCCCATATTATACATTAATTACCCCGATCTTCACATATTTTGATCCCTCCTCTGCCCCCAACACTTTCCATATTATCCCCGCTCTTCTAAAAATCCCCCTCCTAACTCCTCCCCTCCCAACTCTTCCCCTCGCAAACCTTTCCCTTCCATCCAGCATTTCCAGCCTTCTTTCCTCAGTTCTGTCCTCTACCTTGAGAAAGGTGGCGTGGACCACTGAAAATTCAAAACCTTGTGAGTTTCTTTCCTTGTTTGTATGTTTCTGTGTTTTTTGTTTGTTTTTTTTGTTTTGTCTTTGTCCACTTGTCCTAACTTCATGTACGTATACATACATATATGTATGTATGATGTATATATGTGTGTGTGTAGTATGCATATTAATTTAATTGTTAACAGCTCAATAAGTTGTTTCTAAATTAGATAACTTTTGTAATACTATACATATATTATAAAGGTACTTATCAAATAATAATGAAGGTACGTATCAGTAAGCTGAATGAATCAAAAATATTTTACTTTCCAAGTATGTCAAATATATACTGTGCTTAATTCCATGATAATGTTAGAAAAAGATATATGGGTAGTTGTAGAGAATTATTCCTGCAAAAAGAAATTAATTTAAGTAAATCATTTAATGATTTGTGAGACTATAACATTTACTTACTGCAAATTAACACTCAACATGCTAGCCTGATACATACGTTCAGCTCATACTATCTCAGCCCAAATACACATTGAGTAGCACAAATTATTGAAACTATGCACACTCAACTTTAGTATGTTATGCACAGAATACAGATTGAAAGCAAACAAACCAGGGAAGTGATTGATGGTGACTTAGGTAAGGTCATCCTTAATCACCTTTCCCCCAATTCACCATTACAAAGATAAGTGACAGTTGCTCTCTGCCAATGGGCAAAAATTCACAACTAGGAAATTATGAAACATTGAGTAGGGTAAGTGAAGTAATAGTTTTAAGACCCTCATTTTCAATGCAGTTTATTCGAAATAATTGGAAAAATGTGTCCACACTTTAACAGTGATGATAGATGATTTACTTTAGTTTAAATTTTATATCTCTCTGGCGTTCACCAAAAACAATTAAACAAAGTTTGAATGTAAAAATCTTACAATAAAAACCTGTGACTCTAATTACTAGCAATCCGTTATTAGATTTACTTAAAGTATATAAAAACACACAAAAAGTCAAAAAATCTTAGAGAATAAAAGTAAGACAGCAAATCCAAAACAGAAAAAGCACACTGAAGATGGAAACTATATGATGGCTGTGATGCAACAGGGAGTGAAAGGGAAATGGCTCACTGCCTGTTGAGCCCATTGAAAAGGGAAGTAGGCTGGATGTCACTAGACATGCTCCAATCAATGAAAGCCCGATAAAGCCTTAAATTGATGTCCATCACACATTGAACATGTTAAATATAATATCAATTTGAATCCAAAGTGTATTGAATAACCTTTTCGTATATTATCAGAGTGTTGTTTAGCTTACATGGATAAGAAGTACAGGTTAATGTTGGATACAAATGAACTTTTCACTTCATCATCATTTCTATCAGCATGGTAAACAAATATAAAATTGTATTTGCAATCAATTGGTACAGAAATGAAGTTCTTGCATAAACATTTTCCAGGTAACAAGAAAACTGTTTTGAGCAGAATGCCTAGAGCATTGAACTATGGGGATTTAGAAAAAAATCCTGCAAACACGTTTGGGTGAAAATGCAAACTGCTTTTACTGATGAAATTCTGACTTTATGGGCATAAAAGTTGCTTCAAAATAGTAAATCTTAACCAGGTCACCGTAAAAAGAATGGTGAAGCCTCTTACAGAAACATAATTTTTTACTTAACAATTGTTCTTCATTTATATCAATACAACAAAAACCTCTTATTGCCATTAATAAATCACTGGAGTTTTATTCAAAATTTTTATTGTGATAACATTTTACATTTAATAGTAATATAGTTCAAGATTCTAATAGTTTTAATAAGAAATAAGTTTCTGTAGTTCTAATCATTGAAGGTGTCATACTTGGAAATATAGTGTGTTTTTTAGAAACATTGAAAACGTAGAATTTTAGAGTAATGTTGCTAGCATTGGCGATTTCCATAGGTTTTATTTTTCAGTTTTGGTTAGATGATATGTGTTAAGCCAAACAGTATTTCTGGCAAACATTTAAACAAAGGATGAATATATTTTACACAAGTTCCCAAGGATGGTGTTTTGATATTTTCAAACTTGTTCAAATTTCTAAAAGGGAAATATAACCCAGGATGGTTTTCATGTGAAGAACTAGATTTTAAGGAATGGAATATTATTTTCCTGAAATGTTGAACATTTCAATGAAGGCCATTCTATAAATAATCTCTCCTATTTATTTTCATGACAACTATAAAAGTTACAGGGAGCATATTAACACAGATAAATAGAGTAGTGTTTCACTTGCATTCATTAATTCTTCCACATAACCACTATTCTTCATGCACTTTTACTATTGGAAACAGCCTGCTTGCTTCAGTGATAAAAATTTTGAGCCAGAATAGGCATCCATCTTTCATTGGCCCAAGAAGATGGATTTTTGAGTGTCTTAAAATGAAGACTAAAGTAGTCCATTCAAATTTTTCTGTGTCTGGTGATCTCCAAACTGGAATGGGGCATAGTATTATCCTGTTACAAGTGAAAGTTCATCTTCTTTTCTGGCCTGGCAATGGAA
This sequence comes from Hetaerina americana, assembly GCF_022747635.1. Taxonomy (NCBI): domain Eukaryota; kingdom Metazoa; phylum Arthropoda; class Insecta; order Odonata; family Calopterygidae; genus Hetaerina; species Hetaerina americana. The sequence continues at coordinate 44,417,069 of NW_027286070.1, forward strand.
ATATGAGCTTTCAGCTTAGTCAGTGCATCTTATTGTGTGGTATTTTTTCTTCCCCCGGATTCCCCCTTTCTTTGTTTAAATGTTTTTTTGCCTCGGCTTATCATCACCATCATCTACCAAAGATGACTCATCTGGCTCCTCTGTACTCATTGGTCACTCCTTGGTGGTCTGCAGCGGAAAGCCTTGGACTCAAATGATATTTGATTCAGTTAGTGGTTTATAAACTCAAGAATCATTAAAATCAACACAATTAACAGCTTTCTTTGACCATTTCATTGTTTTTCTCATGATTGTATAACACGATAAATACATATCTGCCCTTTCTATGCCATTAATGAACTTATTATATTTCAAAATGCAGATAGGTTTTTTTACCTGTTTTGGCAGCCCTGTGATCCTATCTTTCAGCTTTGTATTAACTATCCTAGTGCTGTGAATAGTGCTAATCATTTTCACCTCCCTTATGTCTTTCCAAGTCACCAGAAGCACTTCATCTTTACGAGAAAATGTGCCCTGTCCCTTTTTAAGGTTTTCGCCTCACTCTTTAATGTGGCAGGGAGCCATCTAACAGATCTGAATGTTCCACTCTTAATTTATTATCAAAGAGCAGTTCTGCTCTTTTGACACTGTTATAATAATTTTATTGATAGAAATGATGCCAAAGATTGAGATGAGGCTGTAGAAGTGAAAGGATAGCTTTCCTAATTTTTTTCCCCTCGGCTGAAAATATTTCTAAATTACTAGGGTAGCCAGAATTACTTTTACTAATCATACTAACTAGTAACCCATTCTTTATGATTTTGGCTGAATTATAGGACTTGATTTTTAATTTTACTGTCCATGGAATCATCATTCATCCGGTGATATCTCCTGCTTCAGTTAATATAATGTATTTATTGTATATAAACCGAATATATATGTTCATACATTTTGAAGTTTTCTATGAAGTATTCAAGTACAGGTCTTATTTTATACAGCTTCTCCGTCGCACCAAAATTTCTCCGTTATCGCTGAAGTGCAATGCTTCCCAAATCTGTTTCTAGTCAGTAATTCTCCAAGTATATTCGCTTCAATAAAAGGATCAATATCCTATCACTCCTTTGGTGAATCTTTCCTCTCTTGCCCGTGAGAATCAAAATTGCAATGAATTTTTCCATTTCAGTAATGGTTATGTCTGACCACTTCCCTGTTTTTTGTGATTGTATTTATGTTGGTTTTGATGGTAATACAGATCAAATTGAATGCACATCATTTTGAAAAAGTCATCTGCCACAAGCTGTGAGACTACATACAAGGATACTGGTAGAATTTTCTGGTTTGCATTTTACTCCAGGTGGATCTAAAAGTTGCTCTAAATCCCTCTAAGAATCTATTTTTTCCCATTCACTTGAGATTCCTGGTGAAGTATTGTCTTTGTTGGCACTCTTATCTAAGTCACTTTCGTTTTATTAAGAGAGGTGAGGATTTTCTATTTCTGGCTTCATGGCAATATCAGAATCACTTTTGATCTTGTTGCTCTCTTCGTCATACTCAAATGGCACATCTGACTAGTAATCGGCACCCAGATCTAATAAATTGTCTTCCTCTTGCAAACCACTCTTTCCTAAACGATGTTATTATATGGAATATTCCCTCAAATATTTCAAAAAATACGGATTGAGAAAATCCTCTCACAGGGCAAACCCAAAACTAAAATCACAATTCAACGGGACTCAAGGAGCGGACTGATCAAGACATCGAGAGAAGGAACTGACCATAGTCGTAAAATAATTATGGATGATTCATTGTTGGCCTCCTCATTCATTCATTCATTAATGAATGGTTTGTTGGAGCAGAGCTGAGAGTGCTTTCCCTTAGGTGGGAGTGGAACTTGCAGACAAGCCAATGCAGATATGATCCTTAAGGCTATAGAGATAAGTTACCTCACCGATGGCTCATCTAGGACCCTATGGATAAACACTCAAGAAATAATGAGGCTAGGAGTTGGGGTACCCAAGGATCAGCTAAAAGAAATATTACCTCCAAAATGACAAGGGGTGATGAATAGGTTTCAAGCAGTCGAAATTGAAGTTGCGCACCATTACAGAAAATCAGTCTGGAATTTAAATACAGTTAAATGGCCTAAACTATCAAAAGTAATGAACAAAATCAAAAATTAAGTTACGACTGTTCTTATTAAATAGCAAAAGGCAAATGAAAAATTACCACCAAGTATGTAAATAATATTAATTAAAAGTTTAAAATGATTCTCTTAAATGACGGGAATTCTCACCATCCACACGCAATGTGTTGATTGGAAATACACTTGGAGTTAGAGGTGGTTTTTGGTCAATAGGAAACATTAATTCCTTTTGACTTCGGGAAAAATTTGAGTTGCTGACTTCGAGATGCATAACAAATTAGGCGTGTAAAATACAAAGAATAACCCTGAAATGCAAATTTCTTACTGGTTACAGAAAATTAGATTGATAGAAGTTCGAGCTATTGAAGATTGGATCATTACCATATTGATCCCCTATGCATTCATTTCATCTCCCTTGTATCTATCTACATTTACTTAATACTCCACAAGGTTGCTGCAAGGGCATGTCGTTGGAGGTGTTAGGGCACCACCCGTAATTAAGAAAAATAAACCACATGCAAAAGCCACAAATTTATACAATCCACTAACAAAACAAGATATGCATTCATTTTAAAAACCCTTACAATCCACACATATGCAAACACACAAACTATCAACTAACAAACACATGCACCTACAAATATACCTGATATCTTTGCAATGTTTCATTTTGTTCTGACTTGGAAATTAAATGTTTTCAATATTTCTTAAGTGACTTCGGTTTCTTACTATAATGATGATTTCTGATTGTTCGGGGAAAGAAAGAGTATTTGTATATATCTCCCTTATTTTATCTTTGTATCTAAGTATTGTAGGGCCATAATAATTCCTTTAATGAACTTAGATTCCCTTGTTAAACTCATTTGTTCTGAACCTTTCTAAAAGTCTGTGTAGTAAGTCTGGCTTGTTCTCTTCATATCTTAAGTGGCTCCCAGCCTAAATCCCCTAAGAGACCAGAGAGTTTCTTGGATGGATTAATAATTTTCCAGCCACATCTTTGATATTGTACCCAGCTATTCCCTTCTTACTTCTTGACAATGCTTACACTTTCCTGTGCATCATACATATTTCTCTTTTACTCTGTAAACTCTTTATATTCTCGCCCTGCATCTTCCACAAATGCTTCTGTCAACCTTTTAAGTTTCCCCACCTCAGTTTCTAATGTACCTTGTGCTTTCTTCCTTGTACTTTCCTTTCTTCCCTTGTACTTTCTTCTGCTCAATTCTTTGTTTACAACCTTCCATTTCCTTCTCTCATCTGTCTTCCAAATCATTTCACTCATAATCCATGGTTTTGTTACCATTTTCGTATTTAATGGTGCAGTAGTTTCATTTTTTACTTTCAAAATCTCTTTTTTGAGTTGCTCCAATCTTTCTTCTATTCTGCTAATCTCCCTGTCTTCACTCATTGAGTTTTCAACTGCTGCATGGGACTCCTGCCTTTTCATCGCAGTTAATGCTTTACATTCTCTTTCCTCCTTCATCTTCTCTATTTGACCCTCTTTAACGTGGTGTTACACTTTTGTAGCACTATATTATGATCTGTATCTGCTCTCGGGAAACTGTGCTTATTAATTATGCTTTTCCTAAATGTGTCCCTAATCACTACATAGTCTGATACGTTTCTGAATCTCCAGACATTCTCCATGCACACCTTTCTCTTTTTTGCTGTTTAAATCAGTGTTTATTATGATTAAAGTAGCTCTTTTGCTCTCTCTCCTGGGTCATTCCTTGTTCTTAAACCATAGTCCCCAGTCTCATATCCATCTCTCCTTTTGCACTGTATGCATGTATACACTGTCTGTTTCTTCCTCCCTCTGATTACTTACTGGCATGTTTACCTGAATAATGACCAGGTTCATGGATTCAGCTTTTACCCCTACTAATAATAGCTTTATTACTCATCTGCCCTACTTTTACTGTGCTTCTACGTATATGTTCAATATTATAGCCATCCTTTGTTTGCTCTCTGCCCATGTGATGTATGATATCTATAATTGTCACTCCAGTAATCCTTGTCATCCTTACATCTCACCTCACACAGTCCTTAAATATATTTGTTTACTCTACCAGTTTATATTTTCTTATTTTCCCTTACATCTCACCTCACACAGTCCTTAAATATATTTGTTTACTCTACCAGTTTATATTTTCTAATTTTCCCATTCTCAACATCATCCTGAACTTCCAAGTACCTATTATAACTGGTTCAGTTCTCTTTTGTGTCTTCTTTTCTGCTGCTGCTGTCCACTGTAGTTAAGTAACAGTGAGGTCCTTAAATTGGGAATCGAAAGAAAACTATTTTTCTTATAACTAGCTTAATTGGTATTGTGACCGTCTTGTAATGAAGGGATACTTATCCTTCCATTCCATAAAAGACTAAGAGTCCTTGAATATTCTCAGGTATTTTAAAAGCAGAGTCTTGTATTTTAATCAATATGGTGAGTAGTCAAATCATAGGTTTACTATCTTCCATGCTCTTATTTAATGACAGTTTCAAATGCAATGCATGTATCCAAAAGTGCCTTTGATTCAAATGGTTCATTCGTATGTGTGCATATCACTGAACTTTTTTTTGAATTTTAACTCTATTTTTCAATTACAGGATTTGAAGTTCTCCACTCAATCTCATCTGTTGTTGTTATATATATTACTCTACTTACCATTGGCGGAACACTGCTGTCAGTTTATGTATCATTTCTATTCAACATGGGATATTTGTTATTTAGTAAGTTCAATGTTAGTGATGGTTGAATTTATTTTAATTTAAAAACATGAATTTTCTCTCCTGATACATAATATATTTTACTGATTTATTTTATTACAAGGTTACTATTTTACGGGGACTGAGAACTATGACATCAAGTGGAGCATGCCGCAGTGTGTTCTGGCTCTTAGGCTTATTGGACTCACATTTGACATCTATGATGGGACTAAAAAAATTGTGAGTACATGCCAAGTTTTTTTTCTGAAAATTATTCTTTTAAATCTATTATTAGTCAAATTATATTCTTATAAATAATATTGCAAAATGCTTCTTGTTTCATTTTGTGGATGTTTTCATCTAATGTTAACTGGGAAATTTTGGAAACAATTATAAAACATGGTTGTTTATAATTTTTCAGTAATGGTTCGCCTTTTAAATGTCAATGAATATAAATGCTAACACAGTTATCAGTCCAAAAGTTGATTTGATAGGTGAGGTAGAAATCACCTAGTATTAAATTCACACATCAGATTAGGGATCTGATCTCTTTAACTCCCCCACTCACTACTATGAAACATATTATTAAATTCACTGGTATCAGTTGTCATGTTTTCATGAGACAAAATGCCAATGCTGACTATCATTGCTTGTTTCATAAATGGAATGAGTTAATGCATTCTTACTGTCAGTATATCTGGCTAAATGAAAAGCCTTTGATCTCATATGTGTATTTCTGTCCACCTTACAGAGTGAGCTGTCATCAGATCAGAAAAAAACTACGCTATCCAAAATGCCCTCATTCTTAGAAGTTGCGGCTCATACCTTCTTCCCAGCCAGTTTTCTGGTGGGTCCTCAATTCCCTATGAGGAGGTATCAAGACTTCATTGCAGGGGAACTACGAGACAAGGTAAGGCTTTAATTAGTAATTATATCATTATCACCTACATCAAGTTATGTAACAATACAATAGTATAGCACAAATTGAAAACTTCTCACACCACACAATCATGAAATTTCATGATGAAGGTGTAGCACAGCAGGAATGAATGTATTCTTGCAAAAGCTGTGAATATGTGACTGGCTAGGATAATATATGGTTTCGTAAGAATCATTTGTGTGTACAAATGCAAAGATTTCACAGTCTAAAAATCATTTTCCTTGACTAGAATATTTCTTACATTGTAGTAGTAGTAGTAGTTTTGAGGGGAGGCGACCGACAGCTAAGGTCATTTGCGCCATAGGGGATGGACAGGAAAGGATGAAGGGTGGAGAGAAACCCGGCGTCGGCATTAGCCTACTCTTTACGAAAGGCGCCAAGGGGTCTGCAGTTTAACGTCCCATCCGACGGACGGCGTACTCCCTCAAAGTGCCCTCCACAAAGCACCTCAAGTAGGGATCGAGATACCTCTGAAAAATATTCAACACCGCCGGGATTTGAACCCGCGCCCTCAGGGTGGGAAGCCAGTACGTTAGCCCCCGCACCATCTCGATCCCCTTCTTACATTGTGAAATGAACACATTTGTGTCCAGCTGAATGATCAATAAAAACCACTTGGAAATTTGTTGAATGGTACGTGAAAAAAAGGTAGATTCATCCTTACATGTTTCTGTAAACCACCTAAAAATGCTACTTTTACCTTTATTATTTTATTTGGTATGTATAGATAGAATCTTTTTTTTTGTGGGAAGGTTTTGAGATGGCTCTTTAAAATAAGTCTATAAATACCGTTGTTGAATTGTAAATTGTTTCTATTAGGCTCTAAAGTATTCTTATATAGTTTAATCTTATCATGTATTAATATAAATTACTATAAAATTAAAATCTACCTGCTTTAGGCCCCACATTTCCATGATCAAACAATTTACTGATAAAAATTCCATGCTGAGGAAGAATTAAATCATATATGCTTGAAGCATAAAAGCCTTTTTTTTAAAACCAGTTTCTGGATAGTGTCAAACCAAAGATTAACCTAAACAACATATTCACAGCTGGAGGGAAAAATTAAGTAAACATGAATAGAGTAAATTTATTAATTTTATCCTACCTTTTTGCAAAACTAACAATTCTCTTGTAAGACATGAAATGGTAGATATGTAAGGAAAAATGAAATTTAATGAGAAGCAGTTATT
>NW_027286070.1:45661526-45669026 GCF_022747635.1 Hetaerina americana
GTGTAGGTTGCTAGGAGAAGTCGTGCAAAAGGGGGTCTGAGGTCCCCATAGGGGGGGGGGGGGAGGAATGGGACGGTCGGTTGATAAAGAACTCAGAGGAGAGCGAGAGATTGAGGAGGGGGGTGGAGTCTCTCTCCATTCAGGAAGACGATCCCGGTCCCGCGCACATTGGAGATCACCAGCATCGGGGGTGGCGTTGGTGTGGGGGGAACGGGGAATTTTTTTGGATGGGATAGGGGTTTGTGGTGCACGGGAGGGGTTTCCGGGAGGGTGGTTGGGCTCGTGGAAATTCCTGATGATGGGGAAGGATCCGCTGTTGCGATGCGAAAGAACCTTCAATTGGAGCTGTCTTGCCTTGCCTGCCTCCTCCATTGAGGTCCGCTGTCAAAAAGGATTCCGGGAAAACGACTCCGGGTTGAATGGGGCGGGAGGAGTACTTTTATTTCTCTTTTTGGCCTCATCGTCACCTCTCCCCATGCCTTCGCCTCCTTCGCTCTTCCTCTTCTCTACTCATGGAGCTAAAGAAACCTTGTGGCTGGTTGACTTATTTTCTTTATTGCTTTTATTTTGGGCGGGAGGTGACAAAAACAGGCGCCTCCAGCACCCTGGCCCTCACTTCTCCGAGCCTTCGCTTCCTCGCACTATTGCCCCAGTTCCGCCCCCTGCTCACCCAACAATCTCCTTCTCCTTCGCCGCTACTCTCCCCGCAGCACCTTTGTTCTCCTTTCATTTCCACCAACATATGACCAACATCTGGAAAAATCGAATGACTTTTATTCATTAACTATTCCTCTCCTAATTGTTGGTTCCGATACAAAATAAATACATACGTATGCTCTACAACCTTTCCAGCCCATATATATCAGTGGTTGTGTTTCAGCAGTGATTTATTTCAGTATAAAATCCATTTTTCCTTACGTATCTATTCTAATATACTATATGTCCAAATAACCCTCAATACAATATGTTCTTCATAATCAATCGAACTCATGCTTTTTTCTCTCATGCGGTATCATCCATTGATACGGCATGATATCGGATTATTTTGGAATATTTGAGTTATTTGTCTTACATTATATGACATTCCCTCGGGCTCACCGATTTCCTCCATTCCCTTTTTCTTGTATTTTTCCTTTCCTTCTTTCCCTTTCCATTCCCTACCGATTCTTCATCTTCTCGTCGTCTCTCACATTTTTCCTTCCCCACCTCTATTTCCCTTTTTGCTCAAGTTTACCTTTGCTTCTTTTGCTTACCCTGAGTTCTCTTTCCAACAATTTATTACAGTCCAGTTTATACATGCACCACGCTGTTTCTGGAAACCTCTAGGTAAATATATTTTTTGCAGAGATTTTTCATTCTTTTCTTTTAGGAGCTTGTTTGCTTCTTAGTAGGTGATTGGTTTTCTTTATAAGGATGAAGTGGCAATGAGATTCCAATCCTTATCCGTAGCTGAAATTTTCAAGAAGTTTACCCTACCTATCGAAAATTTTCCATCACACCTTGCTACCTTTGGGCATATTCATCTAAACCTCCCCTTCGTAAAATTATTTTGAACTCATTAGATTTCGTTTTTTACCCTCAATATTTGGGGAATAAGTTGAACAGTTATCTCATAAAATTAACATTAACCTGAGGTGTAGGAATAGGGAAGTACATTAACCACGATGTTTTCTATAGGAGAGAGAGATTGGATTCCATGTCTGTTATACAAATTATCTCATGGTTTTAGGACTCTAGTTAATCACGAGCATGATGCACTTCCCCGAGTCATACAGGAATAATAACAGCGTTGCCAGCATATTTTTAAAATATTTACTCGATACAAGTAACATGATAGTTTCTAAGATTTTTAATTTGTGCTCAAAAATAAAATTTAAATAATTATTATTAAAAATATTTACCATAGGCATTTAAAGGAAAATAATGATAATTTGAATTAATTAATATATTTAGGAATAAATGTTGAAAATTTAAAGTCTGTTATCATAAAGTTTAGAGATAGAAATAAATCTTAGATCCATGCCTAGTTAAAGATATATTGTTATTAATTTCATAAAACCTGAGCCATACAAAATAATAGAGGTGTAATAACATGCCATATTATCATTAAATGGTGAGCTTTAAGCTTGTTTCCATGAAGGTTAGATAGAAATTACCCATCATTTTCATGTCTGTTATCCAATGGAATAAGTGTGATTATTCAGGTTCTAGACCTTCCTGGGAAACCGCTGGCGGCACATGGCCAGGAACCAATCCCCCCCCCCCCTATCCTGATGCGTGAATCTCACACGCTGTTTGGCTTAGTATTGGATGAGCTTTACCCTCGCCTATCAAACCAACCTTAGTGTTGATTACCGAGGGGGTGGTTTTTATTCAATAGAGTGATCAATTGACTGGAAAATATTAAACCATTTTTCTTTTCATTTCATTTTGCACACTAAAATTTAATGCACAATTTGCTATTAATGTTCTGAGAAAAAGAATTTATGGTAAAAATATAGATTCGTACATAGTTAAACGTTTAGTCCCTTTGTTCTTTAAAATATCTCATTACAATAAATCTTTCGACGTTGTACGAATCAATCACCTTTTTGAGCTTTAAATATTGATATTTAAATGAGTAATTTAACCAAAATGTAACCCTTAAATTAAAAAAACAATTTCATGCTAGTTTGAGAAGCAAAATTTCAATAACACTGAATAAAAGAAAAGAAAAACACCCCACGAAATTAGAATAGCAGCAACAATATTTCATGCATTGCCGAATATTATGTAAATATTCACAAACTCTGCACCACACTGCATTTTCGGGTCAGCTAACCTTTAAACTAACTTAGAAAATAATCAAATTTTGATAATAATCATAATTTTCCCTCGGAGTGTCTGAATATTGAGGATGAGGGGTTTATCCAATTCCCAGAAACTCACTCAGAAACGTAGTTGCCCCTTAGTGTGGAAGCGGGCTTAGTTTCAGAGTTATATCTCGTTTTTGAAAATTTCAATCAATTTAGAATTTATTATTCATCTTCACACCAATATGCATGGATCTTATCCCTTTAATCATTCATTAGCATGACCGAGATGTTTGGCATTATATACAGGTATAATTTGTATGTTGATTACGAAGTGACCGAGACTTTATTGCCTTAAGGTTTATGCATGTGAGTTAAACAACTGGCAGCTTTTCAGAATTGACTTTGTAACTTTTTTGCTTTCAATGTTTATGACGTCGGAAACTCGGATACTAAAGCGAAACAGTCATATATTTTCACTCTAGTGAAAACGAATAATGTATCTGGATAATTCTTACGTTATTTACTTGAAAGTTAAAATCACTCATCTGCGATATGAATCGTGAAATATTTGCATTACTTCCTCCATCTTAGCAAATAGTGAATATAATTGGTTTCTATGGCTGAGATAATTTTGGATTCATAAAAATTTTGACAAAAATGTCCCACGTAGAGCTGTGTGGACACTAATTTTATGGCGAAACCAGAAATATTTAACTCTAGTTACTCACATACGTTTCTTAGATAATTTAACAAGTACAATCATAACTGATATATTATCAATCATAATCAGAAAATATTTATAACTCAAATGGCCAAAAAATGTTATTAATAAAGTGACTCAGCTATTTTTTGCATGGATATATTTCAATCGTTAAAATCTCTTCACACCAGATATTTATCAAGACGAAGTACTAATAAGTAATGGTTTATAACTCCTTATTTTATGTATAAGTTATGCTTGGATAAACGTATTAGTATCCAGAACGTCTCAGTGTAGTCGGTGAAGGGTCTATCACTCTAAGGCTTGGCATTCGAAATTGGCTGGTGCCCCTAGATACGCTCAGGATATTTGATATTCGGGATGCCAGATTGATCGGGGAAACCATAGGGTGAACAGGGGAAGCAAGTTCCACGTACACTGAATGTGTGATTTCATTCGCCTCAAGGCTCGGAAGGGTATGAGGCATGTCCTCACCAATCAATCTAGCATTCGGCTAAATGATTATTCCGTTGCGGTACTAGTAAACATCCATTCGGTATATATGACTATACATGTTGACTTAGTCTTTTAACTCTTTTGAAATATATAGAAACACGGAAAGGTAAGTTCGAAAATAATTCTTCTTATGAAAGAATGAAAAAGGGCGTGGCATTAAATATATTTTGAAACCTGGAATAGAATAGCTAGAATTTAGAAGGAAATGAAAATATTGAAATTATTTTATCAACGTCTCAGACTATTTTCTCATAACTTCTGAAATGCTAATGTTGTGCCCTTTTGTCTAAAAAAAATGGGAGCATTATTAGGAGCTGTGAAAAGTTCTTTAGTGTACGCAGAGAGAAATAAATAGTAATTAAATACAATTTCAATGGTTAACCGCTGAGAAATCATACAATTTTTGTATAAATATATACTTCCACAGTGAATTTGCACTAATAAGTGCCCTTAGTGAGCAGATTCGCAGGGAAAAATAAGTGTTTCAGTTATAAAAAAACATGTAGCTACTTTAAAAATGGCATTTTCTAAAATAATTTCCATTGGTCAAATTTAATTTTTTTAATTGCCGCAACGCAGTGACAATCTAAAGGTGACTCTTGGAAGAATATTTCTATGTTCAACGAATAGGTTGGTTAAATAGATAATGTTGGAGCTTACTTAATATCTTCTAAGCTCAATGACATGTGACATTTGCATAAGGTTGTAAGGGGCAGCTCTTTCCCTGTACCGCCTGTGATTCGCAAGAAGGGGTCTGGTCTGGCTACCAGAGTGGAAGCCTAGGGTACCCAGAGGCGTCACCTGGTAACGACTTGTAACTAACGGGACCCTCCAGTCCGTAGCCCAGAGCTCTACCCACTAAACTATTGTGCTCTTCTCTCAAGAAGAAAATGAACGCAGGTAAAATACTAAATAGATAACATAACTCGTGGATCAAAAAAATAAAACATCATTAAAGAGCCTGAGAATAAATGATATTACCACAAAAAATACAGATGTAAATATTAAATAAATTAAGTTATTAATTAAAATGCCAGCGTTATTAAAAATTACTGCCTTTAAAAAGCATGCAGCTTAGCTCTATCCCATCCCAAACACGCTACCTTGGCAGCGCGACTCTTTGTGCGTCGTTAAATCGACAGTTACCTCACAATGGGCGAAGCAGTAATTGTGAAATCTTCCACACCATCTAATTTCGCAGTCGCAGCAAATTAGCCGACAGCATCATTAGTTGATCCAGCATCCCACTCTCTGAGAACCAGGCGCAAATTATCATTCAATGACGTCACTCGCGATAAACTAACGACCCCCTTCCCCCCTCTCCCAGGCATACGTTTCTCTTGCGCCGCCTCAACGCTCAATCGAAGAGGAAACATTTTGCGGTGGCGAGCATAAGCAGGCAAGCGCCATGAACGGATCTATTATTCGCTAAATTTGCAGTCACCGAGCTTTTAAGTGCTTTTGTAGAAGTTGATAAAAGTATTAAAGAAAATTAATACAAGAATTTAGTTCGAAAAAATGCTAGAACTAAAAGGAGGGAGTTGATAACGTGTGCCTCTGGTAAAAATGTCCAGAAAGAACTAGTGAAAACTTTAATATGTGGCGTAGACTTATTTGATTTTCAAACTTAGTCGTTTAGGAAGGAGGAGAAGCTTATTTGGAAGGCTTTTGAGTTTAGATCTGAGGGAGGATGGGAAAAAATTATTAGATAGAAAACAACATCTAAAAGGAAGTGCCACGCGTGGTAGTGTAGGAGGAAAGGCTGCTGAAAGGCATCTGAAGGCAGGAAAAGTCGATGCAGGAGATGCTGAGAGGCAATAGAATTCTGTAAGGGGTAAATTCTATAGAGATTAAAATCTAGGGAAATTTAGGCAGAGGGAGGAAAAGAATTGGATTTTTTGACGGAATTAAGCGAAATGAAAAGTATAAAGAGTGAGTTATTGTAAGTTGATCTTTAGGATTTAAGGGTATACGAAGGTAGGGTGGAAGGTTCTCGACCTGACCGTGAAAGACAAAAATTTTCATCAAATAAATGATTTTATTTTTCTACATAATTCACTTCAACATTCTTGATCCAGCGTTTTCCAACATTAGTATTCCTTCCCGGAAGTGTGAGTCTGGAAGAATGTGTAAATATCCGTCTACGGCCCTCTCAACTTCTTCATTGAACGAGAAGTACTTCCTAAAAACAAATTTCTTCAAGTTTGGGAACAGATGAAAGTCTAAGGGTTCTAAATTATGGGAATAGAGGGGGGATGGCCGAGCAAACCTTGCTCCAAATCCCGTAGTTTTCCCATCGCCAACGCATCTTTTTGAGGAGGTGACAGCAAGTTGTCCTGGTGAAAGATGATTTTTTGATTAAAGCCTGACCTCTTCTCGAGAATGTTGACATCCAGTAGGTCAAGAAGGTTGAGGTAACATTTGCCTGTAATTTTTCTGCCTTTTACAAGGTAATCAAATAACAGGAACCCTTTTTGCATCCCAAAACACACTGACCATGACCTTCCAGGCAGGTGCGATCGACTTCGCTTTCTTTTGCACTGAAATTCCGACTTCCACCCACTGTCTTGACTGCTGTTTCATTTCTGATGTGTAATGGTGGACCCATGTCTCATCCACGGTGACCAATTGTCGCAAAAAATTGGTCGATTCCCTCTTGAATTAGTCCAAAGATTGCTAAGAAAATCTTTTGCATATTTGATTTTGATCGTCATTCAGCAAATGCGGCACTCACCTTGCGAAGAGCTGTCGCATTCCTAATTCTTTGTTCCAGATGTTTCGCACCGTTTCTTAAAATATCCCTCATGGCCTCAGCTATCCCTCTCACCTTCACTCGCCTATCGTCCAACACGATATCGTGCCTCTTATTGATGGTTTCCAGTACGGTTGCGGTTTTCGGCTGTCCTTCAAGAGGGTCATATTGAGGAATGTCCTCTCACGTTTAAATTCAACTGCGCACTTTTTAACGGTTGAAATTGAGAGAGTAGAGCCCTTGTACTTTTTTACAAACTTTGGATGAATTTCCCTAGGGCTTAATCCATCCAAAACGAAGAACTTCATGTCCGCGCGAAATTCAAGTTTTTTTCCATTTCAACGAGAAACACAAAAGACGTCTACTGCACCAATACGTGTAAACAAAATACTAAAGAAAACAAGTTGAAGCATGTCTTACGTACTAATGACACGTGCATCCAGGCAGAAATCATAAATTGTCGCTGATTGGAACGCCATATCTGTGTCAGGGCGAGAATTTTCTCCTTACTCGTATATTATGACGTGTTAGGGAATAAACTTTCAGCACCTTGCAGGGAATGGGTCCATTAAAATCCCATCCCAACCCTGCAAATGAAATGTATATGGAATTCAACTACTGAAATATAGAGAAATTCACACCTTTGTACATGTGAATTGAGAAGCGAGGGACCGTAGTTAAATATCACGGTCACCCGTCTCTAAATACATAAATGTGTTCCTTCTATTGTGTGCTAC
>NW_027286070.1:45671526-45849026 GCF_022747635.1 Hetaerina americana
AAAAATCGTTCAAATGGATTCGAAGCCGTTGTTAGTTTTGTCAACATGATATTTAATTGGCGGATAACACTCTATAAAAAGATTTCTGAGGAATTTGCCATTTGAAATTATTGCCTTTAGAGTCAAATTTTGATAAGCACAAACTTATCTTGTTTTTGAGAGAAGTAATTTGCTCTTTATCAGGGAAAATCTGATACCCTTTTTCCAAAAATTGTTTAATATTTAAGGTTCTTAAGTGCTTTCGTATCGGCTTAAGCCAGGAGAAAAGAAAAAGTGTCCAGTAAGTGAAATTCCATGGAAAGGCCAGACTCCCTTCCGGCCAAGTCCAATTATTATATCTTTTAAAGGCCAATACATTTCCTACCTTCCTCCAAGCGTCGCTCATCATCCGCATCTTGCCCCACGACTCGATGGACTTGAGAGAACGTATCAATCACAAGGCAAAGCGAATGTCATTCTAAGTTAGCGTGGCTAGCTTTTCAATGGAGGATACCTTGACCTGGATGGACTTCATGATAAAATGGAAGAAACTGATAGACACTCTTTTGGAGAAAGTGATTTTAATGATTAAACTCCTCATAGGTCGTAAGGAAATTGTGTTGATATAGAAAATATCATAGCAAGAAAATATATCCAAATAATTATATTACCTATATCTACTAAATACCCCGCAAGCCACCGCAAGGGTGTGTGCTATGGGGTGTTAGGGCACCACCCGTAATTAAGAAAAAAACGCATGCAATAGGCACAAATTTATACAATCCAGAAACAAAATATGGTATGTATTAATGTAAAAACCGTTGCAACCCACAAGCATGCAAATACTCAAACTAACAACTAATATACACATGCACCTACAAATATACCTGATGTCTTTGAAATTCTTACTTTTGTTCCAACTTGTAAATTAAATGTTTTTAATATTTCTAAAATGACTTCGGTTTCTGACTACATGCATTTTGACTCCTGATTTCCTGGGGAAAGTATGAGTGTTTCTATCTGTCTGTACTGGAATCTTTCTCCCATATTTTTTCTTGTGGTCTGTTCTACATAAGTACGTATTGTGGGTACATAACAATCTTTTTAGTGTCATTGTTAAACTCGTTTGTTCTAAGTCTTTCTAGAAGTCTAGGTCTCGCTTGTTCTCTTCGTATCTCAAATTATACGTTATTAGTGAAAACAAAACTGAAACCTGAATAAGGAAATTATTCTTTCAGGCAGTGCGTTCTTTAAGTTGTTAAATTAATCTGTGGCGCCATCAAACATCCGAAAAAATTTGAATGCCAACATTTGGTGTGCTTGATTCCACGGGGAAAATTATGGACTAATACTGTCTGCCTTTAGCTCCTTTCTTTGCTGAATTTCTTTCCGTTAGCCCTTTAATCTATTCAATAAAAACTGTTGGAACTATTGTATTAGATTTTCAGAATTCTTATAAAATTAAAATAATTTGATTTCCTTACACCATTGCATGCTCATGTTACCTTTACAGAAGTAGTGGTTGAATACGTTTTTCGTTGTGATAACTGAACTTTACACTATTTCATAAATGAAAATATGCCAAAACTTTTATAAACCCTTATTTAATTTTATTATACCCTAAATATACTAGAAACTTCATTAGTTTTATATTTCCTCTCATAAAATTGTCCCATGGTAGTTTAAATATTAGCTTGAAAATAGCGGTTTTTTTCTTTGGTTTTTCAGAATCCATCTTCCCTTTCATAATATTTCTTTTGACGTGGTTTAAGTTATTATTTTATTATTTTGTTGATACGATATTTTTGTTCAATTTACTATCGATTAATTTAAGGAAAAGTTAAATGGGACTAAGTATTTTAAATAAATAGTGGTTGCATTAACAGTTTTTTCATTATTAAAATATTCATTTAAGAGGAAAAAGCTGAAAAAATTAGCATTCAGGAATTCCCCATAGATCCAATTTTTACTTCGTAAATACTAGATGTTTCAATTTTTTTTCCCTTAGCTGGCTGGCCTGTTGTAATCATGTTGATTTCCATGAATTTTTCTTAATGAGCAACTAAGACGAAAGATTTCTTGGTCTCAATGACATTAATAAAACCCTCTTAAATCCCCATTGCCCTATCTGAAGATAATTATATGTGATTATTTTTATTTGGTAATTTATCGTTTCAGGTAGACTTTGGATGAACACAGATGAACTGTCTGACTGACAGGTTATTTATGAAAAAAGACTGAGCATGGAATCATTTCTTAGCCCAGTCCATCAAGGCACAATCTGACACTCCACATTGCACTAACTTTTCTTCGATTCCTAATATTTTCTATCTCCTCTCAATCCATCCCAAGATGCACTCTTCCTTATATCTCACCAGGATAACGTTTTTCCAGCTAATCACAATCTTTAGCATTTCATGTTCGGAAAATCCCATGTAAGGGTGTAGCATCGCTCATGTCTTCATCAAAATGACGAGCTATTCAACACATTAAAGATATCTTGAAAATTTTAAACTGCCTAATTGCAACGATGTATTCTCCTCAAAAGTTTTTTTTCTCCAAGGATGATTTTAATAATAGCGATTAACATCAATAGTTTTTATACATCAAGCGGATAATTATTTTTACGAGGAAGTGTGGGTTAGTTTCTATTTCCACTGTATAAAATACGGTATATTAAGAGAAACTTCAACTGGTTTCATGCATTAGAACTTTATTATTGCTAGAAAATTTGTAATTACACTATATTTTCCTCGAATTACACATTAATTAACGAGTCAAGGCGCTTATACTCATAAATCATAAAAGTGTAACACCGGCTTCGTTGCTCGTAATTTTGGGTTTAGAAATTCACTCTGAACCTAACGCTTTCCCCCGTCACATGTTCACGCGCTGAATTTTGTAGGCCAATATGAAGGTATATTCCCAGTTTCATTCATATATCTACAGCGGAAAGTTTTTACGTCAGCAGTGAATTTATAATGCCCAAAACCTTCACACAGCCGGTTGATTTTGTTTACTCGCTGTTTGTTGACTCAAGTTGAGGTTCCGCCACTGAAACTCCTTCGGTTGTTGGAAAATATGGGGGGGAGGGGGCTAGGATATGCGTGTGAGCAAAAATAAGGAAGATATTAAATATTCGAGTGAGAAGACATGGTATAGACGGAAACAAACTTTTGAAACCAAAATGACGCGCTGCCGCTTATCCCTTAAGGTATCGGGACCGCGTTCATTCGGTCCAACTGAAAAACGCCAGCTTTCATTAAGATTGCATCTTAAAACTTTTGTTAAACTCTCGTTAGTATTTTTCTTGCCTGAAATAAGAATTCTCTTTCTTCGCTTGGAACCGTTTCGGCGTAACAAATCTTCAGCAATAGGAATTACCTGGCAACAAAAATTGGTTAATGAAAGATTTGTTTTTTTTGGGAAGGGATAAATAGTTGGATCCCTCTACACTCTTTATGCCCCGCTCCTCATTCCCTTCCCCTACGTCTAACCCGACCTAAAGAATTGTTCCACACAACTAGTTTAACTTGAAATAACCGGGAGGAGGCGAAAAAGTTGAGACCGCGCAGGGCGTCCCATTTCCTCCAGCACTTCTTATAAAACGGAGAACGGAGGAAGAATCCAATATCTTTTGCGCCACGGAACATACCTACCTGAGCCAAATTCATTTTCATCGCAGTTTGAGGGGAAAAATGAGAAGGAAGTTGGCGGATGAGGTAGAGGTAAGGTGAGAGAGGGGGAAAGAGGCGAAAGAGGGAAAGGAGGTGGCCGTAGCGGAGGTTACCTCGATGGGAGTGGGAAGAAGGGGACAGGGGAAGGGCGGGGGGATTGGGTTGAGTGTTCAAAGTCGAGGTGGAGGTGTAAGACGAGGGAATTTAACGGAGGTGAGATGACGGTATCCGTGGGTGAAAAGAGGATGGGCCGGAGGGGTAAAGGGAGGGAGAAAGGTTCCACAGAGAGAACCTCGGGGGGGGGGGTAAAGAGGAGGTGGGTGGCGGAAAGGGGAAAAGGCAAAATTTGGAGGATGGTATGGGGAGACGGGAGGTTCGTCGCTTATACATCTGGCCTGTGAACGCAGACTGTCGGAAAAAGAACGCGGGCGGATTTACACTAGGAGGCAGAAAAATCATTTTCAGCTTGAGGGGTACCATGGAAAGAGATGTGGAGGGAGGAACAGATAGACAGAGAGAAAGAGAGAGATGGGGAGAGTGAACGTAATTCAACTAGAATGTCGTGGACGTATAAATTTGGCGATCCGAAATTGTGAACATTTCTGCCCGGCATTATATATATTCCCGTAAGAGTTTCTTTAGCTCCTTCACCTAAATCCTGTCTGCGTTTCAAAATCCGGGTTGGTGGGGGGAAAGGGGGAGGAAGAGATGCCGTGAGGGCTTCGAAATACCTCCTGCATTCTCATTTCGGTGGAAGTACGAAAAAGTTCGGGTGGGGAAAGCAATTACCTTTCTCCCAAAGAAGTAAAATACGAGATATCCTGCAAATCCATTGCGACTGCTTTAAAATTATTTTAAACAGATTGCGCTTGGGTCTTACAAGGCTTCATATAAACTCCAATAATGTACAGCTTATCTGCTACAGCAACGGTTGCAAAACTATGTGTGTCGTGGCAACCCGGTGAGCCAGAGAATTACATTTCACAAGCATTTTAAGGAAAAATATAAAATCAAAAATAAATTACATTTTTATGTAAATATTTTAGACAAAAATTAGCGACAATAGTTTATTTTAAGTAATTGCTCTCCCATGCATCATCCTTCAAGAAATAAAAAAATATCAAATTGAACCTTTGTTTTTTTATTGTTTATATTTACCAAATTTTGCAAACAAACTATGAAATATTTAACAATTTGTCTCATATCAATACAATCTAGATAATTCAGATACATCAGTTTTTTCCTTGTATACCCATTTTCTGTTGGTTTATGAAATCCGTGAAAACAAATTAAAACAGTGGATACGCACTTCGGATCAATCAAAATGAACTAGTCAATGGATGTAAAATTAGTAAATAATACTAAGTAATATACTACTCTTCCGTAGTAAATAACATAAAAAAAACTTTTTCTTAATGAATACCAGTATTTTATATTCACTGACATACATTAGTGGACGTCTATTTATCTTGAAGTTTTGGCAGACTTCTACCTCAGTGGAAGTCCGCAAAACTTTTTTTGTGCTCATACCTTAATTTTTTGTCAAACCAATGAGTATTCTACTTAGCCGAATGAAATTTTTTTTAAAGAGAAAATTTCAATCAAAGTATTCATGGTATCTGTGCTGAGCAAATGATACATTCAAAGCCTCCAAGCCAACGTAATGGCATGAGTAGATCCTGGTGTAAGTGCAGGAAAATTCAAAGTTAAAAGTACTCCTAAAGCAAAAAGTACTCCTATCCCAACACTTTTTTAATATCACTGACATGGCAGCGCTCTCAAACACTCTTGTCGCTTCACTTTCAGCAATATATTCCTGCCGAGTTTGAGTGACAGAAGATGTGAGAACAGAGGGTGTGATTGGCATACATCGCATGTTGTTCAGGTGTGAAAACTGACATTGGAGAATGTCACTACTCAGCTGTATGATACGAAGGCCTTGATCCATTGACCAGACATTGACAACTCCTTCTCCGAGTATCCTTCGATAGCGGTATTTTTGATATTCCATCCACTTACCTGTTTTCAAGAAAAATTGTTAAAATTTCTAGCATTTTATGCCTATAATTTTCTAGCATGGCTTGTAACCAGAAAATGAAAATATTTGCAATAGCTATGCGTGAATTCTTCAGTACTTAGAAGTTTATCTGTAGGTCAAGAGTAATTCGAAAAACTTAAACATGTATGGAAAAAATTGACTCTTGAAAGGCTTATCCTTGGGCAGAATTAAAAATATTGTTATGCGTACGTATTTGGCAAGCTAAACTATAAATTGATCATAAAATAAGTTTTTTCCGACGTAATATAAATTCAACTGCTTTAATTTAGTCAACAGTACCTATTTCACACACACACACATATATATATATATATATATATATATATATATATATATATATATATATATATATATGCTTTCATAGACGTAACACGGAAGTGCCGAATAATACAATACACAGTAACACACAATATAGAAACACAAAAAAAGAGAACACTTACACGTATTTTCTTGATATTTCGACGGAAACAATCCGTCTTCCTCTGAAGATATAGAAGTAATGACTGAAGTATTATATATATATATATATATATATATATATATATATATATATATATATATATATATATATATATACATTCAAACACGAAATCCCGCCAAACGACGAATAAATACTCATATATACAGAAACAGATATAAGGAAAAGGGATAGGAACACATATAAAGGACGAACACAATAAAGGTGGGGAAGGCGGAATCGAACGGATCACAAGAGTAAAAATATTTCCTTGACCGGGACTCGAACCTCGGATCTTTCCACTTGCTGGGTGGATGCGAGCATCCACCCAGCAAGTGGAAAGGTCCGAGGTTCGAGTCCCGGTCAAGGAAATATTTTTACTCTTGTGATCCGTTCGATTCCGCCTTCCCCACCTTTATTGTGTTCGTCCTTTATATGTGTTCCTATCCCTTTTCCTTATATCTGTTTATGTATATATATATATATATATATATGCGTATGCACATACGTTGTTATTATTAGGTAATCTACCGGAGGTTGTAATTGTTAAGGAGGTTTCTGGAAGGCCACAACTATCAAATAATAATTTTGCGACTCCTAGCAAGCAACCTAGTCTACATCAGGTCCCTCTCCATCTCTGAGTACTTCCTTCCTCCTTTCATCCCGTTCATCCCGTCCTACATCCCTATCCTGTTCCTGACCTTTCCTCGTTTGCCTAACATTCTCCCCTCTATTACAGTTTTCAGCATCCCACTGCCAATCAATACGCTCTTCATCCATTTTTCCTGCCTCCATAGGATATCTCCCAGCAAACCCCTCTCTTCGCCCACCACACCAAGTACTTCCTCATTTTTTTTCTTCTCGGTCCATTTCACCTTCTCAATTTTTCTCCACACCCATATTTCAAAAGCTTTCAGTCTACCTACGTCCTCCTGTTTCAATGACCACGTTTCCGCGCCGTACATAGCTACGCTCCATACCAAAGATTTTACGAGTCTTTTCTTAATATCAATACTCAGCGTCCCTGTCATCAACTTCCTCCTCCTTGTGAAAGCTTTTTTACCTAGCGCAGTTCTTCTCCTTACGTCCCTACTACTTTGACCGTGTTGGTCCAAAACACTTCTGGGGTACGTAATCTGTTCTACCTGCTCTAGATTTTTCCCTCCTATGTCAATGTTTAGGTTAGCCTTTCTCTTTCTAGAAAATCGCACAACCTTTGTTTTATTGATATTAATTCTCATCCTATATCTGTCGCACTGAATTTCCGATTCACTAAGCAATGCTTGCAACCCCTTGGCTGACTGTCAAACTAAAGCTTGGTCATCAGCAAACCTAACTGATTTTACGAATTCTCCACTGTCTTTCATTCCTACCTCCATTTCTTCCCATGCCTCTTTAATAATATATATATATATGCCTAAGTATAAATATATATCTAGTCATATATATATACATATATGTATGTATACACATATGTATATAGAAGATTGTGTGTTTCTGTGTTTTCTTCTTTGTCCGCTAATGCTAACTTCATATGCATTATTATTAACATTTGCGAGACTTTCACATAAGTTTTACATAAATATATGGATATATATATATATATATATATATATAAATAGACACACACACACACACACACATATATATATATATATATATATATATATATATACACACACACACACATAACCAGACACACGGAATACTCTTATGTAACATTATATTTGATCCAAAGGCAGAGCATTAATAAAAGCATAAAATAAAGACGAACTTTAGAAAAACCGCGCTAATACATATTTGAGAATTGTGAAAGGCCCCTTGATGTAGGAAAACATGGCTATTCGCTAATTCATCTCAATATAAAAATCATTACGAATCCTCCAACATAAAAAAATACAACCTTTAAAAATTCCTGAATTTTAACAAATTGAGGCTAAGTCTGAGGGGTGTGATGTTAAGGATGTCGCAAAGGCCAAAAATATCCTAATCTATGGTTGCGCTGCAGATAAAAATTTTTATAAGTGACGTTATGAAATTATTATTTTTTAAGCCTTGCCGTTTCCGCTGAACACAGCTAGAAAATGTTACACCAAAAAATTATAAAAAAAATAGAATTCGAAGTCCGAGAGGAGGTACCATAAAAAAAGCAGAAATTCACTCAGTTTCCCGTCTTCATGAGATCCGAAGTGGTGGCTTTTGTACAATATGTACACAAAATTCATTTCGGGTCAGGAGCAACGACAAAAAGAGAGAGAGAAAAGACAGCCGGGAAAAAATTAAAGGGAAAGCATAACATCAAAACGGATTAGACCGATTTCCAGGTTACCGCAGGAGAGACGGCCGAGCCAAATCGAAAATTTTGGTTTTTGAGAGAACGAGAGCGGAAAATATTAGGCGCACGGAGGGACATGGGAAGCAGGCGGTGGAGGAGGAGGATGGAGAGAAATTCGCTTCGTGCACTCTGACGACCGTGGCTTGACCCATTGGTAGGATTTATAGGAGAGAGCAAGGGAGGAGTGGAAGTGACCCTTGTGGATAGGGTGGATTCTCAAGAGTGGGCGGATGGTCTAGGGCGGACCCGTGGGTTTTGAGAGGGGGGGGGTTTGAGCGAAGGTTTAGGGGCAGGGGAGCTTTGGAGAGAGCTGCAGGAATTAGATGAGGAAATGATGGGCAGGAGACAAGAGATTTTTTTCGAGGAGAGAGAGGGACGCGATGCGGAATCAAGTGGGTGTGGCCGCGAGGCAGGCGGAAGGGATGAAGTTCAGTGGAAGATAGCCGTCGTGGAACCGTTGGGTGGGGATGTCATAAGTTTCGCCACGGTCTCCGAGGTGGTGTGCCGTAGAGGAGGTCGGGAAGGCGTGCAATCCCCTCTGCCTTGCTGTTGCGATGCGCTGTCCGTCCACTGGGTCGTCCGTCTCGTCATAGACCATGTTTTCACCGAGAGGGAGAGTACGGGGCGTGTCCGAAATAGTTTTGTTCCGAAACGTCATGGTAGGCACGCCCCATGACGCTGCATTCCGGATGATAACGGTAACCAAGCCAGGCGTGATATTATTTGGTGGTCAAAGACATCGGCATTTCTTGCGAGGGAGCACTGCCTCGTGGCCTGTGTTCCACGTGGTGAATTATAATTGGGGAAAGTAAAATTTAAATGGGTGCCAATCTGCGGGAAAAAGTAATCAGAATTGAAAACTACCTTTTAAAAATCGGAATAATGTTACACTAAGCAAAGGATAATCAAACATTTTTTCTCCGATTTAAAACTAT
Source organism: Hetaerina americana (assembly GCF_022747635.1). NCBI lineage: Eukaryota > Metazoa > Arthropoda > Insecta > Odonata > Calopterygidae > Hetaerina > Hetaerina americana. Next base: position 45,680,969 of record NW_027286070.1, read on the forward strand.
ATGTATTTCTTTAAATTTGTGAATTCCAATCTAAGGATGGATTTTCAAAGAATCACGAAGATTCAAAAGGAGTTATTTTGAATTAGCATTCAACTCTAAGTAACCTGAATACCGCCAAAAGGGTGGAAGACAGGAGAGATTATGTCAGCGTTGGTCAGGATAGTTCATGAAACGTTTAAAATATGCATCATTATAATACTGGTTAGTTCCAATTTTCATACGCATTGTATGTTTTGGTTATATCCTCACTTTAATCGTGTGAGGACATCACATCAATTTCCATTATCTTTTCATTGTGATACAGCGCACGAATGTTATGCATCGCTAGAATTAGTCCTTCTTTTTCATCACTGCAATCGTAGATTTTCAATTATCTTGTTAGGTAAGCCATTTGTATAATCTTTTTTTCCATCGTCATACTCAAGACTTTCAATATGCATTCTGTTGGTCCATGGTGAAGTTTAAAGCTAATTTATTTTCTCCCTATCTTGCCGTTACAGAAAACATACATCTCTGCTCAGGATTGCGAATCATTGACGCGTATTATAGGTGATTTCCAGCTAACACGAGAGAACATATTTCTTAAAATGTTATATTTTATACTTGGAATTCCATTATAGAAACAAATTTCTTTGATTCAGCATAATATGTGCCCCGTTCATGTCATATCCGATTTCAGTGTGATTGAAGGGTATTTCGATTATCAAGCAATACCTACATATTATGACCCCTTAGGTTTAAGAATGAGTGGATAATTTACCAGAAATTGCATCCTTGTACATATACTCACATTTAACTACAGACTTCGCCGTGAATAGAATACCTAACTCAAAATCCCTGATGGAATACATTAAGTAATCAGAAGTGCAGTGCCAAACAGAGTAGAATTGTATTTGCAGCATGGACAAAAGAAAACGCCTAGCTAATTTTTTTTTAATTCAAAACCATTATTGTTTCACATGTCTCCAAAGGGAATAAAATCCGAACTTACAGGGATCAATATCGTAGAAAAAAGTTCTAACTTTTTTATTGAATTTCGATGCTCTTTTCAATTTAACGCAAGCAGCACCAAATATAATTAGCTCAAAGTAATTGAAATGCTTCAAAATGATCAGCATGCCATATCTTAAAGTAAAAAATATGACCAATTCCCTGAGAAATACTGCAGTCGCCATTAAAAATTCATTTAATATGAATTGATTGAATGAATAATATGTCAACACATTTGTTCAACCTGTGCATTTTCTTTTTGCGGTGTGATGAGAATTTTAAATTATTTATCGACGATGAATTATGATACCAACTGGCGGTTCGAGAGTTTCATGTGACTCTAATTTATTTGAAATCCTAATTGAACGCAATGAAGAAAAAAATCGCGCCGGAAAAAAGGTATTGCCGTTATTTACTGTATTTAAGCCTACAATTAATGGTTTTTGACCAAACAAAGCGCACCACCTTAATATAATTGGACTTAAATAATTACTTAGTAAATTATTTTCTAATTATTTCACCCTTTTATCTTAGTGCGATTGAAACTTTTACGAGCAGGTGCTTAGAGAGTTAAAGAGCGATGAGAGATAATGATTAAGAGTCAATGACCTAACTTCACCAGAGGAACCGCTACGTTAGACTTCTAGTGTTGATGCTTGATTCATTTAGTTTACGGAAACGTGGTTTAGTTTTGAGATAAAACAACTGATTATACCCTTGATACCATGAAGTTAAGCTTTAGCTGCTTCCTATTACTTAAGGTGGAAAGTAAATGTTTGAAATATTACACAGTCGTTTATATCTAAAAGCAGCAGTTACTCTTATCAATGGGGTTATTTCCTATCCCTTGACATACTACGTTTTCCTTCTTGAGGTTAGGTATCTATATTATCTCATATAATAAAAATCGTCAATATTGAAGAGAAAAAAAACGCTGAGAGCATCGACCATCCGGCCGGCCTTTTGTGCAGAGGAGCCAATGCCCGAGCGGGCCACTCATCACGTCAGCCTCTCGGCGATTTTAGTTCATTGGGTACGACAATGCACGGTAAGATGGGCATTTGGTATTTGTGAGAGAGACCCAACGGCACAGGGGGTGACTGAGAGGACGGGGAAAGAGACGGAAAGGCATGGAAACATTCTTTTGATGACCTTAGGACGGTGAAAGCGTATGAAAAGAAATAACGGGCATCATGTAAAGAAAATTCCGAGAAACTGATCATTTCAAGAATTATAATAATTAATGAAAACGTTTCAACTGTAAATATAATAGACGTCGAAATATTTGTATATTTCGGCAATGAAATGTTAAAATTGCAATAAAAAATATAAAGAGGTATTGGACAATATTAGACAATATTGGCTACTTAAAGTTAACCCTACTATTATTTTAACAGCATTTATTTAGTTCAAGGTTTAAACGTAATATCGTATGCTATTTTATTGATATAAATTATGAATTTAATATTCATTACGCAATGGTCAGCTTCTTTTGGAACATTTTTGGTGATGTCATTATAAAAAGAAATTGTGCTAGCATTTTATATTCTATATAAGATAAATTAAGGAAGAATGACTCAAAGTAAATAAGTACTCCATAATCTGGGATACAACCTATTACTATGCAACCACTGTTAATACAAGCATTATCGGACTGTGAATGTGTCTCGTGAATAAATTTTGCCCACCGAGACGAGAAATAGGAAAATCTAAAGTGTGGATAGGTCTGGGTGTATTTCGGAGATGAGTGTGTAAAGGAACGATAAGATGACGGACATGTATCAGGGCAGTGGGTCATTAAAACGGTTAATCTATACATGAAATTACCTTTTTAGACGTGCGCTAGGATGCTTACCTAAGGGTGCCGGGTTCACCAGGATGATGGTCATAGAGATCCCAATTAAGCCCAAGCTGTGCAGTTTCCTGATTATGTGAACTTTCTAGGAAACTGCTGGAAGCACAAGAAGTACTGGTCTCACTAGCGATAATACACTAAGTCGACACGCCATATAGCTCGGCTCCAGATAAGCTATAAACTCTCTCATTAAACCAAGCTTTAATTAAGAAGATTCGTTTGGTTGATCTATCATACCTATTTTCTATAAAAACACTGCGTAAATCTACGTAACCAACTGTATTTTACCCTACAATCCGTCAAAAGGACATACCTTAGCCGCCATACTTCATAAATGCCAACATAACCTCTCCTCGCGTCTTTTCAACTAATCTTTAAGATGAAAGGAAACACAAATTCTGCAAAAGAAAAAGCCAGAAATTTTTTGAGATATGAGGGAAAAATATAATCTTGGAATGCACGTTCTTAAATAAAAATAATTTTTACGACGAGAGAAAATAGTAGCGAGAAAAATAGAGCACTGGACAGTGAGATTGAATATAAATAAGATGAAGAGCCAATGAAAAAGAAGGAAAAGTTTAATAAATATGTACTCGCGGAGTATTGCGAAGAATACGGATTTGCATCCTAAAAGGAATCCTGATCCTTTTGCAAGGGAACAACCCACACATGGGAGGTGAGAAAAACCATTGAGAGGAGGAAGAATGGTCCGGAGAAAAACATGATGCCAGTATTTGATGTGCAAGTGGAGAGTAAGTCTGGGAGAGGGGGATCGTTTGGTGGCCTTTAGGTAGGATCTCTTTCTCCCTCTTAATACGAGAGAGAACGTGGAAAAGATATTCGGGTAACATTGAGGGCGAAGGTAGTCAATGACACCCCGCACGGGTTTGCTTAGACACTCCTCTTGGCAAGAGAGCAAGGTTAAATGAGTACCTTGAATAAACTAAACTAAATAAGGATTTTGAGGGATGCGGTTGAGACTGGTTGAGTGAAAAGTTGAATCGAGGAATCAAGGAAAGAAGAGGGATGGATAAATGGGGAGAGGAATATATCAACACAATTCTTTGGATACGAGAGAACCAAATCTGCCAAAAAGGGAAACTATGCTAAATGAAAATAGAATGGAAAGAGAAATGAATGCTTGAAATTACAGCTACATCTTGATTAACTAACGCGATTAATAGGTTCTGAGGAATCAGCATCCCAGGTGCTAAAATCCCTAACATTGAGTTTCGCAGATTTTAATTGGTATAATTGAACATCTGAACACTCGTAATCGATGATTCACGCGCATGGAGAAAACTAATTCAAAAGGAGTCCCATCTTGTGCAATTCATAAGCAATGGGAAAGCAGGAGCGCCTTTTATAAAAGTGGGCACCCTCTGTGCCCCGATCTACAAAAGGGTATTGTTCTTGAAACAAGATTAAGACTTGTGTTTCCGTATGGGAGCGTGATAAAAATGTCCCGAAGCACAACCATGCGAATTTTAGGCAGTAAAAGCTTTGAATCCCTTGCTGTCACTCCCTCGGAAGGCGCATGAAAGTGAATAAACCTTCCCTCCTTTTACTCAGGAGCAAGGGAGATAAATGTAACGAGTGACAGGAGAGAGATGTGGAGGGTTGAGCGAGGAAGAGACATGGAGTCTTTTTGGCCGAGGCGGGGGAGGAGTTTTGCGACGTCGACGCAAAGAGCTGCACGCGGATTCGGGAGGACGAGTGAGTGGGCTTCCGCGATTCTTTTTCCTCAACCCTTCCCCCCCTTCTTCCGACCGCCCAACCCCCGTTCCTCCACCCGCCTCATAGCCCACCTTTCACGCCGCTCTTTTAAGCTAACGTTATACATTCAGAATGCCTTCCTTCACGTCCAAACGAGCCCCACGACCCATCCCTTTTCAACACCCCGACGAAGAATCAGGCGACGCAGTCCCTCAATTACCGCACGACATCGAGATAAAAGGAATTTAAGGGAGCCCAAGTTGAGAGTGAGCGCACCGGAAAGGTCAATTAATATTTTCGGTAGACGCATCCCCAATGAAAACATTGAGATTTCTCCCGGGCTTTTGGACTTGAATCGAATTCGAGTTTAGAAACAAGAACATAAATAAATGCACGCCGAGGAGATGAACGTCAGAGATTATTTTCATGAAACGAACGCCATTCTGGGATAATATTAAATTAGAATTCAATTTGTAAGCCATGAGCTAATCAGTACTCTTAGAGAAGTCCAGTTTTTAAATTGAAAGGTTTAGGGGTCGAAATTGTGTTGTCCAAATTTACCCGGCCTAAAAAGTCGATTGTTTTAAAATATGTCTGCATTAAACCATCCACATTAAAATATTATTTAATTTACTTAACTTCTAAAACACTGTTTTTACAGATATTAGATATCCCATCTGTTAAATTTGTAGTTTGAGTAATACAGTAAATAAAATGCCATGAAGCCACGGGGATTTTACCAACTGCAGCTGATCAAACAGATCGAGTAGCAGTCGAAATATTAGAGAAACATTCGTGGAAATGGGCAATGTTAGAAGGAAATATTTTTAAAATTTTAGGCATTTTAATATCATATGTATTTTGATTTTTTCCTTTTTTTAACAATCATACATGCATAAATCATGGAGTATAACGAACAGGGGGAAAAATATATATAATGAATTTTTATGTCAGGGAAAAGGTGAATATTATTTTTATGCTCAAGAGGTTATCATTTTATTTTTACAGAGTAACAATTGATTTTAGTTCGAAGAGCTACGGCAGATGCTGTGATAGCTACTTAAACGGAGTCATCCACTAATCTACATGAAAAAGCAAGAATTTCAGAAATTAATTTTAGGCTTCGAATGCCACTCCAACTCAGCGTTGTTAATTTATAAAGAGTTTCTTCAGGCCAATAGCTCTCTCTATGAAATATTGAAATTTTTAACTGTCCATTCTGACCACCATTCGACATGTTCATATTCTGCTAAATGCCTAGTCTTTTGTTGATTATATGATACGCTCCCACAAACAGTCTTAAACAGCCCACTAGCTTTTAATATTTCCTCAATCCCTTTTACATCCTGCCTACAAATTCACACTACCTACTGTTTCTTCTACCCCACGACCATGATCAACCATCTTGGTTTGGATTGGAGTTCTTCATCAATTTATTTTTTCCATTCTTCTCCGCAAAAATCTCCCAAAATACTTTGCAATACACTCACCTCACATCTTCAAACACAAGGTATCGGGAATATACAGTTTCATTTCAGTCTTTGCTATTCATTTCGCTATATATTCATATAGAGTTCCAATCATAAATTGTTTCTTCTTAGTAAATACAGCTTAGGCTAACGCAACAAAAGTCTTCGCTACTATGCCCACTGTTATCTGAAATACAAACCAAAGAAATAAAATGTTCCACCCTTGTGGAATTCTTACGTGTATACATACTTAATGTTTTACATATGGTCCCTTCTTCTTCAGTCTCTCAATACGTTCGCTTTCCTGTGATTAATCTTCACCCCATAATTTTTGCATTAAATATATAATGCCCAAAGAAATGATTGAATTTTTTATGCTTGCTGGTGCAAATCAGCGACTTAGTCATCAACCCACCTGTTTTCATTCCTAACTCGAGTCTTTCATTCTCAAGACTCTCTACATTTTATCAGCATACAAGTTTGAAAGGAGTGGTGATAAAAGAATAAACTTTAAACATTTTCTATCTGCAACTGTCTCCTTCAATCAAGCATCTGCTACCTTTATCTGCGCTTATTTAGCAATATACAGGTTCTAAAATAACCGTCTCTCCCTTTAATCATCGTCTATTTTTGGAAACATATCCATTGATTTCATCAAAACCCCTCCGAGCACACACGTAGAAGTATTTGACATAATTTTCTTTATATTTATTTCTCGTTACAGTGTGAAGTTACACGTTGCCCTCCTCACACAAAATTAAAACTGATCGCTTAGTAATCGCTTTTTTAACTTTTATTGATGAATTTTAGCCATTTGTAATTTTAAACTGACGGCTCTGAAGTGCCCATTTTCTTATGCCTTATTACTTTTCAGAAGGGAGCTGGCAATTTTGGAAGATCCTAACGCCTTCTGGCCAAACTCTCCTCATAAATGCTATGAAAAAGCCATAAAATACTTGCGCTCCCAAAATGTTTTCGCAAAATCTTTGCAAAAAAGCATTGCCCTTTAAAGCTTTTTCTACCTTTTCCGTAAAAATACGGGTACATGATATCTTCATCCATATCACAGTCAATATGTATCAAATCATTTTACCAACAAACTATATTATACGAGGTATGCTCATAAAGTAAGGGCCGTTTTTAGTATCCATTTTTCCATTACATATTTTAACATTTCCTATATTTATTTCATGTCGCGTTCATTCTCAATAGCTTTAATATTTCTACATATAAATTCTATAATTCTTTTGCCTTTTTTCACATTCATAGTTTCACATTTCACATTCTTCACTCAATTTCCTAAGATCTGCATTTAAGTCGCTGAACACTTCTCTCCATATTTCGTTCCAATTCCTTATTTTATTTCAGCTTCATGATAGAGAAAATCTCCAGCAGCAATTGCGATATCCTCATAATATTAACGCATACCACTACCTATTCTCTTTCTGCCTCCACTGCTTTAGTAGTCACTATTTCAAGATCTTAAAACTCTTTATGATAATGTTTTTGGAGGGTCTAGAATGGCCATCCTTTATCAATGAAGAACGAACGCTAAAGAGAATAAGATTTTCTACACTTGGATCTATGTCATATCAGAGTGTCTCCAAGAGGGAGTGTGACAAGGGCCGTTATTATTTATTAAGAGATATCAGTGCAAATCGACGTGCCCCTAATAAGGATTTCAGTTTACTATGACTGAGTTTTTTATCTCTATAGTTGAGATTCTTAAGCTGATTTTGACTTGGATTTCATATCAATTGCGGGAAGAAAGAGTATCTTAATTTCTCTATAAAGCAGTCAGCTTCTCATGTTTTATCCACGTGATCAGATAAATCGTTAAAATACGTGGCTCCAATAATATACTTCAGTGCCACCAGCAAACTTAAGTGCACTGTACCTTTCAAATAGCCTTAGACTTGCCCTGGACGTATCAGTCCCGCGAATGGTGTTGGGATTTCACCAGCTATGTATTGAGAACCTTTGTATTGATTTCCGAGCACCCAGTATTAATTTTCTAAATACCTGTTGGTTTTAGTCTATTCAATGATTTCAAGCCTAACTTTGAGAATATCTATCGTCCATTTTCGAGCAAACTTGGTATATATTTACGATACATTTTACTCTAATAAGGCTATTGTGTGAATGTACAAAGTTTTTCAATCCAATGATGTTTTGGCATTACTGAAAATATCGTGAAATGCCAACTCTCACGGCCGCCCTCTAAATCGGCGAATTATCAACTCGGACACATTTCTTCTCGAGATGATGCGTGGCACATGGAAGTGAGACCCACGGTAGGAAGGAGAAGGTTTGAACGTGTTGAAGCTTGAAGCCGTACCCATGGTAGCTCAAAGACGAGAGGCGATTGAATTCGCTCCAGACAGACAGAGGTCGAAGGGAAAGTAAACATGTAACCCACGACTTTGTACATACCGTAAAATAATAATTAATGAAAGTGGTGCAACTCCTTTTACTGCAAACTATTTAATGCAACTTTAGCGTGCAATGGACAAATATCAAAGAGCCGAGATGTTTCAAATGCTACCTCGGTGCTATTCTGCTTTCATTTTCATCGCCAGTTAGATTTCTCCTCTATTAACTAAAAACATAATTGCATTCATTTAAAGATGGTAATTTGTAAGGAACCACACGATTATCATAGTCTAGCTCCGTCAAATACGAGCTCATGACTCAGTGAAATTATGCATTAAGTTAGAACTTTACTGCGGTATTTTCGTATAAATTTTGGAGAGAAACTTTTCCAATCAAATCGGAGTTAAATATGTCTAAATTTCAAAGGGTTTTACTATTTCAAATCATCAGTCATAGATACAACGAATACGAGTATATTCGTATTTCTATTGAACTAAAACATCGGCTCACTTGAATTTGATGAGTAGGGTAAATTATTTTTATTGCATCTTTTCGCAAAAACACATTTTATTTATTTCTGCTTTGAAATTTCACTCTGTTCAATTGTTAGAAATTTTTCGTTTCTTTGACTGGAATTTTAAAAAATAAAGGGTCCGTACAATAAGTATCGTGACTGCTTCGTGGTAGCCTCAATGGAGCGGTGGATGGGGGTCCGACCGGTCGACTCGGTAGAGAGGTCCCCCACCACTCAGGCGTACTTTAGTTCAGTCGACTCCGGGCATGCGTTGAGACAGGAGATGGATTTTTATGACGTGTGGTTGTTTGTGGTGTCGTCGCGCCATCATAGAGCGCACCGTCGAGCAACGCTACGCTGTAAAGTTTTGCGTTAAACTTGGGAAGTCCACCTCGGAAACCCTTTAACTCATTTAACAGGCTTACGGGGATGTTGTTTTAAGCCGCGCAAGATTTTTTGAGTGGCACAAAATGTTTAAGGAGGGTCGGGAGCTCGTCGAAGACGATCACCGCGTCGGACGCCCGACGACCGCTCGAACCGATGCTCAGGTGGCCAAAGTGAAACAAGTTTTGGACACGAGTTTAACCATCGCCCCTATCTGAGAGTGATTCACAAAAAACGGAACGAGAGCTCGGAATGGCTCATAATTTACAAAAAATTAGTTCGTGAATTGAATAGAGAAAAGAAAATAGCCAAAGGAAGTTTTCTACAGAAAATAATCGGGATAGATAATGGAAATAAGTTTTACAAGTACCTCCGGATGAGGAAAGACAACAGGGAAAAAATAACAGCTTAAAGAAAAGAGGATGGAACACTAATCGTTGATGATAAGGAAAAGGCTAATGCGTTTAATAATTGGTATGCAAGTATATTTAAGGTTATGGTAAATAAAAAGGATTCTGTAGATACATCTCTGAGTCAACAAGGAGGCGAAAAAATATTAAATACTAAAAGTATTAAAACGACGAGCGCAGAAATTTATAAAAAAATTATGAAAATGAGGGCGAATAAATTAAAAGGGCCAGATGGTATCTCAATTGACTTGCTTAAATTGGGTGGTAGTGTAGTTTCAAATTATATGATTCATTTAATCAATGTTACCTTAAACAATAATGCCCTGCCAAATGCTTGGAAGGAGGCATATGTTACGCCAATTTTCATAGGAGGAGATAAGGCACTAGTTGATAATTATAGACCGGTAAGCTTGACATCAGTTGTATACAAGATATTAGAAAAGATAATGGCAGATTATCTCTGGGACTTGTGGGAGAGTGAGAATTGGTTGTGTAGTTGCCAATACGGTTTTAGAAAAGGGCACTCTTGCGAAACTCAGCTATTAGGGTTCTGCCAAGAACAGTTCGACTCTATGGATGCGGGAATAGAAGTGGATGCTATAATAGTCGACCTGTTAAAAGCCTTTGACAAAGTAGACCACGATCGCTTAATGCTTGAGATGGGCCAATCGCCACTACACACAGATGGAAAAGTAATCTCTTGGGTCAAAAATTTCATGGAAGGTCGAACACAAAGGGTCAAATTAGGAGAAGTGTGTCCTGAAAAAACAAGGGTAATATTGGGAGTCCCACAAGGAAGCGCACTTGGCCCGCTCTTGTTTTTAATATATATAACTGATCTCCCAGTAAATATTAATTCTCAGATAAGACTTTTTGCAGACGACTGTATTATCTACAGGAAAGTCGAAAATGACAGAGACCGTGACAAACTTCAAAAGGGACATTAATAAAATGGCGGATTGGGTGACAAAAAATGGGATGGATATTAATGTTAGCAAATGCAAATGCATCACTTTTAGCAACAAGGTAAATGGAAACAATAGGGAATATAAATTCTCAGAAAATGTAATTCCTAGCAGTTATACTTGCAAATACTCAGGTGTATATTTAACTAAGGACTTAGGATGGGGCTAAATGTGGAGTACATCTTTAAGAAAGCTTTCAAAACTCTTCATTGGGTGATGAGAAACCTCAAAGGGAGCGTTAGAGCAACCAAGGAGAAGGCGTATCAGACCCTAGTAAGACCAATTTTAGAGTACGCTTCTCTTGTATGCGACCCTAATGAAGAAGGTCATCTTAAAAAACTGGGAAAGGTGCACAGAAAGGCTGCCCGATATGTACTGGGGAAGCATTGGAGGGTGGAGAGTATGTCTGACATGCTAGAAACGCTGGGCTGGGAACCTCTAGAAAGTAAGCACACTTTGTGGAATGTTCCGAATTCTGAAGGGGGAGAAAGCTTGGGCAGATCTTAGGAAAGAGGCGGGGAACCCAAATTTTATTGGCAGAAATGATCACAAATTTAAGGTAAAATTCCGGGCACAGAGAACAAATAAAAAAAAATTCTTTTCTAAATATAACAATTGCTGATTGGAACACCTTACCTGCAAAAATATTCGAGCCCTTTCCTAACAGAGTGCATACTTTTAAGAATAGATGTAAGGCATATATGTAATAATTTGATTGATGTGTGCTGTATTATATTATATGTAATAATTTATCTTTTTTTCTTGCTGAGTAATGTTTGTAAATGGGATGGGGATTCGCTTGTTTTGTTAAAGAGATTTGTGTTTTGAAGTCTGGTTTTATCTATTATCTTTAGCGATTATTTGGGACTTGTGTGTCACCTGACAATGTCTATCAGCATATGTATATGTTTAATAATAATAATATCAGTGAGGAAGCCAGCCTTTCAGTCGGAACCGTCCACACCATTGTAACAGAGGATCTTGCGGTGAGGAAAGTGTGCGCGAAGCAGGTGCCGAAAGTATTGAGCGAGGAACAAAAACTATCGCGGGTGGAAATTTCGCAAAAAATTTTGGACTGCGTCCAGTAAGATGAAGCCTTCTCGACAACACTATTACCTAAAAGGATAGCTTAAAAGAAGCTCAAAGGATATCGGTTCGACTCCATCGAGGCGGTTCAAGCGGCGACGACAAAGGCTCTCAACAGTATTCCGGAAACCGACTTCCAGCGGGCTTTTGACGAGTGGCAGACGTGTCGAACTAAGTGCATCTACATCTATATAATACCCCGCAAGCCGCCACAAGGGCGTGTGGCGGGGGGTGTTAGGTCACCAACCGTAAAAAGGAACAATACCAGATGAAAAAAACAACACGGAAAATTACACCCACAGCAGCGCACACACTTATGCAAAAATCCCTTCATCCAACACTCATGAAAACAAATATACCGCAAACCAACAAAAAACTGCACCCCAATATGCAGCACGAAAGCCATCCTACAACACGCAAGCCAGGACTCAAAAAGCAAGAATGTGAAACATCTCTACCACATGAACATGCACCACAAAACACTCTACCCCCCAAAGAGACTGTAAAAGGCAGGGAATGCGACCCAACGTTGCCGGTAGCAGGAATTTCCCCCCAAGTGCATCGATGCAGGAGGGATGTATTTTGAAGATTATAGAGTAATTGTAATGATGACTGCAAAAAATTTTGATTTTTGGAACCAGTCCCGATATTTATTGTACGGACTCTATATGCCTTACGAGAAAGAAAATATATGCGTAATCTTTTATTTAAGCTATGTTTTTTGAATATATTAGGAAGGAAGGACACATTTTTCATTTGAAAGCTGAAACTTGCCTGCGATTAATCTTATGCACCAGGGAGATGAATGTCTTGTTAAGTCTTTAGCTACAAGAATGAAGCAAAATTCTTGATTACCGTCACAAAAACTTCAGTATTGTGCCACACTTGCAAATCATTAGTAAAAGTGTTTTAAACTTGGCATTTATTGCTTTACAATAACTTGATTTTTTCCAGACTTGGTGCAACTGGGTACGAGCAGTGGAATGTTGAAACATTCCATTCAATTATAAAATGGTACGATATGAATCATTTGCTACGGATAAAATATTTCTCGTTGACTACATAAATTATTTTTCAACCACTGAGAAAAGAAATTATTTGCGCAGTTTTAAAATCGAGGCACATACATTTTGGATGGTAATAAAAGAATAGAAAATGATCGTCTTAGAGTACAAATTCAAAAGACAAATTGTAAGGGAGAACGGACATTAAAATTAAAGTCGTGGTGTCAAAAAAATGTCGTTTTTCAAACGTGTCGCAGGTAATTGTTTTAAAAATATGAAACAAGACGCTATTTAGGTAGGAAAGCATTTCTTATTTCTCATTGAAGAAACAAAATCACGCTAATAACTGTAATTAAACATCATTCCTGGGAAATTAAGGTTTTTGTTTATTTGGATTACAGTTTTTGGAAATTGAGTGAACAATTTTATAAGTAGCAATTAGGTTTAATTAGTGAAGCAGATGAAAATTTTCCTACCGAAACTACAATTAAATTTTGTAAAATTCACAATTATGCGCAGCCAAAAATCTTACTGTTGGTGAATGCGGAAATGCCAATCTTACCTGCTAGATCTTATCGGTGAACTTCGGCCTCTTCTGTTTGACCTGCTATGTTCCCGAGAGGGTTAGTTCTCCTCGCGCAAATAAGTAAACGAATTAAGGAGGTATCTGGAAACTTAAATATAAGCCGGCAAACTAATTGTTAAAGCTTAATTGCCAAGCTCTTTGGTTGGCAAAATTTGACTTTTAATTAGATGCAACAACTAAATCAATAGAATTGTTTCTGACTTCACGCCGTTGAAGTCCTTCTCCATGTGCATTTATTAAAGTATATATAATTTATCTGGGTTCTGTGCAGGTTATAATATAAGGCAATCCAATAGCAGTTTACTAATTTTATAATATATTATCCATTACAAAGCCGAGGTCATTTAAACTTTAAATTGAAAATGTGGAAAATCTCTCGTATTTTCCCTGTCACTTGACGTGATATAATGAAATCCATCCACCACAAAGGTTAACATGATTTTTAGCCATATCATCTGTATAACTGCTCTGTCAATGGATCAAAAATACTATTTCTCGGCCTAAATAATACGAAATAGACTGTCTTCAGTGCATGCTAATATAGGCCAGTAGGAGGTGAAAAAAGAAAACGAACACGCGGAAAATGATTAAATATTCTCGCAGGCAAACCCTCATTCTCCACGTTTTCACTTCCTACCATAAGCAATGTCCGCTTTTTATATATTTTTTCACTAAGTCGATCCCTCTAACCATTTAAGTTATCTTCCAACACAGCGGGGTTCTTTTCGTCATGCAGCAACCTTTAACTTTGGGGAAAATATTCATGCATCAAGGAATGCTACACTCTATGCAAATATTTCTCTTCACGAGGTCACCTTGATGGAAAACGGTATCGGATTCTCATCCCTTGGGAGCCTATCCTCGGACATGTAATTTTCTTTCCCTTTTTCTAATTGATTTAATTGTTGATTTAAAAATTACTTCAGTTGATAAAGCTTAAGAGTAATTTTTATAACACTAGGAATATATTTATTCATTATCTCGTAAGCAAGTTAATGACATTAGATGTCTTAAGTAAATCCCAACAACATTCTTCCTTTAAAAGATTGCCAAAGGGGGTACAGGAGGAAGATTGAAAAAAAAAATTTTTGAAAACATTGACAGAAATTTACCCCAAATGTTTTAAATATATCACGTCAGCATTATAAGTTGAAATAAGCATGTTTCTTAAATAAAAGAAATCTTCAGTTTCAACTAGACTAAATAATATATTCCATTCTTAAAATATTTCTTGGGATACCAACCCAATAAGCAGTTTTACTACAAAAATGTCAATACAAAGTACTCACATTAACATTTACGAGCATAAATTGTAATGGGGAAGTCAGAGTAGACATAGGGCAAAAAAAACCGTAATTTTAAATGGTTGAAACATAAAAAAATGGGTCGAATTGATATTTAAAAAATACTTGGGGCGCAGTTTATTTGTAAATTCTACATACGCATGGGTATAAACTTTTACGTATGATGCGGGCGCATTAAAAGATGCGTCGCTGCGAATGAATTTTTAGGGCAACCGTCGAGGAAGCGCGCGCATGAACACCCATTGAGTCAAAATTAGCGAGAATGAATTAAATGGAGTGATTTAGCCCACGGTTATATTCCATTCATGCGGGACATCACCCACGGGTCATCATCTCCTTCGCGGGCGTTGGCGGAGAAAACCTGGCTTACGCACGCAAATCACGTAATTTGCGCGGGGATTCGGGCTGAAAATCCGCCACAATGGAAGGTCAAACTCTTGCCCACTCATCCATGGCCATGCCTGGTAATTGTGTCTTACGATCGCGAGCTCCCGAGCGGGAATGAACCCTCTCCACCTCCCCCCCCCACACAGGTTTCGAGAGCCCGCCGCGCATAAATGACGTAATTTCTGAGTTAAGTTATATGGTAGGCGTTTTTTGGAAGAGCTGAAAATTAAGTTGGAATGCAGTGCCGTCATAAAAATTGGATTCTAGGGTGACAAGGGATGGAAAGGGAGAGAGAGAAGAGAGGAGGATCAAGAGGGAAAAAATATTTTTTTCCCTGATGCGACCGTAGCTACCTTTTTAGTTTTCCTTTTCGGAAACGGTATTTCTTTCCAATAGGCGGTGGCGGAGTGGGATGGTGGAATAGGGATGGGAACGAGAGATGGCTCCGTGAGGTACTGCATACTTAATAATCCAAATACGAGGTTTGGGCTTTAAGCCGACTTTGGCCACAGTTTATACCGTTGCCTCCAATCTTTCTTCTCTCACAACCCTGCCCGCGACCAACGCTAATGCCGATGAATTCCCGGCCACGAATTAGGAGGGCATGTCCCAGTCCCACGCGGTCGTTCACTTAAATCATCGCCGTTAGCCAGCTTCGCCGGGAGTGGTGGCGGGGAAGTGAGACGACAATAAAAAAAATAATAATAATAGAAGAGAAAGAGAATAAAACTTTTCCCACTCTCTCCACTCCCACACTCTTCACTCTCCCGAAACCCACGGTGTCCGCGACCGTTGAATCGCATCAATTTTGTTATTCGGGGCGGGATGGGGAGGATTTTTATTTTTTTTAGTGGGATGAGGAGGAAGAGATGGAGGGAGTGAATAAAATGGTGGCTACTATTTCCCACACTACCACCTCTCCAACCGTCTCTTCCACCTCCACATTCCGGAAAAAGCCCGACCGCGGCAGCGTTGTCATTTCAAGGAAGCTCACGCGACGAGCCGGTCCAATAGCCACCGGCCGATAACTTCGTCAAGTGCTCTAATGGTCCCCTGCCCGCGCCACCCGATAATCATACCAATTAGGACAGAGCCACCACCGCCTGGTTCCCCTTCCTCTCTCTCTCGATCCCCTATGTGTATGTGTGTGTGTGTGTGTGTGTGTGCCTTGCCACCGCGTGTGAGAGCGGTGATGTGGAAAGTGCAGTGTGTGTGGAGAGATGGAGGTTGAGAGAGATTTGAGGACGGATGTGGAGTGTGGGAGCATCAAACCATTTCCCACCCTCCCGACGTCGCAATAACCACCCACGAAACCCCCGCGGCCGTCACCGGTTCATTCCGATGGAATGCCATAAACGGAACCCCAACCTTCCGCAAATGCTCCCCTCCGATGGTAAACGTGCGAAACTCCATTCGCGACGTCTGTTCGCGATTTTTATGCTTTCAAACTTCCTCCATCACGGCGCCTACCTCATACCCAAAATTTTCCCTCTCCTCCCTTGGTCCTTTAGGTGTTGTCCAGCTTCGTTTTCCAACTGGGAATCCGGGAACGATGTAATGATCACTTATTTTTACGCTCCAACCCTGCCCCATATGGTGGCAACCCTTCTCCATGCGATTTCGAGCTTCGGGTCGCCCACGGATACAGACGAGAAAATGAAAGTTTGAGGGCAGGTAAGTGTGCGTGGGTGTAGGGACGTGGGTGGAAGGTTTATCCTGGGGTGATCAATATTAAACGCGATGTGGTTAGCTTCACGGGGGATTTTCTACCGCTGTCAACTAGTGGAAGTGGCGTAAGTGAAATTACGTTGCAACTCTGTACCACTAGCACCTCTGTGGTGTGGAGGAAGAACTCATCTAAAGATACCGGAGGTCGCAGGCACTCATGACATTTTACATTTCTGCTTGAAAAGTAAAAAATTAAAACTTTTCCGGCCGAGAAATAGTTTTATCTTACATTATTAAACCTTATTTTTATCGTAAGAACTTATTTCACTTTATTTTCACTAATGCTTTCCCATAATAGAAAATAAATTGAAGTTTTATCAACGTCGAGTGAAGATTTGTTTTTATTACTACTGCGTAATGTTTCTGAGTGATTATTTAACAACTAAATGAAATATTTCAAAATGCATTCGTACGTTAATTAAAAAAATATCACATTTGAAACGTTGTATCGCATCTGTCAAATGCATAAAGCGATCCTTGAGTGCTGCAAGATAATGAATCCGTTGACATTTTTAAAATGTAATTACGCGACGTAACACAGAGCATCATTGCTCATCCCTTACTGCAGCCAATCAAATTTTTTTCTCCCACTTTTGTGCTTCTAAACAATCCCCTCTCTGCCTCAAAATCGTATCAATCCCATGCACTGTCATTCATCTCCGACTTTCTGCCAGCCCTTCCTTTGTACAGTTTTTAGTAACACTTGAATATATCTTTTCCTACCCTTCGGTTTGTTCCCCTTATACTCGGCAGATAGATACAATAATAACCGTTAATTTTTCCTGTAAAGAACAGGTACTTACTACGAGAAATTACGGTATGAAAATATGTTGATTATTCCAACCGACATCAGAAAGCACCTTGTCGTTGGTGAGCCATGGATTCGCAAAGGCAACAAGAATGTGGGACACTGCGCAGAGGGACTTAATCACTTACTTAAACGGCATTCATGTAAATAAATTCTGCGAGTTTCGTGGGAAATCTTTTTGTGAACAGAAGACATCAGCATCTTATTGAATATCCTGGAATGGGTTCTATTCGAACTACAAATATACAGACATAACCTAAAATAATACATAAACACAATTAATTTCAGTTCACCTCTGATATTGAAAACGCTTAGCTCCCCTTTATATTAGTTTGCAAAACCATAACGAAAACCTAGTTGAAATCTACTTCCAAACACACAGGCATAAGGAATCTCATTTCCTTCAATTCAGTTCCCTCGAGTAACTTTTGGCCAAAGCAAGAGAAAAAATCACGTGTGACGATTATAGCTTACCAAAATTAGAATTATATCTGATGTTATTAACATAACACTAGTTATTATATTAGTTGTTGAAGTATTGCCCCATACTGCACACTTGGAAGATAGCTTGTATGGATAGATATAGATTTAAAATAAAGCATCATGATATATCTATGAAACAATAGGCAACACAATGACATTATGTACTGAGATACTTTTATAAAAAAACGGCTCAAGAGATTCCAATGGTGCACGATGAAATAAATAGTACATATTTTGGTCTCTCGTGTTTTATTAATGTTAGAAAAGTAATTGGAAATAATATTAGTGTGGTAACGTGAGTGGTGGGTTCTATACCGGGTTCCAACCCGGGTCTTCATGTTTATGTTGTAGTGCTACATGATACCACTCACGGTGCTTTCTGTAGAATAGTTCACATGCTGTACCCTATCATGATAACGGAGGCAAAACCGTGTGCACTTCAGACACCTTTGATTTTGTATAATATTATCTCGATTCCCAAATTTCTCTCGGTCCATTCTCATCTTAAGAATCATTTCTCTACCAATGATACCAGTTACCTCAACCATAGGAAGCCTCACCAAAATACTACAGTTTGACACTACGGCGTTTTGAAATAAAATTTTAATGATGACCAAAACCCATGCGAAACCCATCGGATATTCACAAATACCCTCGTTTAGCTAAACAATCGAGGAGATACAAATATTACGGCGCGTGCCCGATAATTTAATTTGAATACATCTGTGAGGACGTTAGTATTAATAATTGGTAATTCTCCTCATTAGTTTCTCTCTACTTTCGAGCGAGCGAAGGAATGACGTCTCGGTGGAACATGTTCATCGGTGCATTTGCTGATCTGATCAAGACCGCCGCTTCATGGGGAAGGAAGAAGAAACATACAAGAGACTAGTCGCTGTGGGGATAGGGCCGTTGGAAGACTTAGGGATGAATGAATGGTCTCGAGCAGACTGGGTGGCGGAGAGTACGTTAAAGGAGAACACCCCTCCCGGATGAGTGGCAAAAGCCATCCAGAGGAGGGGGTGGACCGACGGAAGTAGTTTAAAGCGTAAAAGTGGATTCCTAACATGCTCTAAAACCTTCGATTCTCCCGAGGTTCAATGCATAGAGAACCTCTCCATAGCCGCTGCTAAAAACCAATCCTCTTTTCCACGTCGTCCCCCCGAGGCAAACTAAGAAGGCCCAAACCTACCCTCTAAACCCAAACATTCCTTCGTTTATTATTTTTCCACTTAAAGCACTTTGAAAAGGGGTTTCCTGTTTAGGAATGCGGAAATCTTTTCCGGCGCTCCTCAAGTACGAGGCTGGAGTAATAAGAAAAATGCTCCACAACTCTGGGAGAAGTACATGTATATTCAGTTTCGGAGCCAACGTGGGCATTGTGGGCTGGAAAACTCGTACCAATCCCAGTTTTCAGATTCCAAAAGTATTTCCTGGATTCTGTCTCACTTGCTGCTCTTTCTTATTTTCTATAGTTTTCCCATCTGGGTACGGGACGTTGGGTGCACTTCGGCTGATATGAAAAACAAATTTACTAAATTTTGATTTCGAAACTGTTTATCCTTTAACCATATCGGGAGGTAAATTCATGCCTTGTTGGGTCAAAAACGCCATCGACGAAAATAGTCACCATTCTTTTAATCTAGACTGGCGGGTCTGTTTCAGCTTCTTGGGAAACTTCGATGGAACGTTTTCAGATGAAAAAGACGGAAAGCAATTCTGTTGGCTTGTGTGGGCACTCGCGCGTGCAAAAGAGCACGGAATCGTATTTGACACCCTATTGATTTTTATATGAACAAACACAAAATAAAGCATATGATATATGTCATATGTATATGATAGTCACTAATTCACTATCATAGGTATATGATAGTGAGGTCAATTTTTTTATAACAAGTTTTAGAATTTGAACTTAATATGAAAGCACTGTGACCAATAATGTGAAACTTCTATTACACTACACTTTTGATACATCTCTAATAAAAATATTTCTCCTAATAAAATAAAACCATCAATCAAATTATTATTTTGTTAGCCTTATTGTTGGCACCTTAAATGTATATCCTACTAAACGAAGATTGGCGATTGAGACGCCTCAAAGGCCAAGAAATTCCAAGAGTATTATTTCGTCTTCATGTGACAGGAGTCATAGTCAAAAGATACAATAATGCCAATTAAATAAGCTGAAAGGTTAAACATCGGGTTAAACGACTATTATTTTGACATTATTTACGTGAAAGTAAAGAGATTTATTGAAAACATGTTTTTTAGTACAGCTCATTTCAATGCAATGACATTAACAGAATTACGTTTACGACATCTACGTTCATATGCCAACACACCAATACCATATTATAAATAGCTTATTATCAAGTAACAATAAGAGCATAAAGTTTGAGAAAACACGCGCCCTTTGCTTTCTGTTGGTTTGCCTTCTAAGCTGGCTTAAGACGGAAGAATTTCCTTTAGCTCGACATATTTCCTCCAATATACGAATTATATACACAATTTTCTGATTCACTCAACTGATAAGGACGACGCGATTAAGTTTCAGCCGGTTGAACCGAGACGGATCAAGGGGATTGTCATTACGGACTGCTAACATAAAAAAGGGTCTAGTATTTCCAATTTATTGGTCAGTATGATCACAATCTCGCTGCAGATATCCTGATTACCGTGCGCAATTGTGTTAACTGAGTTGAAATTCAATTCTTCTCTTCGAATGTGTGGAAAATAATGGTTAAGGACCGAGAGGCTAGAACGGATAATCTTTATTCAGGATCACCAGGTACAGAGGCTGAGGAATAAGGTGTCATGTCAAATTCTTTTAGCATAGTTTATCAATTTCCGAGATTGGTCCACACGCCGAAGACTTCTCTCGACGAGAGGCGAATGGCGCAGAGGGTGGTTTCGTTCTGAGCGGCGGGAACGGTGTACGGCGAAAAGAGAGGCTTGTCTTGTCGATATTTCGAGGGTTAGAAGCGGAGAATGGCAGAGTTCCCGTGAGGGAGTGCGGGAGAGTGAGAGAGAGACTTGTCCCCGAGAATTCTTTTCAATCGCGAGAACAATCATTTGCTTATTCCTCTGACGCAAAACGGTGGTGGAAATATTCCAGAAGGGTGACCAGAATATTGTGAATCCTATCCACGGGTGCACAATAATAGCCCTAAGGGTAGCAAACAAAGGGGTGCCGGATTATATTTGGCTTATTAGATTTGCTGGGCATTTCCGCGACTATCATCTGTGCTCATGGATTAAGACCGTTACTGGGAATGTTAGGCACCTCAGATCGGTACATCTCGGGGTCAGGCAATCAGAGGCTGAATCCATTTCTATCGGAGCGCGTGATGGAGTGACCTTCCCGAGGTCGCAGATTGCGAGGACCAGTGATGGACCCAAATGCCCAGCATCCAATTGCTGGAAGCGCGGAGGTCCAAAAATAAAGAGAAGGGGTCGCTTTCTGGGGATGTAGCAGGGTCTTCAAATTCCACGAACGTTACAAGCCGTGGTCCGCATTCCCAGATTGAGAACACCTCAAATTGACGCTTCCGAACCGAAAATCAATGAACCATACCAATAACAGCACAAGAACCTCTCGCGATGGGCCACAAGGTGTGGTCGAGTGGCCTCCCGAACTTTACGTACTCCTTTGAAGACAAACATTCTGCTTATCACTCGGTGGAATGCGTACCCATAACCGTAATTAGGGAAATAGTGTGATTAAAGGGTTTTTTTGTCACCTGAGGATGAATAAGTGCCTTTCTTCAGCAGAGTAATGGCATTGACTAATTCCTGAAATTCGAGTCCCGAAAATATTTTTTTAGAAATAATACAATAATTTGACATGAATGATTTTGTTATTGATTTGCCACCGTTAGTTAAATATGAGTGCATATTTTCACTCGGGTCCCTACTTTCAATTTGATGGTCACAGTATTTTTATTAATGCAATGTAGGGGATTAGGATCATAATGTCCCGTCGCCAGTATTTTATGCGTGGGGTGTTTAGAGTGGCTTTGGCTTGAATCGGATTGGAAATACAAACGGCCGGTGATGTGATGAAATCGATTTGATATTTCTGAAGGTCAAGCCTAATTTAAACAACCAGGGGATTATAGCATTTGTCGTGCGTTTTAAATAATCAATACAATGGAAGAATGAAGATTAATACCAGAGAGCTGAATAAATTATAACGGATACCTAGAGTAAGTATAAAATCGGTAAGGAGCATATTAGTATTAATGGAAAATTTCATATACATAGAATTTTGGAAAAAACATGAGCGTCATATGCGACATTTGTAGAAATGTAGCAATGGATAAAGAAGTCTTTGCGAAAAGGAAACGTATGTCGGGTTCGCTAAGAAAAGATTTATCTTTCGGTAATTCGCTTATGTTTTTGGATGGGGAGAAATGCGAGGAGATAAAAGCAAAGGTGGATGCTGTTTATGGGGACAATCCGCCATCTAAGACCATAGTTAGATATTGGTTCAACGAATTTAAGCGTGGGCAAACATCTATTTTTGATGAGGAGCGACCAGGACGCCCGGCAGACGTGGTTACCGAGGAAATCATTCAAACAGTCCACGCCATGCTTCTCGCTGATCGACGAACGAAAGTGCGCGAAGTAGCAGAGGTCGTGGGTGTGTCGACTGGAACGGCAATTAATACTTTACATGATAAGTTGGCGATGAAAAAATTGTTGGCCCGGCGGGTGCCGCGATTGTTCACGGTGGACAACAAGCTGATCCGGAGTTGTCACCGCCAAACTGCATGAACTACGTTATGAATTGCTGCCGCACCCCCCGTATTCACTCGATCTGGCTCCCTGCGACTTTTTCTTATACACAAACATGAAGAAATGGCTCGCGGGAAAATAATTTAGCTCAAGCTAGGAAGTTATCGCCGAGACAGAAGCGTATTTTGGATAGTTCGACAAATCCTACTTTTTGGAGGGGTTAAAAAAAAAAAAAAAAAAAAAAAAAAAAAAAAAAAAAAAAAAAGGCCGGAACGTTGGGAGAAGTGTCCCTTTCTAAAAGAGAGCTATGTTGAAACTTAATGGAAATGTTTTTTTTTGAAAAAAAATGGTTTCTTCATTTCTAACACGGGTACTTATTGAACCACCCTCGTATGCACACACACATATTATATATATGTATATGTATATATATATGTATATATATAAACCTACCTGTGTGCATATATATATATGTATATATATATATATATATATATATATATATGTATATATATATATATATATATATGTATGGCAAAATGAAGTACAAAGAATTGAACAATAAATTGAGGCGGGCAACAAATAAAGCAAAGGAAGCATGGTGGAAGACGCAGTGCGAGAATATGGAAAGTCTGCAGAGGAAGGGGGAAATCGGTGCGCTTTACAGCATAGTTAAATCTTTATCGGGAAGTAAGAAAGGAAGATCAACGATAGCAGTTAGAGATAAGGCCGGTAAGGTAATAGTTGACGCAGGAAAGATCCAAGAGAGATGGAAGGAATATGTAGAAGACCTGTATAGTAAAGAGCTTAGACCAACAAAGTTAGACATTGAAAAGGAACATGACGTAGAGGAAGATAGCTTAGGTCCAGGCATACTAGACAATGAGATAGAAAGGGCATTAAGGGAGATGAAACTAAATAAGG
Organism: Hetaerina americana; assembly: GCF_022747635.1. Classification (NCBI taxonomy): domain Eukaryota; kingdom Metazoa; phylum Arthropoda; class Insecta; order Odonata; family Calopterygidae; genus Hetaerina; species Hetaerina americana. The sequence continues at coordinate 45,704,692 of NW_027286070.1, forward strand.
CCGTGGGGGTAGATAACATTCCCGTGGAACTTTTGAAATGCTTGGGAAAATGTGGGAGGAAGAGGCTATATGGGCTGATCCGTAGTATTTATGAGGAGGGAATCTGGCCGGACGACTTTGTGAGATCAGTTTTAGTTCCTATTCCGAAAAAGGTAAAGGCCACGTCATGTGAGGACTATAGGACAATTAGTTTGATATCCCACGCAGCTAAGGTTGTTCTCAGGATCATAAACAAAAGGATAGAGAGTAGGGCAAATGATTACTTAGGGGATGATCAGTTTGGGTTTAGGAAGGGGAGAAGTACGCGTGATGCCATTGCAGTAATGAGGTTATTAATCGAGAGGAATATAGAACACAACCAGGAGGTATTTGCCTGTTTCGTAGATTTCGAAAAAGCGTTTGATAGAGTGAATTGGGAAAAACTAATGAGTATATTGCAGAAAATAGGAATAGATTGGAGGGAAAGGAGGCTAATCCGCAACCTGTACATGTCTCAGACTGCTCAGGTGCGGGTGGGAAACGGGGAGTCAGGATGGGCAGTGTTAGGAAGGGGTGTAAGGCAGGGTTACCCATTATCACCGTTGCTGTTCAACCTGTACGCAGAAGAAATGATCAAAGAGGCATGGGAAGAACTCGAGGTAGGAATGAAAGTGGGCGGGGAATTCGTAAAATCAGTTAGGTTTGCTGATGACCAAGCTTTAGTTTGTCAGTCAGCCAAGGGGCTGCAAGCATTGCTTAGTGAATTGGAAATTCAGTGCGACAGGTATGGGATGAGAATCAATATTAATAAAACAAAGGTTATGCGATTTTCTAGAAAGAAAAAGGGCAAGCTTAACATTAAAATAGGAGGGCAAAAGCTAGAGCAGGTAGACCAGTTTACGTATCTCGGTAGTGTTTTGGACCAACACGGTCCAAGTAGTAGGGACGTAAGGAGAAGAATTGCGCTAGGCAAAGAGGCTTTCACAAGGAGGAGGGAGTTGATGACGGGGACTTTGAGTAAGGATGTTAAGAAAAGACTCGTAAAAACTTTGATATGGAGCGTAGCTATGTACGGCGCGGAAACGTGGTCATTGAAGCAGGAGGATAGACGTAGACTGGAGGCTTTTGAAATGTGGGTGTGGAGAAGAATGGAGAAGGTGAAATGGACAGAGAAGAAAACAAATGAGGAAGTACTTGGTATGGTGGGCGAAGAGAGGGGTTTGTTGGGAGCAATCCTATGGAGGCAGGAAAAGTGGATGAAGGGGGTGTTGACCGGCAGTGGGATGTTGAAGACTGCGATAGAGGGTAGAATGTTGGGCAAAAGAGGAAAGGGAAGGAACAGGATAGGGATGTTGGACGGGATGAAGGGAGGAAGAAAGTACTCAGAGATGAAGAGGGACCTGATATAGAGTAGGATGATGGATTTTGTGTTTTGTTAGGAGTAATAAAATATTTGTTTGGTGGTTGTGTCAGTCCAAAAACCTACCTTAACCGGTAGATTACTTAAAAAAAAATATATGTATATAAGTCGTTAGAACCAATCAATAACCTCTTTTGATAAATTAGCTTTTCTTCTTATTAATGAACATAAGAATTTTGTTTTCAAGATTCATTATCACTATAGATGGATTACCGATAAGATATAAATTTTGAACAGTTCATACAGTGACCTACCTTACGTTTAAGCCTAGGAACGAAACGACGCGCATTGCCAGTAGAATTGCGATTCCAGAAGGTGGATTCGGATGAGCATTTCATCCCGTTTGTTAACACGGTAGAATTGATTCTTCGCCATTAGGCCCGGGACGCTAGTTGTCACGACGATATTACGAACACGGAAAATTTGATCGCGCGAACCGAGCTTTGCACTTAATCTACGTGGTGCACTCACGTGGGAAACGGGTGGAAGGGTGTGGGTAGACGGTTGTTGCGACTCTAGAGCGGGGTGTGTTGGTCGCTCCTGGTACAGAGAGGAAAGGGAGGGTTGGAGGGGTTGGAGTGCTACGGTATGGGGGTCGCAGTACGGGGGGCATCCCCCGGGGGGCGAACGAAAGAGGACAAGGGGTCGACGGGGAGTGGTGGAGAGGAGAGAAGGACGTGCGGAAAAAGGCAAGTTTTTTCCCGGGTGGGTTGTTCGCGCATTGGGGAAGTAAAAGGGTGAAAGTGAAGGGTTTGTCGGACGACAAGGGAGGACCCCGGAGGAAAGGGGGTAAGAGTTTGAAAAGATGGTGGAAGGTATCCCCTCCTCACTCTCCCTCTCTCCATACACACACACACACACACACACACACACACACACACACACACACACACACACACACACACATATATATATATATATATATATATATATATATATATATATATATATATATATATATATATATATATATATGAAAGGAGGGGGTTAGGGGGATCGGACGAAATTGGTGTGTGAGATGAAGGCGGCGTTGGGAATTCCCTGTGAGAGGGTTCGACCTGATGTAAGGGCTAATTGCACCGACGGAATTGGTTAGGGGAGGGCCGAAGGAGGCGGAAGGAATTTAGGAAAAAAAATCCTCGAAGCAACTTCGTTAGCATTTGTAAATGAGCTGATTACTGGGCGAGGAATCCGTTGATTGAGAAATAAGGAGTCGTAAGATTTAACAGAAAACGCTCCATCGGGAAATGAGGGAAGAACAGACTCTGCTGGGGAGGGGATCCGGGATGAAAGGTACTATAAGACAGCAATTCTCCACTCTTATTGGAAATTACATGCCGACCAATGAGGCCGGGTAAGCTATCTTTATCGTCATTCTCTCGGGAATTTATGGAGTCTTAAGAAAGTGGATAAAAGGGGTACATTTATCGTTTGACTGAGATTAAATTGTAATTTTTCCCAGTGAACTTCTGTTGAGGTCCTCTCAAAGTTAAAGCCCTCCAAAGCTCCGCTTCCACAGACTTCATGGTTTTGCGTAGGAGTGTTATTAAAAACTAACTAACTTTATCTCTTTCTACTCCGTTACTTCTTAGAAAGATAAGTAGCACTGCACACGGAGATATAACCAAATAGGACCTACTCAGAAAAGAAAATAATGCTTAGAGAAGGTTGCAGTCATATTTTACAATTTTACTTAACCTTTAACATTGTAGTAGGGCGACAGTGAAATTCGTAGGCATATCATCCATTCTTAAGATACATGTATGTACCAAATTTTGGAATTTCGCATACATTTTATTTAAATGGGAGAGAATATACATCTACATCTACTTAATACCCTGCAAGCCTCCGCAAGGGTGTGTGGCGGGGGGTGTTAGGACACCACCGATATAGCTAATGTCCATCACTTCATCATTATTATTTCCATTAATATGTAATTCTATTGGAAAATTCAATTTTGTTACAACTAAATGATCTTATTTATCTTCTTGATTATCACTTGTTTACTGCGTCTTTAAAGGTGGACTAATTAGTGCCTTACCTTCATCTAAATATTATGATAGGTGTAGCTATATTAGTAATAACCTGCTGATCTATTTGCAATTAAATGCACTGTTCAATTATCTACGGCTGGGGGCTTTTAATAGCCATTATATCACGCTCCTGAAGTGCAGAAATGTACGGGTCAGTTGCAGTAATAATTAGACAAATAAGGTGAGGTGTAACAAACAAGGAAGTTATGTAGGTACTAAAATGCAGATACTGAAACTATTATTGACCAGTTTGTTTTGCGTATGACACAAAGTTCGAGTTGAGTGGCATTCTGAAACCTGGCCTGTTTGGGAAGCCTGGGAAAATTTAGAATCACATTTATTCGATTTTACCGATGTAACAACAATTCACTTGAATATGTTTACAGCAATACGCGTTATATATGCCTATATATCGGCTTTATTGTATCGCATTTTTTTAATAACTCAATCCAACTACCTTTTAATATGAAGTTTACTTTTAATAGGAATATATTCTAATATCCACCATAACTTTTTTCCACTGTGGCCATCATACTATTCCATTGTGTCCAAACTGTTACATTTAGTAGCAGCATACTCCTAAAACTCCTTCGAGTCCCTTTTGTCGGCAAAAGTGACTCGAAGGTCAAGGAACGTTGTTACCACGCTCTTGTAAGGCCTCATTTAGAATACGCATGCAGCGTGTGGGATCCGAGTGAAAAAGGTCTCATTCGGAAAATTGAGAAGGTTCAACGCCGGGCAGCCCGTTTTGTAAAAAATTCCTACGATAAAACGCAAAGCGTCACCGAAATGCTCATGGATTTGGGGTGGGAATCATTGGCTGAGAGACGATTCAATGCAAGATTGAAATTATTAAATAAATTTAGATCCGCATGTTTCAGCACCGAGGTCTCGCAAATTATTCGTACTCCTACATACATTAGTCGCTTGGATCATGCATATAAAATTCGGGAAATAGATGCCAGAACTAGCCGACTCAAGGACTCCTTCTTCCCACGGACAATACGGGATAGCAACTGCAGGGTTATAGATAGCAAAAATTCCACTTGCCACCCTCAGCGTCTAAAAAATAATTAGTTGTATTTAAATGCATGCTCTTCCACTAACCTTATGTGTTTTGCTATAATAACCCATTCTTTCCGAATGACCTCATTCATGTTCTGTTCATCTGTTTTTAAGTTTCCCTTTCAATCCCTCGTCCCTCTCCGCGGGGGCAAATTCCTGCTACCTGCAACGTTGGGTCGCATTCCCTGCCAATTAGAGACTCTTTAGGGGTAGAGTGTTTCGTGGTGCATTTTCATGTGGTAGTGATGTTTCAATTTCTTGCTTGTTGTGTCCTGGCTTCCGTGTTGTAGAATGTCTTTCGTGCTGCATCATGGGGTGCAGTTTTTTAGTTGTTTTGCGGTGTATGTGTTTGCATGAGTATTGGATGAAGGGATTTTTGCATGAGTGTGTGCGCTGCTGTGGGTGTAATTTTCCGTGTTGTTTTTTTTGCATGTGGTATTTTTCTTTTTTACGGTTGGTGACCTAACACCCCCCGCCACACGCCCTTGCGGCGGCTTGCGGGGTATTATGTAGATGTAGATGTAGAAAATAAGTCATTCTACCTACGTGAAAACATTTGATGCCCACGTCATAAAAGGATTGGCGATACGTCTCATTTGAAAAGGGCGTGCTTCATGGAAATGGAAAATTTAGAGATTTGAAAAATGAAATGGGCGGTGCTGACAGACCTTGGCAATGCCCGTATTGTGTGTGCCCTCAACTCCTCCTTTCCCCAAGGGGCAAAAGTCTTTTCTCCTACAGAAAACGTTAAGGCGACATCAAGTGAAAGAGACACAAAGGAGCCTTTGACAGGTATGGAAAAGTGCCTAGCTGCATTTGCGAAACCGTGCGTGGGTAGGGGGGAGACGGGTTGGCCTGTTGTGATTTTTATGGTCCGTTCCTGGGAAAGGAAGAATGAGAGAAATTTACCGCTTTAAATCCCACTGTCATTCAATATTACCATCGCACGTGAAATGGCGATCGTGCCTCGTCATTTCCGGGCAAGCAATGTGGTATTAGACTATGCGTGGGGATGCCCTAGCATATGGTTTACACAGGACGCAGGCTTATTTGCTGAAAGCATTGGATTAAATTGCGTCCATATAAGGTGTCGACCCTGGGGGAATGAACTTTCTATTATACCGAGATCGCAAAGTGGAATTCATGACTCGGGGTAAAGGGTCATTACAGGATCTTGGTCAAAATAATAATGCGATCGTTTGATCAAACCCAGTACTGATTAAATAAACACGGGTAAATTATATCTTCAATCCGATAGATCGAAAGGAGGTTATTGAAACTAATGGTTGGTAGGTATTCACTGTCGATAAGGAATCGTGACCACTGACATCCTGACAGTATGGTGTAGGTTTTTCATTCGGAGTACCGAATCAGGCTCAGGAATAAACCGTCAAATTGTCTTCTGATAGAGAGATACGGCAGAGCGATGAGTCGGCACAGGAGTAGCCACTAGAAAAACTTAGAAATCGATCAACGCACTTCAGTCAGTACCGGCCTTAAACGATTTTTATCTACGCAGAGACTTCTGTGAGGTACTTGAGAAAATATCCTTAAGAAGGTCAGCAAGGAATAACCAAAGAAATTATTCACTATGTATTTAAACCAGAAAGGTGTCGATGTAGTCATATCATCGTCATAAGACAAGACGGCGAACAAGGAGATGTATGCGTCATCTTCTACTCGAGGTTGAGATGAACCACATATGGTCCTTTGGGTGGTTAAGTATCGGAAGGACAATGTATACCGGGTGATTTATGACGCGGATAAGGGCAAGGTGGGCAATAAAGAAGAGAAAAAAGTCAAATGCGAGACAGAAATCAGGAAACATGAGCAAGGAAAGGAGGACACGAATTTTCATGGGGAAGTTGATTTTTAAAAAATATCTATTCAATAAATCGAATGGTTAAAATTATCAAATTTTCCCACAAAAAATGAGTCTTGGTCTTTTACAACAATGTGTTAAAAGGAATTTATGAAATTGGAAGTCTGTGAGCCTTCTATCGTGAGAATCAGAGACGGAAAGGGAATTTTATTTGTTATTCTAATAACATATAAAATACTCCAATACTCTGGCCATTGATATATTTTGCATGTTTAAGCAATAAAGAAAAAATCGAAATCCAGAGTGTACATCAAGGTAAATTATATACGAACTTATCCAGGATGACACCCTTATATGTAATTATAATTTTCCCAATTGTAAAGGGTTGTAAAATATCTCACGGTAACAATATTTTGGAAAACTTTTGGAAATTTGATATTGCAGTTGAAAGGTAATGCCCCAGTTTCTAGTTAAGTAGAGAAGAACGGTGAAAATTTGGTGAAAAAGAGGGAAGCCAGTGTTAGAAATTCAACCTCACCTTACATGCCGGTAATTTAGTGCTTCGGACGGAAATCTACTACCTCCCACTGTGCTTGTGCGGTTTGAGTGCCGTTTGATGAAAAGTAATGACCCAAGCTTTTCGGTAGTGCGGTACATTCCTTTCGATTCAAGGTTTGCGCTAGTAATTGGGGTAAGTGACAGACTGCCGAGAACACTTGCGCCATCACGTCGGAATGGTAATTTTGTGGTAGGTTGGGTGTTAGTGAGAGTGAAACATACAAGACGCATCTGGCGCGCGATACCCTACTCTTAAAATAGTCTACGTGTGCCTAAAGGCTCCACCGATCAACTTTCCATCCAAAGCATAGGTCTTGATGCCTACCACGAAACTTTCTAATATAGGTTTATACTTTTTGATTAAAGATGCGTCCATGTGTGTCCAATGTCCTGCTTGAAGCAGGGAAAAAAAGTATCTACGGCTTAATGCGACAACAAATATTATCATTTCACTCGATGCCCTCCCTAGAGATAACTAGATGCCCTACACGTCAGGAGAGTTTCACGAGTTACCCAGGAAAAATGTTTGTGCGTGCCAATGAAATACAGAACATTGCCGAGATTTGAAACCGGAGCCTCAAACCTTGATCTTGAGTGTATGTGAGGTCGCGACTCCGAAGAGATATTGAGTACTCAGACGGACGAACCGATAAGATCCCCTTGTCAGTTTAAAGTTTAATTGCAGCAACTTTTTTCAATAGAAGGGAACGAAATAACATTTATCGGATCGCTAAGAAAATTAGTGTGCCGCCTTTCTGAGCTCATAACCTCAATTTACAGGGGAATGTGGAATCATAAGCTCGAACAAAAATATTGTAAAAGTCTAATGCAAAAAGGTTTTTTGATACTTAAGATTTTCATGATTCCCGAATACAGAAAGATATTGATGGTCAAAACTACCGATTTCAAGGTAAGTTGATTTCTCTGGGTGTCTCCAAATCAACTATAAAGTCGATAGTTCTGACGGGCACCACTCCTTTCGACTTTTGATAGTGTAAAAATCTAGGGAACCGAGAAATATTTTCAATGGAAATTACTTCTTTAACACGGATTTTAATCATCACCATTTAAATTGCATAGAGATGACGGAACTACCTCGCATGCATAAAATAAAAGTGAATTAGTCTCTGATTGAGCGTGGTGCGTGCAGCGCCACCGCAGACATGCGTGACCTAAAAGATGCTTCAGGTCCTAATGGACATTGATTGGAAGAGAAAGAACGAAATTTCACGTCAGAAATAAACTAAAACATTTAGATTATCAATTTATGTAGAGAATCGTGCCCCTGGATTTCCACCACCTAAGCGTAAAAGTGGTGTTACATTTTTTGAGGAATAATATCCGTGCAATCGCCATTTTTTAATGAGATAAAATAACTCTCGGCAACTTGAAAAATATGTTGCACAAATCATTAAATAATGATTCAAAATGAGCATTTAACTCGTATTTTAAAATTTTCACATCGTGATTCATTTGATAATGATTTTTAGCACAAATGCAATGGATACTTTTTTCTCAAGCAATATTTATTTCGTCTACTTATTTTGCTAATGACACTAATAACTATTTCACAACGTCTGCCATTCTATAAAGATAAATGTGCGCAAACAGTGCATCTTACCATGCTTCTATGTTATTTTAATTTTAAAATAATACTGTACTTGATTTGCGAATCATAATATGAAACTGCGTTGAACACAGTCCATTTATTGAGGAGAAAAATTAGTTAAAACAACGTACTGATTGATTTCAACGCATAAATTTCACCAAGACGATCATTGTAAACACTGACAGTAATTTTTCATAATTGGGTCTAAATGTATCCCAGTTCCCTTTGAATAGGTTAAAAGGAAATCAGCCCATCATCGCCGTTCACGGGCTTAAACGAAGAAGCCAGACGATCGCATTTATTCCGCGGGCAGTTCGTAGGTTTTTGCGGATAACATTTATTTAAGCCCCATAAATTTACGTAAGGAACATTGGGAGCGGAAGAAATTTCTGTGGAAATCCGTAAGGTGGTCAGATTAGGAGCGATTCATATGCCGCCCGGAGTGGGTGCGAGGCTTTCAACCCTCATCGGTATGCCAGGAGGGCGGCGGGCGAATTCTCATTCAGCGCTTGGCGGAGCATCCGATTCTCCATCCATCCTCCTCCCTCGCAGCCTCCTCCCATCTCTCCCACCACGGCCACCCCTCCTTTACCCCCACCCCTACCTTCACATGCCAAAGTGGGCGGCCGGAGAAAGGGAAGTGGAGATAAAAGGAGGGAGGAATCCCCTAACCCTCCCCCGAGACACCACTCTCCTTCCCCATTCCTCCTTCCTACTTTTACCCCAAAACTATTTTGGTTTTGTACCGAGGTGGCGTGTGGAGGAGGAGACGGTCGAAGGGGGAAGGAGACGATTGGCGGAGAGACATAACGACACTTATAAAAAAAGAAGAGGCCGATCCCATGAAGGCGAAAGGAGGAAGAGAAAGGTGGTAAGGCGGGTCGGTCCGTGGGTTGGGCTTTCGGTGGGCGGGAGTGGGAGTGAAGGGAAGGGAGGGGAATGACGTGGGGAAGACAGAGGTAGAGGGAGATAGAAAGAGAGAAAAGTGGAGAAGAAAGAAAAAATAAAGAAAAAAAGGAGACGTGAAAGAAGAAGTGAAGGGGAGTGGGTAGGTGGAAGAAGAATTGGGGGAAGAAGAGAGAATGGCCAGCGGGAGAGATGGGAAATAGGGGCGGTGCGGGTGGAGGGCCACGTGAAAGGCAAACTATATTGAGAGGTGACAAAGCTTGCGGCGGAGGGAATAGGAGTCGTAAATGGATGAAGGGTCGTTTGCGATAGAGGGGTTGAGCGGGACCTCACAGCGGGGGGGTGGGTGGGGAAGAGTTGAGGTGTGCGGGCGGAGAGGAGGAGAGCGACTGGGAGTTTTTACCCACTTGGGGGATCTGGTGGGCTGGGGGTGTGGGGAGGAGAGGTGGCGGTTTGACGGGGGGGAGTGGGAAGGAAGAATGCTGGGGTAGGGAGGGTTAATGTGGCGGCGGAGGCGGGAGGGACTTCCCGCGACTGCCTCACCCGTCCCGCCCTCGACCCCTTCTTCACAGAAAGGCGACCCTTTTGCCTCGTAAACCTGTCACGTTGGCCATCGGAGGCTCTCTTTTGAGCGTCGGGCGTACCGCGGCGGCGGATCCGACGACAGACACAAGTCCCTCCCCCTCCAACTCACACAAGCACACATGCACACGAGGTGGGAGGAACTGCGTGAAAGGGGTGTGGCGTGGATATAAAGGTAAGGAAGGGAGGGTGAAGGGCACGGCCCGTATGGGTTCCTCACCCTCTCCCTTCAAACTCAGCGACGACTGTAAACTGAAGGGAAGGGGACACAAAACGCCCTCACCCACACCTTGGTTCTTTTGTGTTCCCTCGCTGCCTGCACGTTTTTCCCTTCGAATAAATATGTATAAAAAAAGGATAAAATAAAGGGCCTCTTCCACGGCCGTCAATGCGTGCTTGCGTTTGTCTCCTCCGCAGGGGAAGCCTCCAGCACCTCCAGAGTACCCTCCCTCACTATAACCACCTCCGCATCTACCCCTCCTACCATTCGCTGACAGGTATTCGTGTGCCTCCTCCTTCCAGGACCCTTTCCGTTCGTGTCCTCACTTCCGGTGCCCTGGGCGGATTAGTCGCGGAGTCGAAAGCTGCGTATGCCCATTCATGCTACGCGCGCGTGTGTGCCGTAGGTTAGGATGAACGTGCAAGGCCACCTATAGTTTAGACCCGAGGCCTGCTCACATATCCGCGTGCCCTTGCGTACGCTGCCGCTTCCTGGAACACAGTCGGCGACTTGCCACTCGTGACCATTCATGGTGTCCGTGGTTAAGTCAAACCCCGCGCTCCTCGACACGAAAGCGAGGACGTCCGACGTTAAATGACACGGGAGAAATGCTCGCAACACTAAAGGGAAAGATATATTTGGCTATGTTTAAAATATACCCTCTCTTTCATTTTCGTTAGCTTTAGGTTTAATCAATCCCATTGTAGAGAAAGAAGTCATAATGGATCAATGCGGTGACCTTTTCGGTGTGTTTTTTCTATGACCCGTTGGAACACTGAACCCCATTTTCAGTTCTGTCAGAAAAAAATATGAGCCCACCGCTTTGTTGTACGTCACCTTTGTTTTGCATAATAACATCACTGATTTTGATATAATATGATTGACTATAAACAATGTATAGTTCAATATGGAGTCTGTTTTGCAAAATTAGAAGTAAACTTTTTTGGCATATAAAAAAATCGTAAATAGAATATGTTAAAATTCACATAACGTAAAATTCAGACAATTTATAGAAAATTTAATTGATTCATAGTTATTTTAAAGATTTTACGGAAATAAGAGCTATGTGAAATGGTGACATGTAAAAAAAACCGCTTACTAATACTCCATACTTTCCATTTTTATACTCTTACCGGTTTTAACGTATCAATGATAGTTTCAAGAGTTTGTACGCTCTTCTTACTGGCCACATTTAATAATACGTTTGAGAAAAGTGTGAAAACCACTTTGGGATAAAATTTAAACTTTAAAACTTGCAGAAGTTTGGCCTTAAATTGTGAAGTATTTCGAGGATTTTCATTCAAAATCTCATTAGAATTAGTCTACGAATTGTCAGAACACCTTCAAGATTCCCCAAATGGTAGTTTTCCCGATTGCTCGCTACATTACATTATATGTATAATTTTTGAATTTGCATCTCTCGGGCAAGGAAATCTATATACTAACCATATTTTCATGTTTTACATTAGTTTATGGAAATATGATACCAATTGAAGCCAATCGAGGAAAACCCTACAAATACAATATGTAATAACATATTTATCTATATGGCATTTTTTAATAAAACCAACTGTTTCACTTCGCGAGAGATTTGCATACTCATAACAAGACATAGATACAATAGATAAAAACGTTTCACCATGCCATGGCATCATGTCATTAACAGCATCGGATGAAGCCGGACGATACCGTAGCACGGTGAAATGCATCGTATCAACAAAAATATCTGAAAATATATGTACTATTTCATTTGTGCTTTATTTGAAAGTTCTAATATTTCATACTGCTCTAGCATTTTCTCCAGCTGTATGAACCAGAATTGACTCTAGACATGTATACCAATGCAAACGGTTGTACATTTTTTTGGTGACTCGATTTTACAGTCATATGACAAAGAAGGAGGAAGAACACTTTAAAGTTATATATATTCATTCATTAAATAAAACGTGGTTTAGAGAGAAAAATGGTATAAGCTATCAAAAAAATGCTGACAAAGGCCAATTTAATGACTGCACCTAACAAAAGCATCCCCATATTAGCGTACTGACTAGTTATTGCGACATGAGCATGGACTATTCGAGAGTAAACGAGAAACAGAAGGTTATCAATGCTAGGATTCAGAATATGCATCATCTGATGACCCCCCGCTATTCGAAGATGACTTTATGCCATTGCCATCTCCTGGAGGTGAAAAAGCAACCCTCTTAGCACGGAAATGCAACGCTGTCGGGACCAATCCGAGGTAAAGGAAATAAGAGCAGGCAAACAGGCGGAGAGTGAAAGAGAGGAAAGAAGAGAACGGCTCCGTGGGGATAATCCGAAACCCTTCCCTGCTTAAGCCAGGCAACAACGCATATATTGCCGGCGCCGGGAGCTCATTGGCATTGACAGGACGGGCGATATGAATTTTTAAATGCTCCCACGGACAGAGAAAGGGAGAGAGAGAGATAGAAAGAAAGGGAGGGAGAGAGAACCATCTGTTTATTTATTATTGTTTTATGTTTTATTCCGCCTGGTAAACGAGGAGGGGGGTTTGTCACGAGTGCTTCCACTCCCGTTCCGAGTGCAGTAAAGGTATGTATGTGTGCGCGTCTGTCTGTCTCGCCTCCGCTCTCCTCCCCCGAGGCCGTAAAAACGAAACCGTCCAACCGGAAATTCAAGAAGGGCGGGGGATGGGACGGGCAGACTGGGGTTGTGTGCTGGGGCGGCGGAGAGAGGTTTGGGAGAGGACAACGGAGGAGGGGACGGGGAGAGGGGGTAAAAAAAAACTGCTGGGAGGCCTTGTGGACATTTATGCATGCACTAACCCTAGGCTTCATAGTTTGAAGTTTTGTCATTCAGAAAGCAAAGTGGGTTTTAGTGCATGCAATTTTGCTTCAAGTGATAAAATTGCAAGCACTAAATTGAAAAAGTTCGGGGAGAGGGTCATGCCGTATCTCTGTAAAAGTTTACTATGGCATCAAATAAAGTGGCGTTTTAATTTTTGGCTCCGCTCTTGGTCTCACGGTATACACAAAGAAAGTAATCGTATGGGAAGAACTGGTGCAACGGGATACACGCATAGATGGGAAGGAACGCATTGATAAGACGTATGAATATATTAAGCACAGTAGATTCGTGGCGAGGTTATGTCTTGTGCTGTTCCTCCAAAACGGTATCAAAACGAAACAGTGCTTTTTACTCAAACAACCTTGTATTTACATTGAGATTTTATTTATAATTGTGTTATGATATGAATCTTGTGTCTGAGACAGGTATCACAATAAAAATATAGGCCAGTTCTCCAATACACGAAGATAAAGTGTAACTTAAGACTTTTATTTTCTCTTTATCTTTGTAGGTCTAAGAAATGAATTCTTGCGTAGAGTTTTCTCCTTCTAATATGCCTGTAAGGGGCATCAAACAATTGAATCTGACTGAGAGATATTTATCGTTCCATCACTCGCAAGATACTGTATATTTACTTCCATTCATGTATCAAAAGTTTGTTTAAATTTCATGTGATAATTGACAAAAATTAATAAAAACTCACTTCTAAAAAACTTTATTAACCTTTAGTTCTTTAATTGAAGATTGGAGTAGTATTTCTTTTCCACTTTGTAACCTATTAAAATTCAATTATGTTGTATCTCGCATTTTCCCCGACAGTTTTAATTGGCCTGAAGTGTACGTCGGGTGATTTCGTATTGCAATTAAAAAATTATTTATCCTCCTATCTTGTATTCCAGCGTTTATATTATGGAATGTTAAATTGAGATATATTTCTTATTCATTTTCATTTCCATAGGTTTCTATTATTTTTTAGATATATGAACATTTGGAAACTGTATGCACTTACAATTTTGTCAGTTATTAATTAATGATAATTTTCGATGAGCAGAAAATATTTACTGGATGATTCAAATCACCCTGTGTGATTTATTGATAGCAATTTTAGTGCGACAAATAATGCGTTTTTTTCATTTGTTCACGACTCATAAGTCAATCTATTTAATTTAGACACAATGAATGTCGAGGAGAAAGATAATTGAACATGCGAGCTCTTAATGATTTATGTCGAGTTCAAGTTCCAAACGCAGAAGTACGTTGCAGTGTAAAGATAAAGGAGTATTAGTATTTGGCTGATATTTAATGAAAACGTGAGAGACAAAAAATATTGCTTTGACTGAGAACGAAAAATAGCAAGAGAAAACTAATTTCAAGAGATGAAATGAATAATACGAGTTAATGCGAAAAGAGAGAGGTTGGTTGGAAGAGAAGGTATGTGTAGTACGAGTCTCGTATATCTCGAAAGTGTTCAAACAATAGTTGTATGGCTTATTTTTCCATAGTTATTATGATTATAAGTGTTATTTGGAATTAAACAAATATTACTCATAAAATTAATATGCAGGCTGAATGCTAAATTAAATACGCTATGTTTAGTTAAAAACTACCCTTCGCATTAAATATTCGTGTAAAGTTCTTTGGTTAATGCTTTAAATAACCTCTGCCAAATGAAGGCAGAAGACACTTTTTTTTACTCCGTACAGATACTTCATTTGGATCAGATTACCCAACGCTCTACCCGCGGTAGTCCAGAGGGGTAGATCGTTGGACTGCTGAGCGGAGGACCCTGGTTCGATTTCCGGTCAAGTCACTCTGGGCACCTGCAGCTCCACCCAAGCTACGTGATTTTTCCGGGTACCAGATCTTCCTGGGTAACGATAACCGGCGCAGGGAAAGGAACTGACCCCACTACCCTGATGTGTGAATTCCACACGCCGTCGGGCGTAAAACTCTACCATCACCTATCAAACTGACCTTCGGGTTGATTACTGTTTATGGTGGGTGTGTGAATATATGTATATAATATATTATATATGTATGTATATATATATAATATATTATATATGTATGTATACATAAAATATATGTATATATATAATATATTATATATGTGTATATATATATATATATATATAATGTATAAACTTCACATCGTAAGCATAGCTAAGGATTTCCATGAGGCCTCATAACTCTTACTAGATTAATGCATAAATTCTTAACAATACTATATATTGATCTAGATCACATCCTGTATCATAATTAATCCAGTGGTTTCGGCAGGTTTTGGCTGGACACAGCTACTAAATAAATATCTTGTCTCTCCTAGCAAAGCACAACCCAACATCCTACTTTACAATAAGCCCCTATTCATCTCCGTACACTTCCGTCTCTGTGAGGGATATATGGTAAGTTTACAAATTCTTGTTCCTCCTTAGAACTGCATCATACGTCGGGTTAACATTTCCATAAACAGTCATCGTGGATTTGCTGGGCACCAAATGAAAGAACTGAATCACACTGCGAGCCTCTATCTTCTTCATAATGAGAGTTACTTTAATTTGCGGGTTCTTGAAACAAAACAAATCAAAATTTACGGCTTTAATTTACAAAATTTTATGCTTAAGAATTAATTTATATATAGTACATAATAAATATTACCAGGATGCATTGGTTATTTTTTAATAATAATGAAATAAAACCAATACATCCACGTATTAAGTTCAAAAATGTTTTGAATTAGTTCAGGTTAGTTCGGAGGGAGGATGTCAGGTGAGTTAAGAGATATATACAGACGACCCCAATGAACGTTAGAAGGCAAGTGCTGACAAATTACAAATTACCGGACGACGAAATAGAAGTTAAGTGGAGGCAAGGAGAGATTTTACGAGTATTAGGACAATCTGTTCTTTCGCGTCCATTTTACCTATCCTAAAGAGTAGATAGTGTATTTTCAGGTGTGGGACAAAGTTTTTGAATTAAATTTATAGCAAAGTGAATGCTGATAGGAAGCATGAGTTCTTCCGGGAGAGAATTGTTGATGTTCCATGGAAGAGTTCTGAAGGAAGTTAAACGAGGTTTATGACCCTTTAAAGAATAACATGACTCCCTGAATTACTTCTTCGGCGAGGACGTCAGGCGCTTTTTTTCTGTGGGTGAGGGGATGCTAGTATTGACAGGAGTTAGGAGATGAAATAATAGTTTTTTTCGTAACATGTAGGGAGACAAAAAGAGGGAGAAGATGAAGTTGGATACTGAGACGAGAAGTATAGCGAAATATTACATTAATTATGATTAAATAGGTAGACTGCTCATAATATTTGGTTTATGTGAATTTTTATTGAAGGTCATAGCACACAGGGTTGAATGAGGGACTATTGACGGAGGAGTAGGATTCGAATCAGGTCCGGGTTATGCCACCGCACATCCTCACTTTTTCTGTGGGATTTCTCATTTATCAGGCATTCCCGGGAGCGCACTTCTCCTGCTGCGAAAAATGTTTTAAATGTGATAAGACTTTTGGATATCATAAAAAAAGAGAATTTTTCAAGGCGAATGATTTTTACACTCTGAAATTGTTGGATTGAAATTCACTATGACGGTTGACTCCGTTAAAAGTTACCGTTGCGACATCTCCCGCAGTTTCTGTGGAATCGCTAAGAGTTTCAAATTGTTCTGGTTCCAGTGATTAATTAATACTTTTTAAGATCTTATTAAATTTGAATTAATTGCAAGTAGTTACCATGGTAGAGTTATTCCGTTAATATTTTATACGGTCCCTAAAACTTTTGACGGAAAAACAAAATACAATTTTTTGTTCAATGCTCTGAACATCGCGCAACGAAATAAAAATCATTACCCATATTTCTTCCCGCTATGATTCTCATTTTTTTCTTTGGTCTCTCTTATATTATTATTCCGGAAGATTTTGCTTCATATTTTTACTCTTCGAAATTGACATAATATAAAATTATTATAGGCCTGATAGTTGAGCCTAGACCCTCGTTCAATGAGCAAAGTTTGACCTATCAAATAATGGTTACTATTTCCAATTCTCCGAGAACAATTGCAGATGGAAGTAACACAATATTTTATGGAGAAATTTTTTGATTACTTTTCAGTTGATTCGAAAAATAAATTTTAAAACAAAAAATCGAAATTGAAAATATGAAAATGATTATTTCATATCTTTTTTAATTGATCCTCATCGTGCCTTACCCGGTATAATACCAATAATATAAATAAATCATGTTATGCAGATCAGTGCACGAAAACTCAGAATAATACCCATTAGAATAATCACTGTTTTTGCCAGATATCGAAGAAACTTTTATATTTACTTTGGACCGAAATATCCACAAATGTCTTTCTGGATATTTACAATCATGTTCACTTTGACTTCAAATTTTAATATACAAAAAATACAAGAGTTGTACGCTTATATATTTTTTTAACTTTCAAAATTTAAAATTTCAAGTTTCAATCGCATGTCATTTAAAAGTTATATCAGAATCATATGAATGCCTAAATTAAATTTTTATACCGGCTTTCACTGTGAATGAATTTATAAACTGGAAAAGTATTCACTGTTGAGAAACACGAAGACGGGTAGATGGGAGGAAAATATTTGCTATAGATTTATATATTTCTCTCTCGCGAAAATTTTGGAATGAAATAGTATTTTTTGGGCCATAGGACTAAAGGAAATTGTACTTTTTTTCCAAAATTTATCTCAACTGTCCGATGAAACGGCGCGAAAAAGTAGAAAAAGGAAAATTTTGTAGGGTTTATAAAAAAAATGTTCAATTATCCAAAAATGTGAAAAAAAATTAGCCCATAGTTTCCAATCTATATGCGAAACTTGAACGTAAACATTTGGAATGTTCTGCGATTTATCTTTTAAACAATAATATGAGTTCAGGTTCCATACCAATGAGTGCCGAAGATTGGTATTCTAGGAAGGTCTATGGCAATTTGCTATTTGTGTCTCATTTATAAAATCATATTCTCTATCTCGTTTCATGCTAAATTTTCGATTATTTGTTGCATAACATCATGAATAAACCTGCATTCCTAAGTATGTTTAAGTTTATATTCTTGCGTCAGGAATAATTAGTTTTTAGATAAATATCATTTGGTCCATTTTGCTCATACAAGACATTTCTAACATAAGAAATTTAAAGTTAAAGTTTATGGCTTATCCAAAAATATTATAATTATTTATAATTCTTATTTCTTGTTTTAAATGCATTAAAAACAAACTTTACAAATTTAAGCATGAAGGATGGTGGCAAACAAGTCCTTTTTATTATTATGAATGATATAGAAAATAATAATAATAAATAAATAAAAATAATTAGAATCGAAAGTGTTTCCTCAATTGTAGTAACGTCATTTCAGAGCTACTTTGAGATATATTGTCGTTTGCGTGAGTTTTGCAGCAAGCAGGGACCTACCACTAGAGGCGACTTGGACCTCTGGTTTCCCCTTTAGAGAACGAGGAAATTTGTTGAATCTTTTCTCCAGTGTTGAATTCTGCCTCGGGTACATGAGGCCCTGTCGCGGTGCACGAGGTACGGTTTTATTACTGGCACATGGGACCTGGACAATTACTGCGTGCGGTGACTTTCACTTTACATTTGACTGTCTTCGTAGCAATTGAAACCCAGGGTTAAAGGGAAACTCGACGGATGCGCGGAAAATAGGACAGCCTAATTCCCTCAAGTTAAACCTTACCCTTTGGCTCCTCTGAGAATTGCCTTGTACGACTACTATCGCATAATTATGGTAAAACTTTTAACGCCTGGTTCTATTACCTCAAGGCATTTAGCCACATTGGTATTCACTAAGGCAAATTCAACAGATTTATGGAATATCAAAGTTATTTTTAAATGTAATGGGAAGTATTGCTAATGACTGGAAGTTTTAAGCATACTAATGGAGACTTTGAGACGGTTAAATGACTTTTAAACCAAATGTTGAAATAAATAAGTTTCTGATAAATAGAGAGATATGAACTTGTAGAATCTATCTACCTCTGTCATCACCCGTGGCGATCGACAATAGAAATTAATAATAATGGAATAGTAATTATAACTACCCTTAAAAGTGTTACGACAATATATAAGTACGAGATTAACTTCTATAATATTAGTTCTAATATTGATAAATTGGTGTTAACGTGTGTTTAACCTATTGTAATCTGGCTGAGCATTTACACGCACAAAAAAGGAAATTTTTATATACTTTTGCTATGCTTCACATTCACCACTCGTGTCCATAAATAACTGCAGCTCGCTTAACTTAAATAAATTGTGCATTAATTGGTTCGTTTTCCTCGTCAAATACTTGTATAAATCAAGGGATTAAAAGGTTTTATTAACATAACGAAATATTAATAATAAGGTAACCTATGTTAATTATTAGTGCTGGGTAAAACTATGTTAAGCAAATTCTAAATGCGTACGATATAGTAATATAGAATCTCGTATACGTGATAATAAATATATTATAATAATCCTTTTGATAATGAAATCAGTTCTAGAACTTAGGTTTTTTTTAATTTAACATATACGAGCCAGCTCACGGTGGCGTGATGAATTTTAAAAATATTTTCTAGTAGTATCCCAAAAGGTCTTATGCAAAATTACGTAAGAGTATCTCTGTCTGGACTTTTGGAGATTTTTTCCTTAGTTCCCTTGCAACGTCACTGAGTACATTACGACACAATTTTAAAAGTGCACTTCGCTGCAATTAATCTAATTATAATATCAAATGTACTTCCGTCCATATCTTACAAGTGTGCCACAACCCAAGCTGATATAACATTGCGTCACGTAAGTTTCCTACCATTTTCCCAATTGTGATGTACCCTAGTTTTTAAAAATGTAAATGATCTAATGCTGTGATTAAATATTGTATGAGACGCTCCTCTCTTTTAAAAATCTTTCAAGTGAAAATAAAATATTTTCAGATGGGGTATCACTTAACTTTGCCATGACATCAGCCTTTGGGAATCTTACATTCAAATAAACAATGCTTCGCGTATTTTTCTTCATATGACTCTGGGAGTCTATAAAGTTGATTATAAATTGAATATTTTGTTTAAATGTTTAAAATTGCCGCTTTATGCGGTGAGAACTTGCAAATTTGCCATTTGAAGTTCGATATTAAGCTAATCTGTGAAAATACATCCATATTATCAATGAACTTTGAATGTAAGGACATAGTTATGAAATACCATAGCTTAAATTTGGAGTCAAGCGTATTTATTGGAATGGTTTAACTGTCCGTTCACATTGGGTCCCAAGAATTAAACGTAACAAAAAAGATTTTTCATGTTCATCTTTTAAGTCAAAGTCTTTAATCAAGTTTTAGCTCAATGGCGGCCAAAAGTAAGTATTCCAGTTCTCTGGTCACTTACAATTTTAGCATGCATTCTAGGGCCACGACTAACCAAAATACTCTCCTAAATAATGTAATTAGTATTATTTAAAACAAAAAAATGGCGATGATTTCAATAAATATTAAAAATCAGTTTCAGTCGGTGCAAACGAAGAAATAACCCGAGTGTTCCTATTCGCTGATGGAATTTAGGATAAATACTCACTGATTGGCTGTGCTTGACAGTGCGATGCGAGACTTCAAGCTTTCATCAGGTTTAAGATAAGTTCTTAATTTCGTAAATTCAAGATTTACCGTCCTTCGCTTTTTATTCTTCAGATCTCAAACGATTATCCTGACATTTGATTCAAATTTTGGAACATTGCCCTTCGTTCCATTATCCTCACATATGATCCCAATCGGGAAGCCATCGATGAAATTGTACAGGCACTCCTGAGCTATCGGACCCCAACGTGAACGATGAAATCAAGAAGACACCACAGCAATCGACGAGGGAAGGAATGTGAAAAGTAGGCCCAGGGAGCGAGAAGGAAGGGTGGGAGAGATGGATGAGTACGCGCGCGTAGATCAAGAGGTCTCTCCCCATCTCCCGACCAGGCTGCTTCGTTCCGCTTCAGGACGATTTAGATAATGCACCCACTGGACTCTATTCAGCCCAGAATGGGACTTTCCTCCCCCGGAACGATCCCAAGGAAAATTCGGACATGCCTCGGCGGTAAAACTTTCTCCCGCTGTCGACCGTCGAAAGGCTGACGGAATGGCTTTAATAGCCGACCGTACACGGGAAAGAGCTTGAATGACTGGGTTGAGAGTGTTGGTGCGCTTGCGTGAGAGAAATAGGCATTGGGATCCATTCGGACAATGACAATGAATGGCTCATCGACGACAGGCCTCCCGTCTCTATCCATCCGCTTTCCTGACCTCTCTCTCCAACCAAATTCGCCGCCTATTTCCCTCATCTACCCACACACCACCCGGAACCTCCCAAAAGCAAACGATCCCGGGGAAAATTCAAAGGTTCCGGCCCGGCAGCCCCGGTCCCATCTCTCAACTCACACACCAGACCCCACCCAAACCCCCACCATCCATCCCCACTGTGGAAATCAGCGGTAATTGCCGAGCGTCGCGTTCCACGTGATGATTGGAGGCGAGGGGGTGAAGGGAGGGATAGTAGAAGGGGTGGGAGTGTGGTGCTCTCTCTGCGGGATGGGGAGGGGTTTGCGAGAGAGGAGGAGGGAGGGATGTTGGCGGGGCGAGAGAGCCGAAATCCGTTACGGTTGAGGGGGCTGACTGGTTGGGGACGAGATTCACGGCATGGGCGACACTAGATGTGTGGACCGCGGGGGTGGGAGGGAGGGAGAGGGGTCGGGGAGTGACAATGGGGCGGGTGTGGGAGTGTGGATGAGAGGGGAAAGGGCTGTTGGTGGATGGGAGAGAGGGAAAGTGATTGGAGTGGTTATTTATCGAGGTCGGGATAATTAAGCGTGCTGTGCAGTTTGGATGGGTGGAGAGTGGGGAACGGTCACCCGGTGTTATCCAAACGTGAGGGAGGGAAAGGTGTTGAGATTGGTTTCCGAGCGGAGCGTGGAGGAGAGTGGAAGGGTGTGGAAGATCTCTGCGGGGGTTGACAGTGGGCAGTGGGAGGAGAGGATGGTTTCCGATTATACTTTTTTTCCAACTTTTATTCATTCCCACCCCCATCTCCCTTTTTTCACTCCATCCCGTCTCTTTCCTCGCTCGTCCGTTCGAGGGAGTGGCGTTGAGGATTGCCACACATAAGAATGAGCAGCAGTTACTAGACATCTTCCTCGAGTACGGAGTCAACTAAAGGGATGAAAATTGATGGGGATTATTTCGGATGACGTAAACGGGAGTATATATTGTAAGAGCTGCAGGAATTACACATGTTTTCACGGATGAACTTTACGCGGGGTGATCCTTGTACTTTAGGAATTATGGAATTCCTAAGGTGCAAGGCATCTCGAGAGTTGACGTCGGGAAAAAAAACCATCCAGATTTCATTAAAATGTTTTCACCCTTAAGCTTAGTTGCTAAATATTTGAGCAAATTTAATTTTACCCTTAGATGAATGAATATTCAACGAGGCGAGTGAATACCTAGTACAGCCCATGTCACAATCACAAATTAAAAGAAATAATTATTTTAGACCAAACCACGAAATTAAGTTTCACTTTTGTGCTGTTTGAGTAATGAAAAATTATGAAATATGAGCATCCAGTCTGATTTTCGAATTGGTGTGGACCATAGACACTAGTACGTGCCATGTAATGATAGTTTTGCACAGACCACAGCGCGGTAGAACTGGCTGTTTTAGGCTAAAAGGTTCTATAGCCTATGGGTAAGTTCATATACAGTTTCTCTATTAAATGATGCACGCAATTAATGCAACAATTTCAGAGAATAAAAAGCATTCACCTTGAGATGGATTTCGGTCAAAACGAATGATTTTTTCACTCTGAAATAGTTGCATTGAAATGCATAGTAGCGGATGGCTCCGTTATAAGTTACTGCACCGGCATCTCCCGCAGTTTCTTGGAATACTCGTAAATATGTATAATTTACATAAATTGTAAAAATTAGATATGTTATTTGTTTAAAAAAACATGAACTAATTAGAATGCTTTGAACGAGAGAAATAGAGGAACTTGATTGAATTTTAGCTTTGAGAAACAATTTGACGTCCTCATTTATTTATTTATCAACACGGTGCGTGAAGGGCTTGGTAATGACTTAGAGATTGCCAAAACAAAACGTGTATTACAAATGGAGCAAGTGGATTGGAATATGCAATGTTCAAATCCACTTGCTTCTCAAAAAATGCGCATTATTATTTCTCAACACGGTTATAAAAAATATACCTATAGGTGACTCCATAAATATTGGATGGTCTCCACTTTCTCAATTAGTACAACGCGCGACGTTGGCGCACTATGATTATAAGGAGAGACAGAGAGGGTGGGGCTGGGGATGGTTGTCAATGACTCGAAGCGCAAGGGAGAGACCAGCGGTGGGCAACGAAAGAGATTCGTATCAGCTGGGTCATCGGTGCAAGTGCTCCATTTGTCCACTCAGAATGCCGCGGCAACGATGGCAGAGATAATCAATCGGGCAACAAATTCGCTCCCTCATTCGTGTGACCGAAGCAGAGCGTCCGACTTCCGAATTGCAAAACATGCGCTTCGCTTTATGAGTGTCGCTGATTCCTAACGAATCCCATCCGGACGCGTTCTCCACAAATCTGGTGCTCCTCGAACGTGAATATGGTTCAAATTTTTTTACTCGCACCTTGGCATAGACCGCGGACATATCGGCACCATTACGCGTCTCCATCGACTCTTATTTATGCGCCGGAGACCATTCCCGTGGATGGAGGATTTGAGCACTGTCGCGATGGTGGGTAGTGTTAGGGCTTCACGTTAATCTACAGCGGAGGTCATTAAGCAGGCCCCTTAATTGGAAAAGGACAAAGTAAAACACAGAATCTCTGCCCTAAGAGGGTATTAAACACATGCCATTTGTGAATTCAACGGCTACCAGCTAAATGCGCCAGATTGGAGACATTAATTATTACGCTAAGCGCTTAAGGCATATTTATTGCCTGGGATGACTGATACACATTTTTTTGAGTATAATTGCCACGAGCATGTGTGATAGAAACACCATAATAGGTATACATAATGCAGCGTCATTCAATATATTCGTTATTTCCAGTAGGTATTTACGTAAGATTATTCATCAATAAACAATAACTTCATGGTAAAAGGAACGACAATAGTCAGTAAAGCGTTCGTCCGGTATGCATTTCGGTAGCTTTTTCTGTTATAAGGGCGCTGTTTGTTTAAAATATTTCAATCATTTAAATTAAAATAGTTTGCTGTGCAGATATCTAATTATTTTTCACATTGTTAGCTTATAGCGTAGTTGTAAAAACGATGAAAGTTAATTGCCTAGTATTGAGTAATCAGCAGCCGTTACAAGCTGTATTTTCCCTACTAATGCTTCTAATGACGAAAAAGTCTTTCATAAAAGCGGTTTTTCACATCGCCATTTATTTAAATATATACATGGGGCCGGTTTCGAACTAAAAGGATGATGAAAAAATCACTTTATACTGATTTTTGCGAGATAATAGCGATTTTGCGGCACGTTTGAGGAATCAATAGCACACAAATACTTCTAAAGTGCACTTTTATTCTTAACAACTTGCAATCACAACCAATGAATTTTGAAAGGTTTTATAGTGCTAATAGCATTATTCGACTCTCTTCTCTCTCAACGATAACGGCTGTGTCAATGTTTACTTCCGTAAGAGCATTGACGGGTCCATCAACCTTTAAAATTTATTGACTCCAAACTTTAAACATAGTAAATTATCTTCTAGCAGTGCTATAATCAAAGAGAGTAACCTCATAAGCTTCCTGTACCATCGTGTGTAGCTATGACGAAGATATTTCTATTAAAAAATATTATTTAATGTTGCTACCGTTGACAAAGTGGAACTAACTAAATATTTTTCAATTTAAAACGGTTGCCACTGAAACAATTCTGAAGTAAAATCAATTAAAATTGTTCTGTATATATATATATATATATATATATATATATATATATATATATATATATTGCGCATTAAGGTAATTAAAAACCACAAACAATCAAAATTTTAGCGAAAAAATTTTTAATTATCTATTTAATGTTGGTTTTTAATAGACAAGAAGGTAAACATAGAATATATATCTTTTTTATTAAACTTAGGATTTATCTCTCAATTCTGTGTGAAAAGATGTGATCCTACAAGTCTTAAATTGATAAATTTTTAATAAAACAATTTTATTTCTAATCACTATTCTATATAAGAGGAATTTATGCATAATATGACGCAGAATGCAACACTATAGCTTATTAAAAACACACCCGTAACGTCACAAAGGTAACAAGAGTATTAGTTTTCCTGGCGAGTCATCAGTCATTTGTGCTAACTCTTCCGTTCCCAAAGCACGAAGGTTCAAATTCCAAACCGGTGATGATGGATTCTGTTGCGTTTTTACTTCCTGCGTGGAAATTCAAAATCAAGGTAAGAGTAGACTTTACCGCGCGATATCGTTTAGACTGTCAGAGGCCCTTGAAACCAAAAAACGACCAATTCAAATGACCGGGACTAGGAGAGAGTGATGTCATCACCTGTCCATAACGATCAGCCTGAGACAGAAACACAAGAGCGGAAAAGAGATTTCCGGGAAAAATTATTCGAATTCAGAATGATGCCAAAATTTCCTGATTGGGGGGGGGGGGGAGCAGGATTGGGAGTGGAAAAAGGATGGAGAGTATGGCGTTAGTGGACGGGAGCGTTCGGGCGAGAAAGGAGTGAAATGAAGAGAAAGAGTGATCATTGCGGGTGGGAGGACGAAATATCAATTTGCAGAGAGAGAGATGAAAACACTTTTGGCTGGGTCAAGCCTCCCCAATTTGTTCGGAAAATGAGTTTATGAAATGGAGTATTGACGTTTCAGAATTTTACACCGAAATGATTTCAAGAGTAATAGCATAGGCTTTGGAAGAAGAGTCCTGCAAACTGGGTCGGAAACTAGTTCGAGAGGAAATATTCTCAAAATAGCGGCATCGTATGTAGCCATGTGATTGCAGAGGGCGGGAAATCAAACACTTTTACGAGTTCGATGGATTTATTTCACGCTTGTGGGAACTCATTTTGCTTACGAAAACCGAGTATCATCTCTACTCTGCAACAGAGTCTTTTCGACGTGCTGCTCTTTCGTAAAGCTTATCTGCTATTAATTTGCTGACAATGTAAAAGTAAATCTACCTTAGTTACAATAATATTTATAAACGGAAAGAAAAAAACGGCCATATTGTTTCCAATTGATTTTAAATAGCTCTCCGCAATGGATAAGTTGCACTAAGTCAAGCCTGAATCTACGAAGTTTATTCTAAAATATTTATAAAACTAATAAAATGCAGAAAATGTTTTTAGCACGTATTGTGTTCTCTAAGTTTATTTTTATACACATGCTATGCACATGGTTACACCTGTATATATCTATATACTATATACCATGTGTTTATGTATATATATAATATATATAATATATATATATATATATATATTATTTATATAATATATATATATATATATATATATATATTATTTATATAATATATATATATATATATATATATATATATATATATATATATATATTATATATAATATATTATATATATAAACCATAAACACAAAATGAAATGTACTGCATTAAATATTAATTATCAGTGAAAAATATTTTTCTTTGCTCATATCCCTAGGGATTCCACGATATTTCCCTGAAATAAAACTAACATTCATAGTCTTGGGCCGTTGATTACCTAAGGCCGCACGATGCCTTATTTACTTTAAACCTGGCGATCAACCAACATGTCGGTCGCCTGGTTTGATTCCGGCCCTATCTTTCGTGAAACAGCGATTAAGAAAATTATGCTTGGGAATCGTTCCGTTCCTCAGATATCGGGACAAAGCTGGGGCGAACGATTTATGAATTATTTATGGTGCTCATCAAGTATTCGGGGCGTGAAGTTTATGTTTTCGTATGAGACCCTTAGATGGGTCTTCGTTTCCCAACATCTGGTTTTTATTGTTACCATCAAAACGGGGCGCGTATCAGACGGATAGAATCAATGAAAATTTTGAGGAGGCACGAGCAAAAAATAACCGCGAGGGAAAACGAGAGTTTCGGCGCGCGCGAGGCAAGAGTCAATGTTTGATCTGCGAGGTTACTTCATTTGCTCTCCGGGCGGCAAGGCTTTACTTTTTTTCCGATTCCCACTCGCCAGTAAATAAAATACAAATACGCATATTTTCAAAAGCGGAATTTTTTTTGCCAGCATGCGGAATATCCGAGACCAAATGAAATACAGTAGACATCATCGACAGACTTCATAATATTATATGGTAAATAGTCAGCTCGCGTTGCTACGAGTTATATGAATTATTTCAGTTGAATTATACCTTTTTTACTAATTCGACTTGCGTCCCAGAACGATCCAAATAGACTTTATTATCAAGGTGAAACTTTGATTCATTTCCTTACATCGTACTCTCATTTTATTCCATAGATATAATATCTTTCCTCAACTCTTCATAACCTGCGAGTGAAGAGTTCTTTATCTCTCTGTATGAGGCAGGGTCTTAGTGTACTTCAGCGCAGCAAACATTCTCACAGCACAACATAAACATAAGAGCCACATATAATGTGTTTATTTCATTTTCCAAGGATACAAGGTGGAGTAGAAGGTTTTTTAATTACGTAAGGTAAACACTTTTGCATTATTTTTATAATTATTACTCCGGTAAGTTTATTCAGGTAGTAGTGATTCAGTTGAGCTATTTCGAAAGAAGAGGGTAATTAAATAGAATGGTTTGAGGCGTCACTTTGTGGAAGCGATTCATATCGGAAAAGAATTGCTAAGTTATTCCACATATATTTTATTAAACGCGACCTAGGTTTCGACTTAAAAAGTCATCGTCTGATGATGACTTTGTTAGTTGAAACCTTGGTCGTGTTTGATAAAATTTATGTGGAATAACTAAGTATATCTCTTCCGAAGATAGTAATTGCTATTTACGCCGTAATTTATTGATGATAAAAATAGAATGATTTCAATGGAAATCTAATCTGGCGTATTAAACAAATATTAATTCTGTAGGTTTATTATTGTATTTAAACTTGCAAGTTTCCTTATTGGTAGTATTCAAGATAGGAAAGTTGCATTATCAAGGGTAATTGTACCAAGTAAGCTGGAAAAAAACGTACTGCAGCGTATTCATTTCTTATTATTGCCTTTTCGTTTGTGGGAGAAAGATCTCATTCAATTCAAAAAATTGCATATATTCACAAAGTTTTTATCCTCATAATATACAAATATTTTGCCACAAACTTTCATTAAGAAGAATTCATTTCACTTTGTCTGAATGGAGAGCCATATGAATCCAGACGATTGTGAATTCGAATAAGAAAGTCTAAAACAATTCTTTCATAATTGAAATTATAATCTGAACGAATATATTTAAGAGCAACCTATTCGAGTCGTGTTTAAGGTAACTTTCAAATTTATTTTTTTCATAGGTACGTATGGCACATTAGGGAGAAATTTTGTTGCAGCCATAAAATTGATGACCAAATTTCATGGCTATGCAGTTTTTCTTAAAGCCTTTGCTACAGCGAGATACCGTAGAAAGATGGTTAAGTACACCGTTAATATGCTGCCGACCGATGTCGTAAAAAGCGGTAAAAATATAGCTACATTTCAGGTGACCACCACCCGTTCTCTATCCGACTTCCATGGTTCCTAGAACTATTAAAATAAATAAATAAATATTCTGGAAAAAAATGAAAGAAACACTTAAGGTCAGGTTGTTATCAGAGACTCAAGTGATTATATTTACGGCTTGAAAGGTATCGTTGATCAGACACTTGAGAAACGGGCGGCGCGGGGACTACAGGTTCCTGTATTCGTTTTTCTATTTTCGGTTCAGGAAACTCCGTGAAATAACTTTTTTTTAAATTTTTAATGTGGTAGTCTCAAATACCATGAGAAAAAAACACAATATGCTGACATTTAAAAGCAATATACCTAGACTAAAATAATCCTGTCTATTTTGTGATCGAAAAACAAAATATACAGCGTCGTTCTATGTGTAAGCTAAGGAGGTGCAGTCAGAACTCAGAAATAGCGTGGTTTAAATTTTCATCGAGGAGCTCTTTTCGTATCAGCAAATGTGGTCTCTTCCTCGCGAATTCCAGATTAGCGAACGATGTTCGCCATGCCCGACGAAGCTAATATCAGTCAACGAATTGAGAAAAAAAGTATTGACGAGGGAATAATAAAAAAGGTACATAAGCACACACACACACATATTTGAAGGAATGGGGGATTCATTTTTGACTGTTTTCCCCAGCCAGCAGAATAAAAACACGCGATTTTAAAATAACATCATCCCTGACGCGATGTTATTTGTCGTTTATGGAAAAATATTTATTTTCTAAAACTCTGAACGACTCCCGTGACGAGTGAATTAACGACCCATCCCAAAACCGCCCCCTTCGATTTTCTCCTGGGAAACAGCACGCTCTCCTCTCCTCCTCCCCCTTCCCCTCCCCCTCTATTTCACCCTCACTTCTACGTAAGCGAAGCGATGAGCTCCCGGCTAGAATTCCGAACAGGTTCATATTTCCATGGAAGAAAGATTTATGATGTTGCCACGCACCCACTGCCATACACAATTTTTTCATCCAGGGTCTCAATGTGATGTCGTCTAGACAAACACTGCTTTGCATCACATTTTCGTGTTGATGTGATGTGGAAAGGTTCGTCGCCCGTTAAAATCTCAAATTCATTGCATTCGGAAAATATCTTCTATTCAATGTTCCTGCGCTGCGTATTAACAGTCGCATACGAAAATCGAACACTATTAGCCATGGATTACGATTTAATCACTGTATTTTGAGTGACGGGATTTCTTCAGAATTATTTTCACAGTACCCATGCCGGAACTTGGAGATATTCACGATGACGGAGATGAGGTTATGCATAATTCGCATCTTCCATCAATATCCCATCGCTATGTCCTTTTCTGGGTAAATAGTTAGAAGGCGGAAGACATTCACGAGACCTTAATGCAACTTGCGTACATAAATGCTTCACCCGCTTTATGCCACTAGAACCCAGGCGCGGCGGTGAAGTTATTTAGGCGGGAGGGAAAAGGAACGGATGGGGGCATTTCGAATATCCGGGACGGATCCAATCACCGGGAGATGATGAGGTGTAGGGGAGGGACGAAGAGTGGGAACAAATGAAAAAGTATGAGAAGTGGCTGTGGGAAGGGGGGAGGATAGAGAGAGAGAGAGAGAGAGAGAGAGAGAGAGAGAGAGAGAGAGAGAGAGAGAGAGAGAGAGAGAGAGAGATGAGGGAAAGGGGGGGGGGAGAGAGAGGAAGGGAAATCGCGGACACGAGTTCTTTTGCCTGGGTAGGGATAGCCTGGGAACGGATGCGAACGAGATGATACCCATCCGGGCCGGGTGTGAGTGGGGGAGGGGGTAGAGGGGAATTGAAAATCATAAATGAATATATGGAAAACCCATGGGGATAAAAGAATGACTATCACTATGTGCGTAGTACGCATGAAGCGAGAGAGGAATCGAGGTTGAGCATTGATTTGTGTCAAATGGAGACAAAGGGTGCGATTCATTAGTGTTTCCATCGCGAGGGAGCGAAAGCGTTAAGTGACAATTTTTAGACGGGGAAATAAAGAATGAAATGCAATCACCCTCGAGGAGCAAATACTCGATAAAGTTAAAGTAAACTGAAGTCAATTTTGGGTTCATAATTTTCGAATACGTATTCAACAAATATTTAGATTTTCAAAACTCATGCTGACTCTGGTTCAGAGTGAGTTAAAGTGCTTAAACCATTGCAATTCTCCTCCCCCTATAACCTTTAAAATGTAGCAATTTTGCCATAGTATTAGAAATTCACTCACACATTAGCTCTATCAGATCTAACCTCGTTAGCTTGTCGTCTAACAGAAGTTGCTAACTCAGTTGTTAATATCAGTAATCAACTTTTTCAATTTCTCAGTTTGATTACTATGAAAGCTATTGAATCAATATTTGTAGATTACTTCTGAATTTACCTATGTACATATTTATAATATCTCGTATATCGCTGTAAGAGCGGTTGGCGGGTGTAAGGGCAACATACATGTATGCATAAATATGCAGATATTCATAAACATCAAAATGCCCATTGGAATATGTGCAAAACCGTCTAAACTTATATTAAATAAGTGTTTCTATCTAATCATGGGTGCCTTAAAATAAGGTTCAAATTGAACATTTTGAATTTACATAATTAGGAGTGTATACTTTTGAATGTGTTGTGATTTGTATAATGAGAGGATGTTACGAGTACGAATGTAACTATTGCATAATCTAAATTATAGTTTAGTTGATAAAGTGTATTTCAATCTACTTAATGAAACTTAATTCACCCTAAAACAATTTTCAATGATAGTTTCCTTAACGCTCATTGAAATGACAGATAAAAGAAATCTTGTTGGAGATATTTTTTTAAAGTGTGGACAATATGGCGTGAACAATCAAATACCATTTTAGTTACATCGTAATGCACGCTGAAACTGCTATAATTACTCTAAAAACAATTTAAAAAATCATACAATGAAATTTCACCATCTAACAACAATTTCAATGATAGTGATAAGATTTATTAATTTTAGTAAATTATGTCTGAGCAGAATATGTGTTGAAATGAATTGAAAATAATTCATAGAATGAGTTAAAAAATCTTGAAAATATCGCTTGACCCATGCATACGTACTCGTTTAAGACGTTTAAGTACAACAAAAGCATAAAAGAGCATTATTTGCTCAAATATGTTTACATGAAAATAAGTTTTAAAGAATCTGATATGATACAGATGAGGAAGAAAATAAAAATTTACAAATATATCTCTAAAGTGGAGATTAAACAATCGCTCCAAGGCAAAGAATTCTATGAATACGATTTGAACGATTGAGTAATCTCTTTTCCGATATGTGACTCCCGTTACCTCTCTTTTACCTTTACTCATGCCGCAAGAGAGAAGCAGTGTGCATTTTCTTTCCCCAAAAGAAACGAAAAGAACATCGAGTAATTGATTAGGAAATTGGCTTTATCGCTAGAAATTCCACTAACTTTATTCGGGAAAATATTCTCCATGAACTTCCTTGCCGTAGGCTTAGCACACACAAAAACATAATTGTTTCCATTTTCGTGGAAGGCAGCCTCGTGAATTTATGGGAACCGTTTAGTAAAAATCAAGAATTTCTTACTCGAAGCCAACTTTGTAAAATTTCTTCTGTTCTTTAGCCCATTTAAAACATGTCCCCTTAGAAAATCGGGTAAGGGGGGGTTTGGAGTCATTCCTTTCGAGTCGAGGGCAGATGACACCCTCGAGGGTCGAGCGATGGCGACGTGGATTATCAAGGCGGAGATCGAGGAGCAAAGCGTGAGATCAAGTCAACCGTTCCCTTTGCCCTCGCCCTTCCGCTTCCTTGGACACCTTATCCCGGCAACGGAAATAACTCGCGGGCTTCAGAAGGGGGTGGAAAAGGTGGACTTGGGCGAAACAAGGAAAGGACGTCGAGGCGCATTGAAACGTGAGGAGGAGCGAGATGTCGGAGTCAGGCGGGGCGGAGGCCGATGCCCTGGGGAGCTCCCTCCCTCCTCGCGTGCCACTCGAAAAGAGATTATTTTCTCCGAATCGTACCGACACGGACTTTTGGGAAATAAATGTTGAAAACGAATCGAGGAATCTTTTACCATGATTATTACTATTATTACTTCGGCACGCTCCTCGGAAAGTGACTAGACTTGAGTTTTGAAATTTCCATTCCCTCATGGCACACACTAATACAAGTACACACATACATACATGTAGAGTTGTCTTTATGTAAATATATATATATATATATATATATATATATATATATATATATATATATATATATATACATATACATATATGCACACACACACTGGAGTACAAAAGGGAAATAAAATCATCTTTCATTGGGTCTTTAAATCAAAGAGGGGCTCCCGAAGATACGGGATCCCTTATCAGGAAAGTTTATGCGTCTGCTAGTTGATGAGAATGGCCCAGTGGTAATAATTCACTCCTGATGATCAAAAAGAAAATCATGCCATTTGCGTTTTGAAACAATGAAATGTGTGTGATTGATACATCAAAGGGTAAAACTAATGTAGTCTCTGAAAAATTTTATTGGTGAAAAAAATTAATACCATTGATTCAAAATGTGTTCTTCTTGGAAGAAGAAAGCTAACATGGTATAAAACCAATACATTGCTTTAATGAAGAAAGACGGAACAGGATAACCGCAACGGTTACATTGTACGCAGTCACGCGATCGTTTTTAAGTCATTACTGCAAAGAGTAGAGATTTTCCTTGAGGTAATCATTTGACTTGACTGATATTTGAAGCTAAATCTTTGGGATCGGGAAATGTGTGCTTTATTCAAGTACAAGCTAAACGATTTATTAATGGTAAGCTTTCATTGAATTGTGGATATCAATCAGATTCAATAAAGATAGCATTATTTTCTCTAGACCTCTAAATATTTTACTTATACCATGACAATCTTCTATTATTCTATTAATTGCATTTATCCTTATTATTCCACATGTAGGAATTGTTATGCCTATTGTATTGTATTGTATATACGAGTATTTGTACATAGGCAGCTCTAGATGCAGCTCTAGATGTCTCCTCAGTCTTAGCTTTCCCACTTGTTTATCTTATCTATCACCAAAAGTATTTTTTTCACCTGATACTCACTGCATCCATACTCTATCTTCTCTCCTCTACAGAGCGCCAAGCGGTTCCAATTCATGATACTCCTCCCTAGTATTTAATTATTCCTCATATATTCACATTCTTTTTGAGTTTAGCTACTAATTTCTAAACTGGCTATTTCTGCATTTAATGAAATAGATTCGCCAACCCTACTTTCTTAGCATCATGCTTATATGAACCTTACATCTCCAATATTTGTGAGAGGATGTAAGGGCGGGATAAATACTATACATACAAACAACGGGTGAGAGTATTAGAGATGGTGGAGGGTAAAATTTCATCGATTAAAAAATAAAGTTCCTGATGTACCATATTTTAAATTTATCCACCACGGGGATAACATAATATTCCTCTTAAGCTTTTGAAAACTAGCACTACCAATTTATACACATAGTGGGCCCCATATTCACAAGTTAATGCCTTGTATACATTTCCACTTATATTTCTGCATATTTCTGCATAGGCATTTATGTGCTCAAGACGGAGTCCCAGGATTTTGCTATTGCACACGTGGATTATCGTCGTTGGGAATCCCTTTTAGTGGGTGGGAGGAATTTTGGGAGAAATTAAGCGAAATATGTATTTGCAATACGATCATACTTCTTAAATGCAAGCTACGCCGACGGTCGAGACAGCCAACCAGAATAAGTATAAACGCTCGGGAACGCCGAAATTTGGGATTACGTTAGATGGGATATTCCCCCTTTTGAGTAATGAAGCGAAGAATGCGCGCTATCCACGCGTCCCATCGTTGCAGGCCGAGAATTCTATTAAGAAGGGGCCAAGGGCGATGTTGAAGATGGAAACGCAATCGCAAGGAGAGGGAGGGGAAGGGAGGAAGAGGTGGAGACACCGAGGAGAGGGGGAACGCGATGAAGTAGAAAGAGCGGGGAACGTATTAAGGATTTTCAGGGGGAGGAGGACAGTCTGCACCCTTACCCCTCTTCCCTTCCCCCCCTCCCCAGCCTCTTAGTCACCATACCCCCAGCGGGTCGAAGTAGAGGGTATGGGGAGCGAAGGTGGGGGAGAGCGGAAGACCGTTATTGGTGTTTATGGGAACAATATTTCGCAACGAAGTTGCAATCAACTGCAATCGAAAAGAAGTGCCCTGGCGAAATTCGATTTAATTTATCCCGCGACTGCCACCTCACTCGACCCCCCACTACCCTCTACACTCGTGCCGGGGAGATTGTAATGGCGGGTACCTACGCTCCGCGTCCTGATCGAACAAGGGGATTAAGTGCACAAGGAGATTTCTACCTCCCCCACACGTGCAAGAGCGCACCCGATAATACTCCCAAAAAAAGGAAGCATTAGCGGCGGCACAGGAGGGGGGAGCTGAGTGGAAGCTTGGAAATAAATCCACGGGCAAATTCATTGATAGCATCGAGGCAAGGGTATTGCCTCACGCGTTAAAGATACAGGGCTGTACTTCGCATCCAATTAGTTTTGCATTAGGATTCCTCATCATTTAAGCCACATCTCTGTATTAAAAACAATGAAAGGAAATATAATTGAGACCCCGTAGAATTCGCTTCTTGGGCTTGCTGTTGCCGCAATTCTCCGGAAATGAGTTCAGATCTTAAATTGTTTAGTGAGATCATTTTGATGGTAAAGGTAAGGCATTCGGACGGACCTTCATCCCTAATATGAATTAATAGGAAAATATATCGGCTCATAATTCTGGTTTATTGCAAATCAGTAATACATTCAATTCCGGAAATAGCCACGAAAGCATTTTTTAAGTCGTTTTACGTAAAATTATGACGTTACATTCTCAGTAATTATTTACGTAATTATAATCACTGCAAGAAACTATTTTTCATATTATCTTTCTGCATGCCTTGGATCAATGTATTGTCATATTTTTCAGGCTAACTGATTATTTGATCTGAATTTCACAGACTGCTTAAATCCACTATTGGTTTTCCACTGCTTTCGTTTGATTTTCTTTGCGCATTCAATTCAGTACCATGTCGTGCTTACGAGTTAACTACTTCTCGTCAGTTAAGTCACGCATGATTCTTTCATCACCTAATGCTTCATATTTTCCTTCATCCTCATAAGTTCCCCAATACCCACCTCAAGTCCAATTCATTTAAATGCTCTTCCATAGAGACGCATCCTTATCCTTTTTAGTCTTAGCTTATTTACTCTGATGCACATATCTCTTAAGTCCTCGGAAAGTGTGTATTTTATACTTATTTTTTGGCTATATTCAAAATTGAATTAGGATTTGGAAATTACCTTGTGAAACCTTAAATTCACAGATACAATTTACTTTGTGGAATACAAAATGAAAACGTACAACCTTTGTAATATTCGGCATAAAATTGTATTGCTTTAAAGTTTTCAACTGTGTTAGTATTAAGTGTAAAGCACCACAGTGTATGCCAGGGAAATAAAATTTACCTACCCAGCAAACGCAGCGCGAAGCAATTGAAACCGAAGTTTGAGTAATAAAATTTATGATTTCCCGGTTTAAATAATCCCATTTTATTAATTTAATGGCTTTTCATCTGAATTGGAAAGTACGTATTCCGACCAACAACAATACAAGCTTAACAATTACACCTTTCCGAGCATCATAACATCTTGCGAAGGATCTTCGTGATAAATCAAATAACCAAGAACTATTTTAAAATAATTACCAATATGAAGTTATTAAGTATATTATAAATAGTACCTTAGTATTATTATTGAGTCCCATTGAAAAAGTGTCGAAAATACAAAAGCGATCGCTAGATAACGTTAATCAAAGATTACGACCAGACTATTCCGAATTAAAGGTTTACTAAACATCCCCAAAGGAATCTTTAGAACCTCTTGGTGGTCTATGCATTATTTAGCAGAACTCAAGGAGATTTGTATTTGATAAATTATATCCATTTGAGGAAAGAGGAAGATATGGGGGTCTATTGATAAATGAATGCGAGGTACCCCGGCGAGTTGACCTAGTCTGTTACGCGCTTCCCAAATAATTCAAACGTTGCGACCTCGAATCCTGCCATGACCACTGGGATTGGGCAAACTGGCAATTGGCTAGCGATTTGGCCCCTGGAAATCTCTTTTACAACCGAATGGTTTAGAACTACCATCGAGCGTCCGATTCCGCAATAGTGTACGTTGGGCAAGAGCAAAAAATAATAAAAATCCGGAATTCAATTACAAAAGCAACACACGCGAAGGAAACGAGAAACGTGCTATTTCTCATTAGTTAGGCAATGCGTTTAACATGCCTCGAGTTGTTAGGTCCGCTCGATGAGAGCTTCATTTGAAGAGCTTTCAGTGGAACAGTTCCATTCATAGATAACAGAAGTTAACGTAGTAAAGTGTACCTGGATTTTTAGAAAATTTAGGTGGAGAACATCGTGATGGTGAACGTAGGAGAGTTAAGATACAACTAATCCAATAAACTTTCTGGGGAAATAAGAATGAAACCGATGGACTTAATTAGCTTACATTTTTGAAAGTTAAATTCTGTGAATGCATGCTAAAAATAATTTTCACCATTTTTATTTGCCCTCGGCGAAGATGAAATGAAAATAAAACTGATATCATCCTAGAGATGCGACGTAATTTATCTGAATGCGTTATTGTCAGAGGACATGTTTAATAAAATTGCAATAAAATAAAACCTTTAGGTGCCACATTTATTCCGTTGATTATTCGTAATTCTACATTCTTCTCCAAATGTTGCTTCCAGTATCAGTCTTCAGTGTTGTTATAAGATTTTTATGGCTAAAAGTGTAAGCTAAGACCTTTAAAAATAATTTAATAATTCATTTTTTACGTATCATCTATCCATAGATGAAGATGAAACTATTCAAAATGAAAACTATTGTCGGTGAAAAAATAAAGGCATAAATGAATTACATATATATTTGGGAGATGTAAGAAAATATCACAGAACACATTTTATTTTTGGCAATAATTGTATGTTCTAACATTCCACACCATACATATTTTTTAACTTATTTATAAACTTTTTCATATTTTTTATACATTACCTACGGGTACCAATGCAAATCTGTCAATTTTCACGTCACCATGCAGTTTTCATTTAAAATTGATGCAGCACTGTCTTAATCATCAGGCTATGATTAAAACTATGCGAAGCATCACAAATTATTCATTATTAACAAAAATAGCACACTATTCCATCGAGCTCAGCTTGATAGGTAATGTAAATCTTTTAAGGATGTGAAATTCGAAATCAGGTTGGAAGGCGGTTTATTTTTCCTGCATTTTCTTCGGTTATCCCATACCTCCTGTTATCCAGAAAATAATATCTCTACCAATAGTTTAGCTAAGGTTGTAGAAAAGAATTACTGAACTTTGAAGCCGACACTTGGAAGCCAAACGTCTTACCTAAAAGGGAGCCACAACATCAATGCGTTGTATTGGAAGGTATATGTATAATTGGGTATGCATATATATAGTTTTGAAGAAATTCTTATAATGTTTGTATTCGAAAAGAATGAGAATCAAAGTCAGGCAAAGTGAGATACATTCTTATTTTAACATTTAGCTCGCAACAGAGAAATGTTTGGACTCTTTTTTTGCATTTAAGCATTTGGACCTGCGGAGTTCATTGGAATTATGCATCATCCTAAAGTAAGTGTGATAATGTATTTATAATTTTAAGGGACTGTGAAATTTCTTGCATGAAGAGCTACTGACTAGCATCAACCATGCGAAAATATAAGGAGAGTGTTTACAAATATTTTAGTGCATAAATACAAAGGGATAAACCCTCCTAAAAATTCCAGAGTCCTGGATTCAATAACCGAGTAAATCAATATACAATGGTAACATTGAATTGATAAAAAATTGGTAAGTAGACTATAAGAAAGGTGATGTGGCTGCCGTTGATACCTATGGACTTTTCGGCCCGTGCACTCGGTCTCGGGCTTTTTCTGCAGTGCTTTATCGACACCGTCACCGCAATGCTTGCGGCCTCGTCTGGCGCGTGATAGCGTGCCTCAAAGGGCACCGCGCGAGCCCCAGCTTGCCGCTCCACACCCGCCGTCCCTGCGAAAGACGGGCACTCCCACCCCTGTTACCTTCCGTGCACGGCAAACTCCTACTCCCACATTTACCTTCTCCCCCAAAACCTTCCACCTCTCTCAACCCCTTCCTCTCCTTTGAGAGGGGGGGGAACTTTTCCACCCCCTCGAGTCTCTCGACCCGACAACCCTTCAGGCAGACGGCTCCCTCATTAACCGCCAGGACACGCCGCCGGCGCCACGGCGAGTCGAAAAGAAAACTAAAAGACAACCTTGTTGCCACGGGAAAAGTGTGTATTATGCCGGGTAAGCGAAGGGAGGGGGTGACGTCACCCCGCGTCGTAAATTGATCGGAAAGGCCGGGTGAGCGCTTTGGGATGGGGTGGGAAGGAGCCATGAGCGAGAGGATTTCGAGGGGAGGGATGAGAGGAGGGAATACATGGATTGATTGGAGGGTTGGGATGCTTTCGCGGGGGCGGGAAGGAGGAGAAGTCTTTCCGGCTTTCGGTCTAGGGTGATGGCGGGGGTCGACGGCAATTGGAACGAGTAGATGGAGACGGGGGAGGGAGCCACGCGTGCGGGAGATTGAATTGGGGTTTCGTGGGAAGAAGGATGGGAGGGATGAGGCGCGGGGTTGTGTTGGAGAGGAGGGGGGGTTGGGACCCAGGGAAGCCGCGTTCTGGAGTGTCGGCGAGTGCAGCGGGTAGGGTCCCGGCCCCTGGGGGTGGGTGTATGCGACGGTTCGCCAGTCGGAGTGCAGGAGATGGCGAGCGAGGGAACAGGGTACACGCGTTTTGGTGGAAAAGGGATGGGATATTGGGAACCCGTCGCAGAAATATGATCGAGAAAAAATATGGGAGGAAAGGGAAGATTCGCGTGGTTGGAAAGAGCGTATTTTTTCCTGGGGGTGGGTGTGTAGGGAGAGTTGGGGTTTGAGGGGAAGGAAGGGTGGGAGGGGAGTCAATGGAGCATGGAGACGGGCTGCGACTGACTGATACGCGAGAATAATGGCCAAAGTCGGGTGGCATTAAAGGAAACGTGAGGGTAGCGGGGCCGGTCCGTCTCGGCACGCGTCGTTTTTATGGTGCACGCCTCACCCGAAAATGCGTCAAGATACAGGCGTAGAAGCGGTTGAAATGAATGGAAATGTTGGATATCTAGTCTTTTTCTCACCAGTGGTTTTATGGGTTTTCCATCATAAAGGAGAGACAAGAGTGGCGAGTGTATATCGCCGAGGTTATAGATATACTCCTGCCCTCTTTGACAGTCCCCTATAACCGAAGTGAGAACGGAAATGCATGAGCCGGCATAAGTCACTGCGGCATTCAATATGCTTTTGGGTAGACAGCTACAGCCTGTCTTGGCGAAGGACTACAGTGTTCCGTCAAGATTAGTTACTATTATTTCTTGTGAGTTTTTATCTTTTTACCAAGAATTTTGCTTCAACTTATTCTCAAACCCCACTTCTTTTATGAGTTTTGAATTTTGTTTTGTCTAACTGCCTTCGAATAGTTTGTCCGGTAATGCAATAAATTATTTTTATGTCTAAAAGTATGTAATAAATTAGTTTTATCCAAAATAAAGTCTCATAGTAACGGATATTTATGAAACTTATTGAAAGCACGTTGTCATGGACAGTTACTATTCAAAATAATCGTTTTTTTCCTCTTTTATTACCGTACAGATTCTTCCATTCACTCACGCAATTTACCTAAAGGTAACAACATAAAGAATCCGAGAATACTAGAAGTCTTGGAATTTATTAATAGCAGATCGTTTTAGTATTTGACGAAAAAATTTAATTTTCGCCGCATGCTCAGATAAAATCTAAACATTAATGGGAAAGTATCAAGTAGTCTTCCAGGAAAGACATTAAAGACCTAATAAGCAATAGGCATTCTACATGTCGACTCGTTAAATAATTCAATAAATAGTAAAGAGTCGTATATTCGAACATTTTAATCATCTAGTATAACTTAGGTAGCTAAACAGTGGAAGTCATAGGCAACCAAAATACACTCAGTACGGGCAACCATATTGAAATATAAGTTTTATAAGGTGTCAATGGTGTGCCCAAATGGATCCTGTAGTTTCTAACCTCGTGGTGATGCCCTATTTGCTAACTGAAAATGAATTAATATTTTAATTCCCAACATTGTGTGCAACTCAATATCATTAGTTCACTCCCATCGTTGCAGTGGGAAATAATTAAATATTTTTTTAAATGGCCCATTTGACAGTAATTTTTTTCTCACGAGATCACCACCCAGAGAAAAATACACTGAGACTACAGGAGACTGTACACCGACTTTCACATTTATTTTCCTCGTAGGAATTTATCATTTATTTTATGGTACAAACTAATGGCTCTCTTAGTCCTCCTACTTATTCAAATGAGAACCTGCATTCTTCTCTAATGAAAAAATAGCTTTTTGAGCAAAATATTCTGGAATGCGTGAATGAATATTGTTCTATTTCACCATTTACAGTCACGACTCAATCGACATGCATTGATATGCAAAAATTCATACATAGCGTGGGACACACATATGGATGTCATCTACAAATCGCAGACGAGTGGAATAATTTCATACCCAAAGACTAATTTACTGTGTTTAGAAGCAATTTTTAATGATTTCTCTCCTATTTTGAATACTTAACCATGTGATAGGGAGTGATCAACATATTTAATTACCCACTAATTTGCAAATGCAAAACATTTTTGTCATTCCCCATTTTTTTTGGAAGTAATGACAATGATTTCCTTTGAGTTAGATACTTTTCAGATTAGCAAAATGATGATTGCTCATACTTATTTCAAAACCAATTTATTACATCCTGATCGCACCCCAGACTCTTGGATCCGACAATTTGTAAATGAAGTGCAAACCAGATGTAACTCTATCTCAAAGCTGAGTAGTGACTTGTTCAGCCGTGTGCGACAAAATTTTGTTTTGAACCAAATAATTTAAACGAAAGCGTACGTCAGGTCATCATGGCTGGGGGAAGGAAATGAAGGAGGAAGGCAAATGTTTGCTCTGAAAACCAGCTTGAAATATTATGGCCGGGCGCGATCATCCCTCAGCGATTAAGCCACGGCCGCCAACAACGATGGGCTCGTCATCATACGGGAGAAAACAACATCAGGGACATTAGGTTCACCTAGGGCAAGGAGCGCCTACCATACCGTTGTTCAATGCGGAATAGGGGGAGAGGGGGGAATAGGCTTCTTCATGGCTGAAGGGAGAACAGGGCAACAAGCGGAGGCGGAGATCACTCCTATTCCTTCCTCGTTATTCCCTCTCTGTGAACGACTACGCGACCTGCAGCTGCACCAACTGTTTTTCTTCACAGCACGTCTGATTGATAGCTTTTCAGGGAAATGGTTTCCCGAGGGGGTCTCAAGGGGATTCTCCGTTTGACGTAAAGCGGTACGTACAAGGGGATGGATGAAGCTTGAGCGGACAATCGAAAACTGAACTTTCTCAAGATTACATTCATTCCCCAACTTTACTCTGTACAGACATTCACCCAAGGATAAATGTGAATGACTTTCAAACGGATTCCTTATTTAGAATATTGACTAAAAACCTGACTAATGAGGATAGTAATTTGTAACTTGAGTAGGGATTTGTCAAAAATAGGTTATGAATCAATAGTTTTTTGTAACTGACAATTCTCAAGCTTCGTGAGATATTTCGCGAAAAGAAATCAATTTATCCAATCAATCAATCTGTTTTCAGTATCCATTTTATTAGATAGTTAAAATTGATCCTTTTAATTACTAATCATAATGAATATTAATGATACCGATTCTATGATAGATTCTAAGTTAACTTTGGCCTTACGCGAATTGACAAAATGCTCATCTATGAGGAAGTATTTCATTGTAATACATATTGTATTAATAACTCGGAAGTAGCTTTTCCATCCCCATATTTTATTGTTAAATAAAATACCATTTCTGTTGACGCATGGCTTCATTCACGCAAAATGACCATCCTCTGCTTTTTTTCTCATGGATTTCACGAATTTACTTAAGGCGTCTGGCTAAAGGACCGGTGGCATGCGTTGATTTGTGTCTCCACTGCAGTCAAACCTGCACGGCAGGCCTCGTATCACTTCCTTGTATCGAAACGACCACTTCACGTCGAAAGGGGTAAGGATACGTACGCTGCCGAAAGAAGGAGAACCTGCCCCGATGGCCGCGTTTAATCCAGCGCAATTACGTTAGGAGCAAATTGGGTTACGCTCGTGCCACGCTCGAGAAGAAATAGATACTCTACGACGCCATCCCACATTGAAAGAGGGGGAGGGGAACAATTGAATCAAAACTTGATGTTACATAAAATATCGTTTCGGGGCGCCCGGCCATTATT
Organism: Hetaerina americana; assembly: GCF_022747635.1. Lineage (NCBI taxonomy): Eukaryota > Metazoa > Arthropoda > Insecta > Odonata > Calopterygidae > Hetaerina > Hetaerina americana. The sequence goes on from NW_027286070.1 coordinate 45,747,969, forward strand.
CATGTGGAGTGCAACTGAAGACGCGTGGGAAGACCGTGGAACGAGAATGAGAGGCAGAGGGGGAGGCAGTCTTATGGGTCTGGCAGGGCGATGTAAAAGGGGTTATGCCGTGGGACATGTGGGGTGGGAAGGACGGCAAGAGAGGGAGAGTGGTCGGCGATGGATGGGGTTGGTTCGCCCAGGCGCGTGGTCGGGGTTGGGGGATGATTTCGGCGGGCTAGTTCGGGAGGACCGAACACGAAGTGCGGTCTCTCCGCGTGCCCCGTTTGCTGTGGGCGGGGGTGAGAATTGTAGAAGAAAAACGAGCTCGGGGAGTTTCCACCGGGTACGGACGGTGTGCTCGGCCACAGTCACTGTCCCCTCCCTGGGGGGATCACGAGGGTGGAGGCAGAGAGACCACTAGTCATAAACACCGCGTTACCTCGTCAAACGACATAGGAGCACACGGGAAGGGGGTGGCACCCTACCCGGGGAGCCATACTCTATTGGCGAACACAATATAAGTTTTACGACCTACCAGTCTTTCAGAGGCATAACATAAAATATGATTGGTATAAAGAAAGGAAATTGAAAATCAATTATGTGCCTACTCGTAAACGTTTAATTATTTAAAGTGGCTGTGTACCGCGTTAACGTGCCGGACTCAGGAAGAATAATGCGCGGAATTGAGAGTTGAAATTGAAAACTGAAAGGATTACTTGGTCAATACCCTTCTATCTCGGCGGATCGAAACCGATCTCGGATCTCGTACCTGGGGGTACTATAGGGTCTTAATGCTCGGTTTCTCCCTCCACTCGACTAATGGCCAAAGAATGGCGGGGCTTAGGAGGGAAAGGTTGGGGGAAGGAAAGGGCCAAGGGGTACGAAAGGGATTGTACCCATCGGGGCGGAAATAAACGAAGGAACGGGATCCGACCAAAATCGAATGTCTACGAGAATCGTTAACGTGAAGGACACGAATGGGTTTGAATTGAGATATTGTTGTGCATAGGAAGGAGAAGTTCGACTACGCCGGAAACACTCGGTCCTCTAAAAAATGTTTTTTTAGGGAGAGAGGATGAGGAATATAGTCCATTGTTTTGAGACGCAGTCATAACAGATCATTTCGAAAGATAATGAAAGCTATAGTAGCTAATTATAAATTTTATTCCGCAAATGCAGAGAGGAAACGTTGGGAAGGGAATAAATGGCCTGTTCATGGGCAGGAAATTTATATAAACTAATTTATTTTTCGAATTTTCTCAAAATCAACTCAATGTATCATTAGATATTAATTTATGCATGAATAGCTTGTCGAGAAAATAAATATCACAACATGGATATACCTTAATAACTGATTTTTCTTAAACTAGGTAAATTCGAGATAACGAAGTCATAGACATTTTTTTCTTCCACAGATTATAGTAATTAAGATAAACATAAAATTCATAAAGCTAGGAGATGGAAAATAAACTATTTGCATCCTTAAAACAGTATCCTCTCATATTTCAGATACTAAAAAAAACTTGCTGCTTTTAAAAATAAAAATCCGGGCTCCGAAAAAACCAGAACGTAATAAACAGTGGAAATAAGGGTAAAACTCACACTCATGACAGCTCTCACTAATCCGATAATGCAATAATTTCGTCCCAATGAAACCTTCCAACAAAAATCAGGCAATGCACTAAGTAACATTTAAAAACCGTAAGCAGTGAAAAATGACAATTTTGAACCTAATGTATCGGATTTATTTAAAGAGGAGGATGTCACACACGGGTAGCAACTCATGCAAATGATACTGAACGTATAAGGAAACCAAAGCATTCTTTCGCCTTTCGTTCCGTCTCAGTAACTCCACAGAACATTTCTCAACCAAATATGATGGCATAAGCTGCCGTTTGAGATTTTCATCCAAGATTTCTCTCCCTTTCCCAAAACCTTACGCCAACCCCCAGGGAACCAATGCCATTATTTGCAATCGAATTAAAAATGCTTATGGTCGTGACTCCGTTAATGAAGCTTTTAGCACTCCGAAATCACTCCTTAACGTTTATCAAAATCTAGCAAAGAGGGATCAAGGGCAGGGGCAAGACGAACATCTTCCGTGCCTCTCAGGGCGTCGGTTCCCTCAGCTGGAAGGGCGAGAAAGGGAGAATTAAGGGCGGGGCGGAGGGATTGGATGAGAAGCAAGCCTGCCTCTTCAAACCCTCCCCTTACCCTTCCCGATTATTGTAAGCGTGCGGCGACGGAGGGCCAACTAACCCACACCCTTCGGCGAGCACAAAGGGATAACCTGGGCGTGGAGGGGTGGTATACGGAAGAAGGGAGGCGACTGGTAATAGGGGAGGAGATAGGAAAGCGAACGGTGAAGGGTGGAACTCGCTCGTAGAGCGCTTTGTTGGAAGGGGGGAGTAGAGGACGAGCGAAGGCTTTGGAGTGGGAGGCGTTGACGGGGAGGGTAGGAGGTGAAGGGGCGTTCCCTGTCTCGGGGTGGAGGGGGTTTATTGGGGGAAGGAGGGGCTGGGACGGGTTGAAAGAATATGACGGACGGATATGGGGGAGCAAGCGGGAGGGCTGGGGTACATATTCTTGCAATCGAGGGCAGGATTTAGGGGGTCGGGTTAGTCTCTAAATGGATGAAAGACAGTGGGGACGGGGTGGGAGGAAATTGGTAGGGTTGGAGTGTGAGGACGGGAGGGCTGAAGGGGTCGCTGGGCATGCCATAGGGGAGGGGGTGGGTCGTCAGGTTTAGCAGGGTGGAGAGGGACTGCAGACGGGGCCTTTCCACGAGAAGGGGGGAGGATGGGAAGAGTGACGAAGGAGAGCCATAAACGCAAGGGGGCCTACCCCACCTTTTCCGCGACATAACGGGCCGTCGCAACGGCGGGAGCTTTACGGACTCTCCCTCAAAGAGCGGGCAAATGAAGGGCCACATGTGATGGCTCAACGTGCATAATCGCCCTTCAGGGTGCAGGGGATGGGAGGCGTTTTCCGATTTGACTCCCCTAAAATTATCGAGCGCAGCCTTGTACTCTACATGAACTCTCTTTCAGATTCCAATTGCCAATCTGCTAAAGAGTATGCTAATTTTGCTATTCATTTCGGAGTCTTAGTGCGGAGGGGGAGTATCTAGGTGTAATTGCTCGTTGACTCACTGGAGTTCGTGAACGATTACAGTCGATTCAAATACTTGAAAACACGTCTCCTTCATTTTTGAATGAACGGTGAAGGGAGATGGAGGTGCATTAAAATATTTAAAATTCTATTTTATCAGTTCACGTAATTTCTTTGCGCCTCTTTGCGTTCCTCTCTCCAATTATAGTATTTCTTTACAAATCAAATCAGGCCATCCTGGACTTTTTTTCAACGAAAACCTTTTCCCGTACTCAAAGTAGCGTACGAGATAGGTAGGAAATTAATTTTTTAAGATCATTTTTGCATCAAACATTTCTATAGATAATGATTCCTAGTGGGAATCTTTCTAAATCAAAGCTTTTTGGAATATGCATCACATAATTTAAAGTGGAAGCAAGCACTCCTGCATTTTCGTTTAGTTTGCATAAAATATCCAGAATCACACCAAGAGTAATGAGAAAACCGACGTAACTTATGCTTACGGTAATAAAAAGCAATTAATTAAAAATTTAGAATGAAATTAATATTGATTTTATCTTTCATGCTGAATGCTTGTGATTTTATAAGTTCATGAAACATTTTTAATAACTTTTAACATCATTCACGGTGGATTTTTAAATAATATAAGTAATTAGGATAAACATGCATTAAAAATTACAATATATAAACACAGTATATAAGCAAACATTTAAAAAAACACCAGTGTCCTTGGATTGTCCGAAAGTATTCGAAAGAAATATTACTGCTCGGAAAATATAACCGCACAACGTCTTTCATTACTAGCAAGATAAATGTTCAAGAAGTACAAAATACTGAATAAATATACTTGGTATTTCTTCGCACAAAAAAACTTAATAACACTACATAGGTGAAATTATCAGGTTTACCCGATACCAAAATATCATGTTTATTTCTTCATTGATCATGAATTTTAACAAAGTAGATCCTGAAGCCATCAAATTCAAGTACAAAATATCAAAAACCTATTATAAGGAACAACTGCGATGAAATAATATTTATTTATCAGGAAAATTTGTATTCTGAAATTTGAAATATGAGGTGAAGTAAGCTTATAGAGAAATAGTATTATTATTTTAAACCAGCTTATATTTCTGGTAAGTTTTGATAGACACTGTGTTATGGCTGGTAGTTACAGCACATAAGCAAATAATGACTGCATCATTACAAAAACTGAGATTTAGTCCTAAGATGGATAAATTTGATGCATAAACACAGTCCATTATAGGCCATGATAGTCGCAAAAAACTAATATCCAGTCCAAAACAGAGACTTCGCAAATATGAAGTGTGCTCATCACAAATTGGATTTCAGGGCCCCTTTATACATATATCTAGGTAGGTATTTCTTCAGAGTTCTCGGCCTGTCTTTGGAGCGGTTTAAAATTTCGCTTTAAGGTTTCAGACATAAGTACAAAATAATACAAAAAAGACGAAGTGCATATATAATTTAAATAAAGTACCATTCTTTGGAAATATATCCTATTAAACAATTGGCCTTCTTTGCCTCTATTTATGGGAGATTGTTACTTTTTATAAATGGAAGTTAACGGGTTGTGCGTGTCGAAGCAATATTCCATCAATTTAGGAGCGTGGGATCATACGGACATATCCAACGGACGGTTGTTTCAAGCAAAACCATTCTTAGTAGAAGTAGTATTTTTGGGGAAGCGACCGACAGCTGACGTCATTTGCACCATAGGGGATAGACGGGAAAGGATGAAGGGTGGAGAGAAACCTGGCGTAGGGGAAGAAAGGCGCCAAGGGGTCCGCAGCTTAACGTCCCATCCGACGGACGGCGTACTCACTCAAAGTGCCCTCCACAAAGCACCTCAACTTTTGGAGGGATTGAAATACCTCTGAAAAATATTCAACACCGCCGGAATTTGAACCCAGGCCCTCTAGGTGGAAAGCTAAACCATTCTTTATCACCGCAAAATTTTTCAAATGCCGTCTAAAGACGAATTATTTTTTAATTCATAGAAACTGCGGGAGCTGCTGCCGACAATAACTTCAACGTAGTCAATACCTGATTTACATTGCAATGCAACAATTTGCAAAACAAAGTGCAAAACATTGCGATTTCCACATTTTTCGGGCTGCGTCCGCGTATGTCGTTTAAATGTACAACAGTTTCGCCAGCTATCCTGCTGGCGTCCTCAGGTCAAGGATAGGTCCTCCTTGACCTGAGGACGCCAGCAGGATAGCTGGCGAAACTGTTGTACATTTAAACGACATACGCGGACGCAGCCCGAAAAATGTGGAAATCACCTACTCATCGCCGCGGAAACCTTCGAACGTGCAAAACATTGCATTTGATCGGAACTCGTACCTGAATCCCTTGGTATCCAGAAAAATTTGTACTTCTCAACTCTTTACACTAACGTTACTTTAAACTATTACGCATGTAGTATGGGGTAAAGCGTTTATTTGGGAAGAGAAACGGAAAAAAGTATAAAAAGTAGGAGTCAGACCAGCAGGTATAGAGCCGATGATCATTATGCTGCCAGATAGGGCTAGAAAAAACATATAAGGTAGAAATTCCACATTAAATTATCACATGAAAATGGAAAATATAAGGAAATAAATGAACAGAGAGAAAAAGTATACGGATGTGGGATTACTTGGGAACAGGTGGTAGGTACGACATGGAGAAAAATGAGACTATCGGCTCGAGGGGGAGGACAAAACGACTACTTGTAATCAGGAGTTCTACTATTAAGAAGATATCATAGTAAATGAACGCCAGGAATTTTAGAAAAAATGAATTTAGAAAATATTGAAAGGTAATTATAGTGATAAAACGTCTTTTTTGAGGTGAGATTGAGATGAGACAGTCCTTTCTTCCAACAAACCCTGACCAAAGTTAGTCGTATGATATAGTCTATGACAGAAGGTAAAACATCGGGAAGTCGGGGTAGAGTAAGGGAGAGAGCAGCATGAATGCAGACAGACATCAGGAAGAAAGAAAGATAGAAATACGTTACAAAGAAATAGGAAGCTCTCACTACAAATAGTACGAGTACTCATTGCATAGGGATCGACACAGACTTATCTTTGAAAAAAAAATAGAATACCATGAATGAAAAAGACACGAAAGACAATTTCGACTAGAAGGGGAAAAAACTACTCACCGGATTGGAGTGAAAATTTTCGGTCGGCATGATATGAAGAGATACATTCTACACACCGATATTATAAAATTGAAAATGAGAAAGGCATCAAACTAAAGAGATTGTAATAAAACTCTCCGAGAGAATGAGAGCCGTCCACTACACCATCGTCATTTTTCAGGGAAAAATACGGAGAATCGGCCTGAGAGCCAATCATTATGGAACCAGAACGGCATCCGCACACCTCCCCATAGTCCATGTGTAGGCATACGTACATGTTCACTGCAGCCCCTCGCGTTGCGGTAGTGCGCAAAGAATCATTTGGGTGAAGTGTTAGGATGGGTTGGAGAGAGAGAGAAATGGGGATTAGGGGAGAAATAGGCTGAAAAAGAATCAGCGGAATGATGGAGAGAGAAAAAGAAGAAATTCATTTGTAAATTTTTTGAATTCATTGATATTAATAATGAAGGCCATCATAATCAAAAGCTTTATTAGACAAATCAGGGCATTAGAAAAATGTTATTATAAAATATCTTTTATGGGATAATAAATGAAAGAAATGGTAAAGAGGGAGAAGAGAGGAAGGGAAAGAGAGAGAGAGGGAAAAGGGTAAGACATGGGAGAAGATAAATAGGTCTGGCTATTGGGAATGAAAAGGGAGGGAAAGAGACAGGGAGAGAGGGAGGGATATATGGAGGGAGTGATGGAAAGAGACATAGGGAGAAAGAGAGGAAGGGGGAAAGGGATGCTGGGGAAAATGGAAAGAGGGTCGGAGGAAGAGAACATGGGTGAGGGTAGAGTTGGAATATAGTACGTCTCCCGTGGGCCTCGCGAGTGTGTGGTTTAGGTACGGTTGTGGACCGGAGGTGAGCGGGAGGCCAAAACGAACAGGAGACCGGGAAAAGGGGGTGGTGGCCTTCCACCGGCACGCTCGCGAAGCGATTCACTCCGCTGGGTGCGTAATCTTCGTGGGAGAAGGAAATGGGGCGGTTTTCAGGGGTGGAGGCGGTGGGGTTGTGTGAATGGGATATAGGGAGGACGACCCTCGGCGCGGCGTGTGGGGGTGGCTGGCCGTCCGCGCGAAACACACGCACGGAGACACACGCACCTACGAAAGCACGTGCGTGCACTCTCACGCGAAATCACATCCCCTCCCTTCCCATACCTATCCCGCACGCCCCCGCCCTCCCGTGCTCGATGTTCGTCCGAGGATTATGGTTCATAGACTCTCTCCGGCGCGCTCTACCCCCCCCCCTCTCCCCCTCCCCCCCGCTTCCACCCCCGCCCGCCGCATTGTTTGATGTCGCGGGGACTCATTTGCGTTTCAAAGCAGCGGCGGTGACGATGACGACGAGACGCAATAGAGGGAAAATCCAATTTGCCCAGTGTCTGCGCACCCACTCGGAGACGAGGTGCGGAATTGAAGTAATTAAGAGCGGACCAATGAGTTGCGAATCCCTTTTGGGATCCCATTTGCCCGTCTTTCGAGCGCCCTGCACATCCTGCCCGCTCACCCCGTCGTATCCGCTCTCACGGAGCGTGAGCCTCGGAAGAAAAATTATAGAAAAACTAACGATGGGGGTGGCAATGATGATGACAGTGGAATAACATCTCAATCTTCGCAATTTTTTCCCCGTATATCGTTAATGATATTAAAATGAGCTGTGAAGCTAGTCACATACCTCGCTTCGTTTAATTTTCATCCTTTTCACGGAGCATGGATCTGCTGAAGTGAATTAAAAGGGGGTTGAGTGTAGCTCAGCCTTTTCCACGGTTCCTTCGGGAATCGTTTAGTATAACGGAGCAGCTGAAGTATACGTGACATCTATTGAATTACATGAATTAAATGGAATTATACTGTCCACAGCTGGCATTAGTAATTCGCTAGACGCTAATTTACAAGGTCGGAGGAGCAAGTTTGCATTTGCTTGCGGGTGTCTATATCTCTATTTCTTTCGTGCAATTCTAATTATGTATTATTGAAAATGACAGTTTTAAGTCAGTGATAAGTATTAACTGAAACATATATGTATACGACTTGTCTCACTCACTTATTCATTTCATTTATGATACATGCAAACGAAAATTAACAGATATTTGGGAAATTTATCAAGTGGTCAAATATTATTATTTACATTTTCTAGATGCAATTTATGGAGGAACCACGAAAATAAAGTCGATATTGTAGAGAATTTCTTGTGGATAGATTCCAAAATATATATTTGATGAAGTTTTCTCGGGTCTTCCACTGGGTCAGGGGATCCATGGAACCCCTGACCCGATGGAAGACCCGAGAAAACTTCATCAAGCAAATACGTCGGGAAAGCACCAGATCTTACTTCAAAATATATATGTTGCCCCCATTTTAAAATTAGGCAAATAAATGTAAAATTCTCGACAGAGTATTTCATTCCATTACTTTTAAATAAAAAATGTGTCAAGCTAAAAAATCCAACAAGTGCAAATATTGAAATTTTATCCTTTCATAATTTATATTTCACCGATGAAAAATTTTAAAAAAGAATAATAAGGCGAGATTCTTTCATATTTCTCCATTCTTTCAAGCGCATTACACACACTTCATTGTTTCTACTGCATACATCGCCATGAACTGGTCATGAAAGCCATCCATATACACAAAGTTTTAAATAATTTTAACTTGTTCTCTATCTTACAAAATCTTTTATCTTCCATAAAACAAATATTTTAACACCACCATATTTGTCCTTCATTTTATCACAGCAATAATATTTCAACTGTGATGTAATGTTGAGATGTATGGAGAAGGAAAAGAAAAAAATGGTGAGATCTTGACATCATGAATGGATGGATGGAGGCAGATGAAGAAGGGTGGAGTTGAAAAGTGGATTTGCATTTATGTTGAGTATTGCGATGAATGTGGTTGAACGTTTAGCAGTAAATACTTAGTTCTTAAAATAACCACGTTATTTTGCGACTGGATCCAACAAAAGTGCTTCTTTTTTGGTCACTCAGTATCATCAATTTACGTAAATAGAACTTATATCGTATAAATATTACTGTCTTTTGATGATGTACATGCGATATTCAGAGGAACTGCTCTCTTTTGATGTACGTTAGCCAATAATCGCTTTAAAAACACTGGTAAAGTTTATTAAAAAAATGAATAAGAGATCGGTGTAATTAATAATAATAAAATAAAACATCTTTATTGGGGTGGGATTAAGACAAGATGATACGCCCTTCTTCCTTATAACCTTGAATATGAAGCAGTTAATCCCTTATTTAAAGAAGTAATGGTATAGCAGCAAATGTATAGTGTCGCAGTTCTTGCTTGCATATATTACCATTTCTATCATCAATGTTGTCATCTGATATTTTTTCATGATCTCCTTTAAATATATTTAAATAATTACTTAAAATATGACTTATCTGCCAAAAAATGTGCTTCAAATGAAGTTATCATTTCAAGCAGGGACCAAATATTGCTGCAACAGACACAATACTGAAAGAATTTCGAGCATGTTCATTTTCAACAGTAAACCAAGAGAATTTTATTAAATTATAACCGAGCCAACTGCTGGAAAAATGTACATAGAGAAAAAGAGAGAATGTCTCCTTTTCTTTCCGAGTAGAGCTAGCTGGACTTGACTGTGACATCCGTAATGTGAGGCAACAACGCATGGGCGGACCGCCATGCAAGCGCGGCGCTTTTTCATCCTGCCGTGGGACAAAGGGCACGACGACGCTAGGCAAGCCGGCCGGCATTGACTGAGTAAATGAAAAAAGTCCTCTAGTCTCTCAACAAGTCCTCAAGTCTCTAGAAAATCTAGTCTCTCAACTAGCCCAGATCCCAAGGCTCGCCGCTTCGTGACGAAAACTCCGCTGCAGATATTCTCTAACCGCTGACATAATGCGCACGTTTTTAGGTCGCAGTGGGCAAAACATTTACTCCGGCGTAAACTTTTGTGACTCGTACCTTTAACGGAGGGCGAGAGGAGGTGATAAGAGAGGGATTACTATTTTCCGAATTTAAAAGGCATTCAACTCCGGCAATCCGCACCGGAGAGAGAGGGCTCCGAGTAGGCAGGCGGATATAATGGAGACAGAGATATCTGAAAACCGTTGGGGTTGCAACCGAATATTCACTGGCGCCTGAAGTGTTGCTCGGTACAGTCATCTTGCGCGGAGTCTAAACGGGATAAATGAAATCCGTGAGGAACGCAAATGCTTCAGTTCTCGCTAATCCTCCTTCCGATCTCCCATACGACCATCCGCCGCACCCACGCCTCTACGGGTCCAGCTTCCTCCTCCTCTCACACCCAATAACCTACGACCCAAGGCTCTCTCCCAACAACATCCTTCATTAGACACCTCTCTCCCTCGGTCTCGGCCACTCAGTCATACGCCACAGTCCATCGGCCACTTGCCCATCGCCAATAGCCTTCCACAGCGCCTTTAACCCTAACATCAATTTTGCGGTGCTAAGCAACCATCACTGAACTCCGAGGTATCTCTAGTTTTCACCCCAGCTTCAAACATTTCAAGTCGATTAATGTCCGTTTTCACGAATTTAGTTCTACGCATTCTTCGTAGTGAAGAGGAAAAGAAAGTTTGTTCCCACAGTCACTAAATAATTGTATCTTGCGATTAAGAAACATATATTGGTAAAAATTGAGGAACATAATGAGATGAACCAATTTTTTCAAAACGTATTCCGTGTTTTGTGCCTGTAAATAGAAAATTGCAAGGTGAAGACATCTAAAATAAAAACGAAGGAAATATAGGTTGTGGGTGACGGTCACAAAGACTATGAATCTAACGTTCATGCATATTTTAGAGAATTGTTCACAAACGTTAGCAAAATGATAGTCTAAGTTATCATGAGCGCATACATCACAACCAGTAAAACCGATGATTTTGTTTTTTTTTTACAGTTCTATCACGGACCACCTTTTTTTAACGGAAGGAAAAACTCGTATTTTTCCTCTTGTTGAAAAGAGTGGTTGTGCCACCAAAATATTCAACAAACAAAATTATGAGGGTCTTTTTATGTTTCCAAGTTTTATATAACATCGCTACACTTAATTTTAAAGCCCATAACACAAATTAAATTAAGTTACAGCTGCACGGATACATTCGTTCCGTAAAGACGGGCAGAGCACTTATTACCTGAAACGTTCTAAGAGTTTCTAGAACTCTTCTATACAATTATAACATTAGAATAAAATGCTTCCTGAAAGATTTTTTTTTATTTTTGAAATTTAACACTGTAAAGGTTCTGTCATTATGCCTATTCTTTTTAATTAAAAAAATTGTTTACACCATCAATCCGTTTGGCTCAAGTTTTTAATATTTTTGGCTACGATTCTATTTATCAGAAAGAAAATTGCTAAAAAAATGTTCAATTTTGTCCAGATTCATATTAATTATTACTTTTAAGAACTAAATTTTGTAACTCCTGAGGTAATCATATCCGTGGATATCTGCTGGCTTGAGGGACTGGGTTCGGTTCCGAACGACACCGCTGGGCACCGTCAGCTCCTTTCTATCTATTTGGTAACTGACCACCACCGCTAGAATGGGCGGCAGGAGCGATTATCCACTACGCATGCGACAGCAAAATTTAAGACTATTAATTTTTAATTAAAATATACTGCTGCAAAATGTTTGTTTTTATTTCGTACTGAGTGGAGATATATGGTCATTGAGTCAAGATATTACGTTTGGATTGCAGAGAATCAAACAAACTAGGAAGTTCCAGACACCAGGGATGAGATGGAGCGGCCGGATGATATCAAAAGGAGAGCGGATGGAATCAGAAAAACCCTCTAAAATGAAATCACCTTTACCAAAATTCTTCAAAATTGCACGGTAAAAGACACCTTGGCTATGAAACTGCCCATACACATAAATGACCCATAATACAATTTAAAGCGCGATATAGATATATATATATATATATATATAAATAATTATGTATATATATATATATATATATATATATATATATATATATATATGTGTGTATATATATATGTATATATATATGTATATATATATATATATATATATATATATATATATATATATATGTGTGTGTGTGTATATATATATATATGTATATATATATGTATATATGTATATATATGTATATATATATATATATATGTATATATATATATGTATATTTGTGTATATCCCCTCCCCGGACTACAACCTTGACGTGGTGGAAGGGCTTGTGCGTTCCGATGACCCCTAGAGCTGTGCTGGCAGGAGTAATAAAAATTGCTCCTGGTAGGGTCACCCATGCCAGATAGGTCGAAGGTTAGGAGCCAGACGAAAGGTAGTCCACGCAGCGTCTGTTCCTCAGTGAGGCGGCTGCAATGGCGTCTGACCCCAGTGGGGCGGCCAGTAAGTGATGGTGTCACGTTAAAAACACCATTGAGGAAGGCAACGGGAAACTACCTCAATTATCATTCCCAAGAAAAATATGATGGACAATAGAGATATTTTGAGTCCTGGCAACCACGGGGCTCGGCCAAATCGGCCGTGTGTCGTGCCCGGCAGCGGGGGAGGCAAGGCTTCCGCGGTCGTCATCCCACGAAACCCTTGCAAGGGAAAACCAGCAGCAGCAGGACAGAAGACGCAGGACAAGAAGACCAAATTAGTTAGAATAGGAACGTGGAATGTTAGGACAATGATGAGGACAGGAAAACTGGAGAATGTTAAGCGAGAGATGGAAAGGGGAAATATAGATATTTTAGGTCTATGCGAGGTGAGATGGAAAGATAGCGGGGATTACTGGAGTGATAAGTATAGAATAATATACAGCGGTGGGGACGAGAGCCAACGAGGGGTTGCCATTGTATTAAATGAAGAGGTAGGAAGAAGCGTAGTCAACATAGAGCAGGCAACGGATAGAATACTACTAGTGGAGATAAAAGCAGAACCGACGAACTTAGTTATTATTCAGGTATACATGCCACCGAGCAACCATAAGGAAGAAGAGGTCGATAGGATATACGATCAGTTAGAGGACATGATCGCGTGTGTTCCTGCAGGGAAACATTTGATAGTGATGGGGGATTGGAATACGACGGTAGGCGAAGGAAGAGATGGTGATGAGGTGGGGGACTACGGTTTAGGCACGAGGAATGACCGCGGGGAGAAAGCAGTTGAGTTCTGCAGGAGACAGGAGTTAGTCATCACCAACACTTGGTTTAGACACCACAAAAGACGCAGGTATACATGGAAAATGCCAGGTGACTTAGGAAGATATCAGCTAGATTATATCCTGGTTAGACACAGGTTTAGGAACAGTGTGATAAATTCGCACAGCTTCCCGGGAGCGGATGCGGACTCAGACCACAATTTAGTTGTTATGAAATGTAGCGTACGTTTCAAAAAGATAAGGCAGGGGCGGCGAGTTAGAAAATGGAATGTAGAAGCATTAAATGGGTTGAAAAGGAAGGAATACAAACAGGCGGTAGAGAAAATCATGGAGGATGGTAAAGAGCTAAGTACTATCGAAGAAAAATGGGAAATGATCAAAAAAGGGTTGTCTAAAGCCGCAAAAGACACTATTGGAACCGTTAACGCTAAAAGGACTAGGAAACCATGGATCACGGATGAGATGATTACAAAGATGGATGAGCGGCGAAAATGGAAGAATATAAATACAGAATTAGGCAAAATGAAGTACAAAGAATTGAACAATAAATTGAGGCGGGCAACAAATAAGGCAAAAGACGCATGGTGGAAGACGCAGTGCAAGGATATGGAAAGTCTGCAGAGGAAGGGTGAAATCGGTGCGCTGTACAGCAAAGTTAAATCGTTATCGGGAAGTAAGAAAGGAAGAGCTACGCTAAGAGTTAGAGATAAGGCGGGTAAGGTAATAGTTGACGCAGGAAAGATCCAAGAGAGATGGAAGGAGTATATAGAAGAACTGTATAGTAAAGAACTCAGACCAACAAAGTTAGACATTGAAAAAGAAAATGACGTAGAGGAAGACAGCTTAGGTCCAGGCATACTAGACAATGAGATAGAAAGGGCATTAAGGGAGATGAAACGAAATAAGGCCGTGGGGGTAGATAACATTCCCGTGGAACTTTTAAAATGCTTAGGAAAATGTGGGAGGAAGAGGCTATATGGGCTGATCCGTAGCATTTATGAGGAGGGAATCTGGCCGGAAGACTTTGTGAGAGCAGTTTTAGTTCCTATTCCGAAAAAGGTAAAGGCCACGTCATGTGAGGACTATAGGACAATTAGTTTGTTATCTCACGCAGCTAAGGTTGTTCTCAGGATCATAAACAAAAGGATAGAGAGTAGGGCAAATGATTACTTAGGGGATGATCAGTTTGGGTTTAGGACGGGGGGAGGTACGCGTGATGCCATTGCAGTAATGAGATTATTAATCGAGAGGAATATAGAACACAACCAGGAGGTATTTGCCTGTTTCGTAGATTTCGAAAAAGCGTTTGATAGAGTGAATTGGGAAAAACTAATGAGTATATTGCAGAAAATAGGAATAGATTGGAGGGAAAGGAGGCTAATCCGCAACCTGTACATGTCTCAGACTGCTCAGGTGCGGGTGGGAAACGGGGAGTCAGGATGGGCAGTGTTAGGAAGGGGTGTAAGGCAGGGTTGCCCATTATCACCGTTGCTGTTCAACCTGTATGCAGAGGAAATGATCAAAGAGGCATGGGAAGAACTCGAGGTAGGAATGAAAGTGGGCGGGGGATTTGTAAAATCAGTTAGGTTTGCTGATGACCAAGCTTTAGTTTGTCAGTCAGCCAACGGGCTGCAAGCATTGCTGAGTGAATTGGAAATTCACTCCTTATTGAGTTTTCCCATCTGGTCTCATATTTCATAAGATTTGAGCATGAGGTTTGATTATTTAAGTGAAAACTTTACTTGTTTCGAACATTAAACAAAATGAACTGGCGTGTAGCTGTGCTGACCTAATCCTTAAGGGTTAAAATAAGGGTGAAACTTTTACCTTTTCTGATTTCGAATATATTTTCCAAAGTTACTCTTTCTTATTAATTTGGGTACCCTTAAATTCCTAAAGAAATTCTGAGCAATTTGAAATATCCTTTAATGTTAATTAACCTCTGTTGATATCCATCACTTCCTCTTTTCACCCAGGTTATGAGAGAAATCCGAAACTTCTAAACACATGCATAAGTTTAGTTAAAAAATTCCAAATCACATTACTACAGCAACATCGTTTTGTAGGAGTTGAAACCTCAGTTCTACGACTACCTCGTAGAATTGAGGTTGATAGCCTTCTTAAAATACGATATAACATCAAAAATTTCCGGTCGCACAGGATAAAATAGGACGGGAATACATTACCTTTTCGTTGTATTCATCTTTAGCCAGAACATTCTACAGACTGATGGATTTATCAGCACCCTCGTCACAAGCATGGTCAAGAAGCTCAGGGTGTAGAATAAAACGTGTTTTATGTTCATTTCCGTGCAAAAGTAAGGCAGATGTTATTGATACAAAAGTGTTCGAACAATCTGATTATTTTCAATTCCCACTTAAGCAGGTTTTTGTCCATCACGAATATGCTCGTTTACTCACCTCAATATCCCAGCCACGGTCGCTCCCATCGCTCTCCATATCCCACTCATACTTATTTCGTTCCCTCCTGCTCTCCCCCGGAAATATCCCTCACCCCTCTTCCCAAGATTCACTTTACTCTTTCTTCTCCCGAATCCCTCTCTCCCCTCAATCTAACTTCGCTCCCAAAGCTTCCAACACCAATCCACTTCCTTCTCCATTCCTCCCTTTTTATCCTTCGGAGGTGATGACGAATGCTTTTTTTCCAAATCACTCGTCTCGGAATCTGATTCAAAGCCGATAAAAACTTTTCTCTTTCCCCTTTCCCGTGCCCCACCACCGCGCCTCGCAGGCACCACACTCTCTCCCCTTCATCGAACGCCTTCGGACAGCAACCCCCGTACATCCGCCGTTGCCCCGTCTCCTCCTTCATCCCAGCCCCGTCTGCCCCCTTACACCCGCGGCTCCTCCCCGTACCCTTCTTCTTCCCGCATTTTTCCTTCCTCCGCGAAGCATACGACTTCTCCTGAGCCGCGGATTTGTTCCGGCGATTAGATCGGGGAGCGGGGTGAGTTTGCGAGAGGAAGCGAAGGCCAAAGAAACCGGAAGGGGGTGAAATTTCATCTACCTCCACATCATGGTCCTGAGACTCATCTTCTGTGACTCCTGGGGACTGTGATATCAAACTAACACTATGATTCATGACTGTGGGTAATTATTGGAATAATTTGTTACTTCTCGATGAAAGCGAAAGTCAGTTAACCTAAAGGTCAAAAATACATTTTTAGCTAAATTTCAGTTAAACTTATACATTTCGATGAAGAATCTAGGTTTGATAAACATGTCTTTGATTAATGCCATGCCTTCAATTTGAAATTTGTGGTTTAATTCAGTAAGCAAAATTGCGGTTATATTTTAACAACCTTTAATTCAAAATAAGACTGATGATATTTTATGAGGTTTTCCTACCCATCTACTTCTCAAAATACATTTCCAATTTTGTGAATGTAGAATATTCACTTTGAGTATCCATGTCTGTAATTTAACTTTTCCCTCCATATATCTCTCATATTTTCCACTTTTTCCCTTTCCTTCCGCCTACTGCATAATTATCACACGCCCTCGATCCTTTAATACTCTGGGCCTATATGAATTGGAAAATTTAAGTTAAATACATAAAAAACGTAATATCTGAAATAAGCTTAGAATCATAAAAATCGAGAAGAAAATTTTTATCTAATAATTTTCAACTAAAAATTAATTCATTTTTAAGATATGGAACTTGCATGGCAATTGATCGCGTTTTGAGAGGAAAGAGAGAGGATTTAAAATCTAGGAATCTATTTATCTTAATTTATCCGTTAAGCTTGGATGTATACATAAAATACCGTATGCCATTGGTGTCAAGAGTGAAGTAGAGTTTCCCCGTACGTTTCATGTTTGTTTGCTCAAGTTAGTTCTTTTTTTTTGATTGGAAGGCGATATCGTGGAACTTGGCAATATTGTGGAACCCTACCTTGATGTGGACAGAGAAAGGGGGCAGAGAAAAATGGGAGTTTGTCAGATGGAATTTACAGTAACCTGGTGAGGAGGCTCCCTCTCTCCTATCCCATTTTTGGTTATTTTTTCCCGCGTGGGAGTCGGAATACTTCCGTGATACAGTGAGCCACTGAGTCCCATTAGTAGGAAAGCACTAAAGAGAAAGCTCCGTTGAATCCAGTTTTCAATTTCCTTTCATAGTTTAAGGGCCAAGTCCTGATTTCTTATGAATTCAAATTTATCATTCTAACACACATCTTATCTATGAACTTAAATTTTACCTAATGAAATGTGTTTTTCATCTTTGGTTACTACTTAATATAGAATAAATGAAAAGCTTAGCATTATTATAAAATCAAACACACAGCTACAGACATAAATCAAGCTTACAAATAAAATTCCAAACATTAACTCAATCGAGCAATCAGTGGGAGATTTTTATTTTCAAGGGCTACTTTCAACTCGAAAATTATATTCATACGTAGCTTTCCGCTGCGTTTAAATATTTCTGTCTCCCCAATTTCAAGTTCCTAACCGGATTGTCAGGTTGAATAAACGAAGGTTACCTTTGACCTAAAGAAGCTAGCGGAGTTGGTAGGAAACTATTCTTCAAGTCATAGACGTGAGAACCTTATGTAAGAAAGGTATAGAAAATCATGTTAAAAATCGCGGTTTAGGGATAAAGCAAGGCATATGAAATATTGCACAGCTTTTTTTGTGAATACATTAAAATACTATATCAAGAGTAGTCTAAAGGAAGGATCTTGATCGTAACACTAACGAGCTTACCCAAAGAATATCACATTTGGATTACGCTGACTCACAATGGAGGAGATCCTACCACCATTGATAACAGATCCATACCTATTTCCGACAAAGTTAAATTTACGTGACACCTTTAATTTTGGGTTCTTGTCAACCCCGATGAAAAACCGTGCTCGATATGCATTCCTGCTCAACCTTATCCAGTTCGAAAGCAAACAAGGGAAATGTGAGAATTCCTAGGCGTTCCATTAGCACAGAAACGAACCTCCTGCTGAGCCTTCCTTCGAGTTAAAGTGAATGATGTTCTTTCTCTCTCACACTCTCCGTCTCTTTTGCACGAGAAAAACTCTAAATCGGGTCCCGGAGAGAAGGGGAAGAAAGGGAGATTTTTAGCATTGGCTGCTGCAGTGAGAGAAGAGGGCGGGGTGGAGATGGGATTGAAGGTTAAACTTAAGGGTTGGTAGGGAAGGGGTGGGTCGGAGTGGGGAGGTAAAATGGAAGCGGGAAATAGCGCGTGAATAAGGGATTAAAATTAAGAGCGGAGTGACAAAGAAAGAGATCTTTCCGCGCGCGGGGTGGTGTTGGGCGGGGGATACCGGGGTAGTGCGGTTGAACCTTGGGGATTCGGTGAGAAATCGGAAGGCATTGAAGGAAGAGGGGACAAAAGAGTAAAACCCGGGGTCTGGAGGTTTTAAAGTGTGGGTGGGGTTGGGAATGTCCTGATGCGACAGAAGGTGGTGGACGGTAGGAAATAGTTAGGAATGGAAGGGTGCTTAATGTGTGGGTGAGGATAAGTAGGAGAAGTTGAGTTAGAGTTATCACCGCGCGAGTGACTAATTCATGATAATTCACGGGATTTAAGAGGAAGTAATTCATATTGTGTGTTCGGAAGGACCTTTCCGGATATTCATCCCAAAACTAAAACGAACAAACTACAATTCTTATTTTACATTTTTCAAAAATCTATTACTTGCAGAGTGTACGGATAGTTTTCTGACATTTCCTTTTACCAATAATGAATTGTTAAGATAAAATTCTTTAGAAAGGTTGTTGTATCATTAGATTAAAGGTTTTGATATCGCCTAAGCAGTGAATTGAAAGGTTATTCGAGTCGAATGTTAATCTATCTCAACCTATGAGTAGTATATACACAAACGACTGTAATTTTCAGGGATTAAAGGCAATTACGCAATGTACCAGTCAAAAAAATAAATATTAATCATCTGAATAAAAATTCATGCAATAAAGGCAATGAGGCATTATTCAATTTTTAAGATTGTTACTGACCTTTCGAATAAGTTTCGAAATGGACAATTTTCCCATTATGCAAACTATATCGTCCAACTTTCTTGCCGATGAAAAGAGAACTAGATGTAGTATGTGTAGAATATTTAATTGAATAAGTAATAATACTTTATTGAAAAAATCAATGGAATAATTTATATATAAAATTGCTTAAGTTTTACTAAATCGAGTATTTTAGGCATATTTTTGCGTGCTTGAGAATAAAAAATTCAAATTTTGATGCGCTCTTGGGGCCCCCTTGTAGATTTTGAAACTCTCACGTAACGATATGAATTTTAATTATCTGACATTATATTCATCGATGTTTTCCTTTGGGTACCGATTTTTCACCAATGAAGTCTGGGTAAGACGGAATCTGTTCTAATATGACTAACGCCAGCTGAAATGGTGGAAAAAGGCGAATGTTCTAGAGAGAATTTCGGAAATAAACGTTTTATTACTCTTTTCGAGGTCTCCTCCAATTAGCTTACCCTTGTTACATAATGTAGTCCAAATGGCTTACTTAATACAACTTTTGGCTCTTCTTAAACTGCTAAGTACGCATTGTGTTGTTTCAAGATCATTTGCCTTATTACTCAGTCTGTCAATCTACTCGATGGTACGAAGCCATAGAAAACGATTTGACTCAAAACCAACCATTCCTTATACAGTTAAAAATTACTTAGAAATTAAAAAAAAATAGATCACTTGTCCCGCACAAAAGGTTCACAAGTCACTTCTCATACTATTTGCCGTGACTTTCATTGAAACAATTAGGCATCAAAAAATTATTAGCACATTCAAAATGTTAAAGGTTAGCTAGGTAAGATTGGTAATTATGACTAACACCCCATTGTGTCAAGTTTTTTTCTTCCGGGGATGACAATGCCGTATTTTTTACTTTTCATGGACAAAACAATTTTGTTTTTCAAATTAAGTGACATATGCTTTGCTGATTAACAAACGTATCTTGTAAATACTTTGTTCGTTTTGATGTAATGTAAAAGACTATTTTTAATAATACCGGAAATTATTGTCCTTTAAGAGAAAAAAATAATTTAATTTAACATGTTTGAATTATATGCCAGCGATCTCATCATATATTGTCGGGAGAAGCAATTTAGGATCATAGGGCATTTCCGACGCCCATCCAACTGACGCTCTCCGTGTCCTGACGGTGCTTCGGCATCTCAAGTACGAGCCGAATCAATTCGCGTAGTCGTATGGGCGTCGGAGTGCTTAGGCGACGCCCGTTGACGGCTGCACGCTTGTTTGACCTACAGTGCTTCGGAATTTGACGGAAGGGACTCTTGAACAGAAATTCTCTCCGACTTCGACAGACGGAACGGAGCACGGTGCCAAGGGCGAACGCCACAGCTCTGCGTGGAATCATATATGTGCTCATTCTGTGGGGCTTTGGGAATTTTGATGGGACTCGACGGGATTGATCCGCGACAGTTAAAACCCAACCTGCTGGAATAGTGGTCTCGAGTTGTTATAGAATGATAAAGGCATGGTTTCGATTCTTTTATAGAGTCAATATGATTTTTTGTCATTGAATTATCTACTGAATAGGCTGACGCCTTAAATGTTGGTTTGAAGCATCTGCGTATTCGTCATATATTCACTTTGTTTCAACGTGTATCAATAATTTTTTGTTGATAATCTCAATTTAATACAACGCAACTATTTCAAGGTTTTAAAATCATTTGTCTTGACCCGAATTCGAAATCAGATAGCGAGATGTCCGGCCGAGATCTTTAGCCATTTAAGCTACCGAGGCGTCCTATTACTACACTTCGAAATTTTACTTTATATTACATACTTTTTCGAAATATAATTGAGACGCCTCCGTTGCTTATCTGGCTATAGAACTAGACCAGACATCGAGGATTCCAAGTTCGAATTCCGGTAAAAATGAGAGATTTTACAATTAGAAAATGTTGTTTTGTAATGCGCATTGGCGGATGACTCCGTTAAAAGTTACTATTGCGGCATTTCACGCCTTCTCCTTGAATTTCTCATTTTAGTGTAATAGTAGTTGAGTAGTTTTATTCACTTGACCCAAATTATCTTCGTCGACAGTTGTCGACGATCAACTTGCTTTTCACTACCACTGATAACATTGTTAACATACCTGCGCATACAGGTGTGTTATCTTAGGACGACTGTATTTCAACATGTGGTCATCACCACTCCCTAATCGATATTTTCTATTACATTCTCCTTCCGCTCACTCATTTACAAATGAATAAACATGGACATAATAATCGAAAATATATTGTTTAATACAATTTGGTACTTTTATGTATACATTAACTAAGCTTTGATGTGAAGTGAGAGTTCTAGACTAGTAGAGAAGGAGACGAGCGGTTAAGTCTCGATGCAAAGCATGCAGATTTTGAGTTAAAAAAGAGGCTGAATTAAAAAAAACGAGTATGACGTATATTACACTGTATTTAAAAATCTACAGAAAATTAAACCGCAGTATTTATGCTGCTAGTTGTGAAATATTTTCATGATTTAGAATAGTGGAATATTTTTGAGGCCACAGCTCTTTAATAAGATCTACACTGACCGGGTACGATTTTGATTAGTCACCTGCAAATCAGTCAATCTAACACAGTCAATGCCAAATTTGAGTTAACTGCTCCATTGAAGCGGGCCAACGGGAATATTTTTTTATATTTTAGTCCTTATTAAACAAGTCATCATAACCAAATAATGTCTTGCATTAAAATATGTCATTGAGTTACACCTGGTAGGAACTCTTAGCTAGCTAATTATCGTGTAAGCTGTTATTTTTATTAAAAGTATCAATAAATGGCAGGCAGACGCTAATGCATTACCTTTCTTGTGCTCGCATGAAGTAATCCATATTAAAGAAATATTGGGAAAAAAAGTGCAAAAAAGTGTAAAAAATATTGACAACGTAAACAAAGGTTTCACCCAACCAAATCGTATAATACTGAAAAATAAGTCGAAAAGGTGTTACATTCTAATTGCCCTCGGCGTAAGTAATAAAAAGGACCGAAACAAAGAAAAACATAACTTAATGCTGACATGAAATTATAGCTCTCTGTGTTTCATGAAGTGACTAAATTTAATTAATTACCGCTGTTTCCTGAATAATTGAATTTTTAACGCTAATAAGCTTCGTATGAGGTAATGACATCAAATTAGAGCTTAAATAGCTGCCAGTTGACATCAAATCGGAAAAGTAATGATTTAATTAAATGCCTGTGTAGTGGCGACAGGCAGAATCTGTTTAGGTCAGAGGAATTGGTTGGCAAATTTCAACTTCAAATTTAATTCAAAAGGATTTCTATGAGAGACACCCATGTAAAATATTTATCAATCAAGCGACGAAATCCATCGCATTAGAACAACACTTTGATAACTTTATCCAGTCTTTTCACTAAAAAATAATTATGGAATTAACAGTTTGAAAATTTCGAGGGAACGTTTCTATTGAAATTAAATGATATCAAGAGATGAAAATAATAAAATGCTGACGGAATGAATGGAGCAGTTAAGTAGTGATGACTGATTAATATCAAGTGGAAGGTGGGGATTTTATGCTAGCTGTTAAGAGAGCAAAAATAAAAAGGTTGGATTCAATTTCTTTTTATAGGAAGGTAAGAAGGTGCACGATTAGAGATGGAGTACTCAAAAAAAAATTTGCCAGAAAAAAATTATCAGAAAATCACGCGCTGTCTCTGGGATGGCACGCGGATCAGACTAAAAATAACACTTTGTCGTAATTACGCGCGGGTCTACGTGAAATTATTCAGCACGAAAAGAGTGGTGCGTGACAAAACGACGATTACGGAAGAGATGAGGGGTGGCGACGCGATGGGTGGATGGAGAGGGGCGGGGTGAAGAGGGGAGTTGTGAAGTTTGGGAGGATGAGGGGAATCGAAATGCGGGGAAGCGAGGAGTAGTGCTGGGGGTGATCGGCGGCTCGATGGATTCCGCCTTTTCAACCCGCGACATTTTTCCACCAAAAGGGGAGTGAGAGAGGAGTTTGAAGGGGCGAGGTGGGGGGTGAGCGGGTAGGTAGGTCGGGGAAGAGGGGGTTAAGTGGGTAGCGAGGGAGGCTTTTTGAAGGGTTTGGAAGAGTTTTGAAAGGAGAAGGGAGGGGGATTGAGAAAATATATACGGGCGATGAGACGGAGAAGGGGTGGAAGGCGTAATGTGGAGTAGGTGGCACGGAAAGAAATCGGCTTAGCGAACCCGCTCCTTTGATTGATATCGATCCAGGGGGAGGAATTTCATTCGGCATATCCCGAGAGCGGGAGGCAGGAGGGAGAAAGCGGGGGGGTCGTTTCGGGACGGATGGGGGAGGGGCGTTCAAACCCAAATGTTAAACCGGAGGGGAGGGGGAGTGGTTTGGTCTCCGGCGTAGTTGGAAGTTTTGATGTCTGGGGAGTGCGAGATGGGAGACAAGGGTGGCCATACCCTGAAAGGCCCCCCGAGAAGATTAGGTAAATAAGTCGCCTATTAACAAACAAAAATAAATACCAAACCAATATTTTTCTCAAAGAAAAATTGCAGATGACTATATGCGAACGGAAAATGAAATCAATTTAATATTAATGCATATTTATTTGCATATAGAGAATTATATTTTGCATTTTTATTAATGTATTTATATATATACAAGTGTGTGTGTGTATATATATAACATATATATAATGTTAAATGTGCACTAAAGTGAATATAAGGTTAGTGAAAAGCGTGGTGATAGGATAAAAAACTTAGTATTACAAAAAAAGGTCACTCACAATTTTGTGCTTTGACTATTTCAGTGACACGACCAACTTATTCAACGCAAGGAAGAAGACTCAATATATATGTATGTATGTAATGCATGTTAATTATTATGTCTCTCTCTCTCTATACATATATATATATACATATATATATATATATATATATATATATACATATATATATATATACATATATATATATATATATATATATAACGATTGTCCGGAAAAACTCATTCGAGCGGCACAATAATGGGCTGACACAACATAACACAAATAGAAAAGAATAGACACACATAAAAGAACACTTACACGGTAAATTGTTCGACATACATGTATGAACTAATAATCACTTTAAAATAGAGATAGTCACATGAACTCATCCGTTTATCTTTTCGAGGAGAGCGCGAGGCAGGGATCGATTCGAAGTTCTGAGATTTGCTCTTTTTCCTTTAAAATGAGCTTAATGTGAATATTGATCTCGTAATCAATGACGATGAGATCCATGCATGTTTGTAAGAAGTCCTTGATATCCCGGTTATTCCGAATCCAGGGGCAGACAAGTAGCTCCCGTTCATGTCCGGACTAATTCTTCGTTTTTGTTTCGACAAAACGAGTACTAAACGAGCCTAAAGCGAGTAACATGAATCTGTGACACTGTTATCTTGCAGTCGGTTACTCTTTAAATGAATTTTTAATCCTCTAATGGAATTCTGAGGGAATATATATATGTGCACACTATGCATGGCAAATCCACTCTTTACTTGTCATTGAGCAGGGTAAAATATTCTAGAAAATATTTTGATGGCCCTCATTTTTCTTCCATGCTAGGTCTTTTAGGTATAGATAGCCATTCAACTCTTGAAAATTAGTTATTAATAGTTATCTACTCAATATTTAATTCCTTTCCGAGAAATGAGCAGGACCTCGGAGTTCTTGTGATAATTAAAAATCAAATTCTCCTTTTTTTCGTTACTTTTAGTTGCTCATTTACTATGTTGATGGAAATACAGAAAAGAATTTTTAAATATTGAGAATAGTATGTTAAGCTTGAACTGTAAGAGGAAAGCAAAAGTTCCTCACGTTGTGTCCATATTTTGCCATAGTAAATGTTAATTAAAAATTAGCATGTGGACCCTTTGTGTAGATAAAGTATTTCATATAAAACTCTCTAGAATTTAAGATTTATGCACATTTATTAGAAAATATATCAATAACTGGACGAATTCCAAATATCCTAATCAGCAGTACTAGACTACGTCAAGTAAGAAATCAAATATGAAAAATGGGAAACAAGGTGAATTTAACTGAGAGAATATCTGGATAGAACTGTTTTAGGCGTCATTTTATGGAAGCGATTCATTTCAGAAAAGAAATACTTAGTTATTCCACGTATATTTTATTAAACACGACCCTGGTCGAAATATATGTGGAATAACTAAGTATTTCTTTTCTGAAAAGAGAGGATATATCTGATTAGAAAAAAAAGAAAATAAAGTCAAAGTTTGATAAAATTATTTATGTATGGTGATCTACAGCAATCGCTACCCATCGTTTTGAGCAGGTAACAGGAAACAATGAAGGGCGTCAGTGATACGCATGTCTCATAATGTGAATTATAGTTACAATTAATTGGTAGTCTACCGTTTTAAGTAGGATATCGATGGGTACTGACTAAACAGTCGTACATTTTTTAGTCTTGCTTAACAAGTCGCAATCTGACACCGCACATTACAATTAACTTTTCTCAATTCTTCAGGCATGCTACTTCTCTTCATGCCCTCCTGCGTCCATATTCTTTTTCTACACTTACCTCGCCTTCCTAGCGCTATCTCCTCTATCGGAGTCTTCAGCAATCGATTGCCAATCAAAATGTTCCGTATCCATCGTCCCTGACTTATTCGGATTTCTCCCAGCCACCCTCTCTCCTTTCCTATTATCTCTAGTACGTCTTCTTTCGATTTTCCTCCTTTTTACCAATTCTAACCCTCTACACACCCACACCCAGGTCTCCAATCTAGGCCTATCATCTTGCTCCAACAAACAAGTTTTTGGGCAAAAAAATCCACTCTTCATATTAACATTTCACTAATATTTTTTCATCATTCTTACTGAACGTTCCCGTCTTCAACTCACTTCTCCTTATGAAGGCTTCCATACCTAATATGAATCCTTTTCTTACCTAACTTAGGTTTCCTCGACCAACTTAGTCCAAAACACTTCCAAGTGAGGTAATGTGCACCACCAGTTTTAGTTTTGGTTCTCCCATTTTAATTTTAACTCAGCGTTACAATTTATCAAAAAACTCATGCATCTCGATATTTTTAAATTGTAAATCTTACACAGTGGTCATTTACCTGAAAATGAATTTTATAAAAATATATTATCTAGGTTCAATACTAAGAGCTATCTAAGAGCTGTTAACTGAGTGTTCCTAAGGAGAAAAATTAGAAGAACACTGAAGCGCAAAGTTATAAGATATATTAATTTATGAAAAGTGTATCAAGCCTCAATATCAGGTTTATATTTTTTTACATTCAAAGGAATATTCGTTATTTTAAATTCATATATTTTGAACTTGACTTTACTGGAATTTGGTGAAGGTATTACAAAAAAGATAGCAAATTCAATTTCCACATTTCTTTATAACGTACTAAGTTAAATTTTCCCTGAAAATATAATTTCTCTTGAACCAATTCCAAGTAGTAATGAAGGAACAACAAATAAAGTTTTGAAATCGTTATTAAATTTTTGG
Source organism: Hetaerina americana (assembly GCF_022747635.1). Lineage (NCBI taxonomy): Eukaryota > Metazoa > Arthropoda > Insecta > Odonata > Calopterygidae > Hetaerina > Hetaerina americana. Next base: position 45,774,883 of record NW_027286070.1, read on the forward strand.
ACAAGCCTGCGACGCCCGCAACAATGGATTACGCTGAAGTAGGGGGTAGAAATATTAGGAAACCGCATGAAAAGAGAACGATGTTCGTTACTCGCAATTCCATGCTGATGGATTGTGCATTTTGGAACTTTACTGTCGAAAATTATCTTTTTTTATAAAGCCATACTCAAACCTCATTCATTTGTTCTCTAAATTCATGCAGCGGAATTTTTTTTTGAAACATTGACGAGGAAAAAAAGTATATAAAAATAATGAGGTAATTGCTAATGATATAAAAGTTAAAATCGATGCAAATCAAGTCATATGAAGATGCGTTACAAACTCACATACATCCTCCTCAGGTGGAGTAGTACAATATAACTACATTTTGTATTCATTTACGGTTTTTCAAATAAAAGGGGCGATTTATCTTTTTTTTAATCGTTGGTGCCTAATTCGCTAAAAGAAAGCAAACGCCGACGTCGGATTTCCCACCTCATCCCATCCTTCGTCTTCGTAAACTTTTGGTGCGCCACAGCAAAATAAATTATCATCTCTAAAATCTCAATTTTAAGAAATACAAATTTTATGCAGCTAATCTAGCAATGCGGTTTATGGCGGTTAATCCACCGACTTTTCCTACCTACTGCAAATGAGGAGGTAGTAATTTTTTCTAGAGCGAGGTTTGATTTGTTGCGCTCCATTTTGTAGACTCCGTTATTTTCCAAAACATTGTCTCGGTGGAGCGTGTGCCGGTTGACCGTAGGCCCATAAAGCGGCTATGCGTTCCTTTCGTCATCGAAGGGATAGATGAGAAAAAATCATAAAAAACAAAAATTATTTTTAAACTTTCACAACACGGAGCTCACTTGTAATGCGTTTCCACGAAATATTGAAGTTAGTGATGTTACCATGAAAAAGTGGAACTATCCAAATTTTTAGCAACAGTAAAAGGATTTCGGGAGAAAAAAATAATGTGAACGTACTTGGAATTCTATAACGATTGATTCTATTAGCAAGTAATGATGGATAAGGAACTGTAAAATAGCTCCCTGTTACCATTTTTCCCGATCAATATTTTAGCAGCGGAATAGCGTACTGCAGTCATTAATTAATGCGTGAATTTAGATCCATGGATTTTGACGGCAAAGCATGAACTATTTACGCGTATTTCTATTTGATTTTATCATTCTAAGGATATTATAGCAAATCAAGGGAACACCTCCAAGTTACATATTTGCCAAGCGTCAATATCCTTATTTCCATCCTTATTCATTTAAAAACCGTAGATAGAGAGAAAATTTCCGTAATGGGTGGCGATTGCAGCAATGCAACAAGCGAAAGTATAGTAATAACTAAACAGATGGAGTATTTTTCTCCAGAGTGATTGGTTTCGGTTTCAAGTATTGTGTGTAACCTTTGAATCTAAATGGTACGATTTTATCAGAAGTTTTAGGAGACCAAACGGTGCCAGTGGAAAAGAAGCCGGTACCCATGAACGTGAGCATAAAACGTCTTAAGATTTGCCTAGAGCTGAACGCAACTCTCACAAGTGAAAATCATCCTTCTTGTTAATCTTGTACAAGAAATGTGCTAAAAGTCCGTAATCAAAAAGTCACTGGTGTTCTCCAAGGTGAGCCAAATATTTTGGAAGTGCTTCGCATCTTCGGCTTTAATTTTCAATTGCGATGAGAGTCATAAGCTACTTCAATCTTCAGTACATTACATCATCCGTTAATTTGCATCTATTTTATGATCTAAAAATGAGTGAGGATTTTAACTATTGAAGACATAATATAGTTGAATTCTAAGAAACTGTGGGAAGTGTCGCAACAGTAACGTTTAACGACGTCATCCGCTAATATGAACTTAAATGCAACAATTTCAGAGTGTAAAAATCATTCGCCCTGACCGGGATTGAAACCCGGATCCCGGTAATATTTCAGAGTTTAATAGGACGCTTCGACAGCTTAACTGGCTAAAGCACTCGGCCAGACATCGAGAGATCCGGTTTCGAGTAACGGTCAAGGCAAAATGATTTTTACACTCCGAAATTGTTGCAATAATATTGTTGGTATCATGTTTCTGTTTGTTAACCATGGAAATATCTTTAAGCTGTAAAAAAACTGGGTTGGTCAATGGACATTTTCTCTGAATTCTAAAAAGGGGTTTATCTTACGAAAATGTATACTCGTATAATGCAAGTCACGAGCCAAAGTAATTTCTCCGATAGACCTAACAACTCAATTCGATTCCTTTTTTACTAATTCGTATTGCTACGATTACGGTAGAACTTTATCCAACTTTTAATACTTAGAAGGCACCTTCATCAAAATTCTGATCAATCCGTAGTCCTAATTGAAATTTTGAAACGAAACATTTAATATTTAAAATAATACCATAATTAAAGTAATACAATATCGGAATTTTATTTATTTACTCATTTAACGACCTTATTGGTGCGAGATTGAGACTTAAATAATCCATTCTTCCACATAACCCCTTCACATTACAATGAAGCCAATATCAAACATTCATGCCTTGGGTGGACGAAATCCCACCTAGGCAGAAATCGAACCCCTGACTCCTGGGTTGGCAGGGGAGGACATTACCACGCCGCTACTGGAGCCGGCATTGGCATTAGAAATGTCATTTCTTAAATTCATGAACTAACTTACGAGCTTGAAAATCGTTCGAAGAATGAAAAAATTTACAATCCTCGAGTACATTTTTTTAAGAGAAAGGTATCTTTCAACCATTACAAGATTTTCAATGTGTCTCCGTATTCCTTTCCAGAGATCAACCGACAATGACTTCATAGACAATGACAACCGGCTTCATAGAGCATTGAAGACACTGACCATCTATGAGACTGCAGAAATTCAACCAACATTGATATAACTTTGCTCATAATGACGCGATCTATTTTTGAGAAAAAAACTCTCCAAACTCTCCAGGAGTTATCACAAAAATACGTCATAATAAGTCACATATATTTTAACTATCAAATATTTACTTTAATGTAATAAAAAATGTAATTTTGACGAGAAGTACCGCTGAAAACAGTCACTAAGAATAGCGTGCTCTATTCTACCATGGGAAACCAGCCTGAAAAAGTTTTAATTAAAAAAATAGTTCTCCCGTGCGTGAAATCGTCGTGCTCGTTAAATTATTACTTCAAAAAAACAGCTCCCTTTGGGTGGCCCTTGACGAAAGGTTTATTATTTTTTTTACGATTTCCCTTATTGAAATATGACCCTCTATGGTAGTGAAAGGCAAGCATAAGCATTCAATTATGAAAATTAAAATCGAGGCATGATAAGGATGACATTTATAAAATGATGGAGCCATATAAAAGGAGGGAGCCCTGATTGAAAACTGGAGGGCAAGCAAAGAAAGATATAATAATGTGCCCTTTGTGGATGCTATTGGGAAGAAAGAGACTTTAACGTCGTTGTTTAGGTCGGGATTACATTATCAGGTGGGAAGAGGGGGCAGTGATTCGGTGATTGGGTAAGAAAAGGACGAAAGAGTGTCAGTATAAAAACTAAAAATCCGCTTTTTCATCAAATACATGGATGAAATAATGAGTTGTGCCGCTTTATCACAGTTTTTCAGGTTAGAATAAAACAACTCCTTATGTACTTACTTTTTGGGCTTACTTTTATGTGGAAAGTTAACCTGTGGGCATAATAATAACCTGTGGGAATAATCATAATAATGATAAAAAATAATAATAATAATGATCATATTAAAAAGGTAATGTAAGCTCAATAAATATCCTTATTGGCATCTAGATATGGAGAAATGAAGGTAATGATAAAGCTACCAAATTATCAGTATTTATTCCCATTTTAATTGCAAAAAAATAAAACTACTAATCTAAAACTACGCTAAAAAAATCAACCTACGGCAGTTATGGCTTAAAACTACGTAAAATTAAATGTGTTGATAGCAGTAAAATTCTTCTGAGCACAAAATACTCACTGCTCATTAAAAATTTGCGAAAATTACTTGAAAACATGTATTTTTTCCAAGCGAAATTTCGAAAAAAGAAAAGCCGACAAAACTATCAAGGATATCCATTCAGCAAGCATCCAACGTAAAATAAACAGAAAAGTACGTAAGAGTATAATATTAATGTGATGGCATTTCAACGAAACGTAAGTAACGCATAGAAATGTGACGACAAACTCTCTGTAGGCAAGAAAATGAGTCATAGGTCGCTATTGTCTCAGAAAAACTGATTCAATAAACATTTTGGTCTGACCAACTTCTTGATTATGGAAGAAATAAACGTTAAAGTGGAAAATAAAATATCTCTGCTAAGTCCCTTCAGTTGTTTATCCACCAAAACATTTGGCTCATTGCTGCTAGAAACAGATACAAAATGTCGTTAGAAATCTGCCCAGAAAATCCCAAAATAAAAATAAAATTGGTAAAATGAAAATTATATAACTGAAATAATTTATGGCAACAATATCACTTATTTTTATTCGTGGTAACCTTAATGAAAAGGATCTCCAGGTACCAGGTACCTTGGAAACGTACTTATATATATATATATATATATATATATATATATATATATATATATATATTATTTCCTTTGCATGTCACGAAATAGTGATATTTTCGCCAATTTCCACCTAAAGAAACATTCCCGCTTATAAATTTTTATATTTTAATGGACAAGTGTTTATAATATTTTGAATGATGCTCAGAAAAACTCATTTTTCATAATTTTTATTTAAAATTTAAAAATTAGCAACGATATTATAAGGATAACTAATATTTTTTCGTAATTTTCAAAGTTGACCAACTTTCAAGTATTTGTGCAGCAAAAATTTTTCAAACGCTTCGGGAACGAAGCACTCCAAAAATTTGTCATCTTTTGATTTCGTTATTTACCGCTAGTGGTACAAATAGGTAGATTACATGAAGAGACCACTGAGCTATTAGAAGCTGAAAATTATGTGTATTATCAAGCATATTCAAATTTTAATGGAAAATCCAATGTCGTCCATTATTACCAATAGCAAGTTCCGATGAAATGCATTTAGTTATGAGGATATTGAAACTCATTGTTCATTAAATGTAAGTGAAAAAAATAGAGCTTCCCTGTCAAGGATGTGAAGCCCTTTATAATGAAGGAAATTAATTGCAGCAGTTTGAATCGGTGAATCCAAAACTTCCTTATGCCTTCTTTCGAACACGCAAGAAACTGATTAGAAATACTTGGAATTAAAAAAATACAAGTGCTTGTAATAATTTGTTTATTGCTCTTGTTAGAGATGTGTTACTTGACTGAAATTTTTCTTAATTTAAGTCAAAGTTCAGCATCTAAATGTGCTGTTCTCTGTTCTCTCCGAGATTTCTCACGGGTTACTTCAGAAATCTCACTTTCCGCCTGAACAATTCAATTTATATACTGAGGTATATATTTAAGGGTATGGTAATTGAATGAACTGCCATTTATTTATAAATCTCAATAGGCAATATCTCAGGAGTACTTTTTTAGTTCTGAGTGGCATGACTAAAATAATACAGTATGATGTCAGCAAGAGTCGGAGTTGAGCGAAATAAAGTGCTGGCCAAATGTCGATAACGGAACTTTTTGAAGCATAAATTTTTTCAAAGAGTAGATTTTACCGTAAATTTCTACTATCGTGATTCTATGTTCAAAGTGAAAATTATCTCGATCTGTCTTGAAGGAGGACTTACCGGAGAATGGGCACAATCGTAATCATTAGCCATCTATTGAAGATTCGCTCAATAGACGCCCTGAACATACAATACGTATTATAGCTCTCTTCCCAAATGTAGAATTATTCTGATGACATATATGAATCACATGGCTACACAATTCACCCTCACTCAGTTGATTTCCAAGATGTCATAAGGATAACATTTGCTCTTGATGGCGCACCTAAGCACAGAATCGAGTGGCTCTGATCTCTTATTTGGATTTTTATTTAGCTTCTGGATTTGATTTACAACCTATCTTCAGTTCCAATTGAATATTTTCAGGTATGATAAGGTTGAATTTGCACATAATAATTTTGATGGAAAAGTGCTACTAGTTGTTCGTCATTACTGACTTCAGTTGTTCTTCGTTTAAATTTTGCATATTTTAGTATTGTCCTATTGAATTTCTCCTTGCGTTTTGCCCAATAATATCGCCTACCCCTGATCAAGTTGAGTCGGCTGCACTTTGAAATAAAAATAAATCAAAATTACATGCGGGAAAAGCATACACTGTTCAAAAACTGCCTCAGTGAGTAATAATGGAAAGCTATATTTATTTCTTAACGATTTTGACAAAAATGGAAAATATATCCTGGTTAACCCATTATGTGCAAAGTAACTCACCATCAGCTACACCGCTGCTTCATTCGGAATGCCATATCATCTCAACTTTCTGTTGGAAAGCTACAAATTTCATATTAACAACACCAAAGTAACATGGACAAAAATCGAAGAAAAATATATGAAAGAAAAATATGAACATGGCTGTGGGTCCTTATAACTATTTCCTCTCCAATGATTGAAACCACATAATGGCCAAAGTTAACACATATAACGTCATGAAAATTAAGAGAAAATGAAGGCGCATTGGTTATCATTGTGGTATTTTCTTCAAGTAATTTTTGCCTGACCTTTTTGATGGCGTCGTTGATAAAAATTGCTAATGAAATCATATCCCATTTCAATCGTTTACTACGATTGGACAAAGAGAAAACCTTCAACTGAAAACAAGGGAGTTCGCTTGGGAAGGCAAGCTTGGCAAGCAAGAGTTCTCCGATACTTTGCTCAAGTTAGGGGGAAAAACAATTGAAGAAGTAGGACGCGTGATGATGTTTTCCTCTACACTGAGAACAGTTGTTACACTGGTGGTTGACCGCTTGCATGGCATATTTACAATTATTAATCTAATAGTCTTGAGACCACGCCCCCAGATTTATGAACGCGACATAATTTGAAAATCACGATAAGACTGAATTGTAGAATGCTCTCCCTTCAAGAACTCTCGTACAAGGAATCATAGGTACATTTAAATTTATGACTGCAGCCGTTTTCTACTCAAAGGAACGGAAGGAAATCCCCATTTCTTTTAGTTACTTTAAGTAGAATATCTGAATGTATTCAGCTCATTTTCCACGAGTTATTGGTTAAAGCTCCGCTCGAAAATTTATTCAATGATCCTGAGTGGAATCATCCACCCAGAACTTACATTAGGACAACGCGCTTAGAGATTAGCAACTCTTGAAATGGCAATGAATGCTGGTTCTTTTGGCTCCTTTCACATCAGTTCGTTTTTCGTTTACAAAATAAGCAAATCCTTTATCGATTTTTGATGCCAGCGTATTATTTAACAGTTAAAAGTGAATAATTTTGTTGAAATATATCTGTTTCCAAACTGCAATTTCTCACAACATTTCAATTTTTTCCTCCCCGAGACGGTATTAGAGCTATTTCTCCCTCAATAAACACTTCATTGATTAAAAAAAATATTGCTTCAGTTTTATCCGTAGAATCACAATAAAATATTAAAGCATTGTAATTAAACAACATGGCATTTTTCAGGCGAGGCATTTTCTAAACAAACAGTGCAAATTTTAATTTTCTTCTATGAATGTATCCATGAATCGTAAAAACTACATTACACCTTTCCTTATTGAAAATAGAAAAAAAGTACCATCCATATAGATATTTGGTTGAAACCGTTCAACATCAGTTTATACAATTTAAAAGTTATAAAATATGTCTTATGAAATTCTATCTCTCTTGATTAAAACCTTCATTGCCAATCTTTTCTCTCTAAAAAAAACCACGTCTCTCTTCCTCATATGTACACAACATTTATTCCTTTCCTTTCACTTCCGATGCATTCTTCACACTATCTACTTCAACCTACCTTGTTATCAAATAATTTTGATCAACACATCAGGTCATTAAATTCCAAAGGTGCCTAGTTGAATCTAATACATGTCACAAGCACCCCAGAAACACGACCCAGGTACCCAGTGGACGGTAACGCTGGATCTGCCTTTTCCATATGCAAGACCTGATAATCTTCTGTTCTGGTAATTTGAGGTGGCATTCAATGATGGGCAAAAGAGGCCAATTTTTTTGGAGAAATGAACTGATAGCCCACACACCGCCTCAGAAATCTGAATGAAATATCGATTTCTTGTACCGGTTGATGGCACCTAAGAACCCTGCGTTACTACCAGTGTTTCGGTAGGTAGATAACGGACGGCTTCATTTTTAGCAAGGATCGATACATTCCCTTAACCAAATTATAAAGAAGGGAGACATCTTCTCAACCATGCCAATCAGTTTGATCAAACTGGGCTAGTTTTGAACAAAAGATTCAACAAATTTTGATGGGATGTAATTTAGTGCTTTACTCAGTTACAGTAAAATGTGATGAGTGATCAAAAGCGCTTGCAAGTGAAATATATGGTTATATATGGGATTTAATCCGCACGCATTTGGCAATATTTGTTTGTGGTCGACTTAGACGACTCTGCTATACTGGACTGATTTTATATTCACCCTCAGTTTCATAATATATTTTAGCAAATACATATTTTTATGACCAAATGGCCCTTACTCATTGGGTATACCTCTTACATGTTATTTACTCAACCTTGCTTACCCTTGGCATTTTAACTCCTAATAATGTACTTAAGGTAAACTAGTGTCTTTTAACTCAAGCTCTCGAAAGTAATTATTTAATAATAAGATAAAAACCTTTAGTAAAATGCATAATAATAAATAAAGAAAAAATGGAAAAATCATATTTAAATCAAGTATTAGCAAACATTTCGATTAATTGAATTAATCACACATTTAAGATAAAATTTTTAGTGAAACTGGAATAATAAGTGACCCTTGGAAGACGGGATATAGTTTTAAGCATGATAAATTCATAGTACGAATATAATTTCCTACGTCAACCCTGAAAATATATTTTAATTGTAAAAAATTGATAAAATAGCATCCTCGTCAAAATAGAAATATCACTTCGTCCCTATTAAAAGCTTTCGTTAATAGAATATCCACTTTGGAATTGATCAAAAAGAAATGATCAGTTTCATTTGATTAGCATACGGCGATAGCTATTGACCCATATTTTCCACTACATCTTTATGAAGCCTATTCAATAGTCTTGAGCATTTATTTTTCCCATCATGACGGCAAAATCCAAATGAGGGATTGAAAGATGAAAATTAATACCACGGCTATGGAAATGCCTGAGGAGCGTTGAATTTTCTTTCATCATTTACATTCTTACTAGCTGAGTGAGTGCGTAATGGTCCATCGCAATATGCACATTAAAGCCAGGGAGGCTTTGAGAAAATGAGTATTAAATTGGAATCAAAACAAAATATTCTTCTTTAAAGATAGGTAAAGGGTCTAAAAAAAGAGCGCTATGATGCAATTAAACCATCATTTAGGTAAGGTGTAATAAGTCACCTGTTCGTAGTTAAAGAGGCAATTTGTAGGAATAATATCAGTATAGAAAGTGCGTACGCCAGCTGACACTTTACAAAAGATAAAATAGATGTTAGTAACCTTGTGATTTGAGGCGATGACCTTTTTTTTACGGGTTAAGTAAAGCACCTGAAGTGGATGACTAATTATTATAGGTAAGTCGAGAAAGAACTGGAATAAATTACTGCAATAGATGCATCTAAACTTACTCATAAAAAAAATTACTAAGGCAGTAACTGAAAATATAACTTTAAAATCATAGTCAACATTGTTTAGTATAAATTGCATAAATTTAAATCTTTAATGGCGGAATAGAATCAAAATTGACTAGCGTAGCGTAGTATTGTTTTGACTCATCGATAAAAATTTATTCCCCAGCGCGAAGACAATTCGTTAACATCGGGTGTCAAATAACGCCTTTGACTCAGTACCCTGTAAATGTTTACGATGTAATCATATATGAATCACGATTAACATGCAGTAGACAATGAATAGGAAAAAAGGCTGCTAAAACAATGGAAATCGGTTGGATACGATTTAAGTGATATAGATAATAGAGGGAAAAACAGTGCAACAGAGAAGTTTTAACCACGTAACTTGCTGGAGAAGCACGCCCACAATATATTAGAAACAAGTGATCAGATTTTGAGTTCAAAATAAAGTTAATACATTTAATATCCAAAGTAATCATTTATAGATTTTAATGAAATGTAATTACCACAGCATTAATGTATAAACAGGTGATTTTTTATGAGTGCATGGGAGATATCAAGTCACTTGGTAGTCTAGTGGATAGAGCTATTTGATAATGATGGGACTATGAGCAACCCCAGCTGTGCATTTCTCTGCACCAGAACTTTCTAGGAAACCGCAGGAGGCATAAGGGGGAGGTAGAATATGGCTTCCCTTCCTGAAAGTGTGAATTCCACACGTCGTAATTCTTAGCACCAGGTGAGCCGTACCCTCGCCTATCAAACCGACCTTTGGGCCGAGCTTTGTTAGGTATCACGCCGTTACTCAGGGCTGAAGTTAACGCCTGCCTTCTATAAAGTTATTTGAGCTATTCAAGGTTCACTTATATATCACATGATTATGTTAAAATGACTCACTTGCATAGGAGCAATGGCATAATATTTTCATTCCATGACATTGAAATTGACCCTTAAAACCGAGTGAAAGGGCTGAATTCATAAATATTTTACCAAACTATAATATTATTATAACGTTAACACCAGCGCTTTTTTCGCAAAATAAAATAAGTATTCAAAGATTGTATTGGGCTCAATAATGTATTCCATTGCATATAGCTTTACGTCATATTAACTATGTAAATAAATACTTTGTTTACGATAAGAAAAGAAAATTCCGGAGTATGCGAAATCTAGAATTTGAATATATTTTCCGAATTCTTTCTTTCAACTTAATATTACGATGAGCATTTGACTATAACAAAGAAAGAGGATAAATAGAGTGATTTTGTTGTGTTTAGCTGGATGAATGCTAATGATGTACACCCACAAGTACGTCAATCAATTAGATAATAATGGGAAAAATAAGGTTTTTAAGTAAGATATAAAGATAAAGAACGAAATGCTGACATAGTGGATATAGTAGGAGAGGAAAAAAGACTTCTAAATGCAATACTGGAAAAGGAAGTTGATGGGACAAGTGACACCGGCAGAATATCAATTTAAAAGCCTATTGGAGGACTAGGATAATGGGAAACCGAGGATAGAAAAGAAAATGACGGGCTGATTGAATGAGATAAAATGGAGAAATGAATAAAAAGGCATGAATAGAAAGAGATGGAAAGGAAAGAGCATGAGATTCTACAGGCGTCCACCGACGGTCATGGCCACCAATATAATAATATTAGAGTGATTAAGTCGTCGGCATCAAATTCAAATAGAAATGGAAAAGGCTATTGTGTAAAACTATGACATAAAACTTGACATAACATTGGAAAAAACTGAGAAAATGACCGAGAAAGGAAAATGAACCTCGAGAAAATTAGGTAAATGACCTCTAGAAGCGCATTTGCGTAGGGATGCGAAAAATTCAGGGGAGATAATAGACTAAAAGGAATCGTGAAAAGAAAGAAAGAGGGTCAGATGTAATAAGCGAGTAGGGATATGAGTGGGGTGATGGGATGGGGCGGGGTTGAATCGAAAAAGGAATAGTTTGAAAGTAATGGAAGAGAAAAATGCGCGAGGCGAAGGGAACGAGGGGGCGGGTTCCAAATTGGCGAGGAAGGCGGTGGGGGAGATTGGAGGAGTTCGAGTGTTAACGCGCAAAGATAAAGGGGAGATTCTATATTCACGATTCTCGCTCTAACCTTTTAGCCATAGAGTCCATTGAAACTTCGATCCCGGGGGAAGGGGATAAAAATGTATCCGGTCGGTTGGAGCGAGTAGGACTGGAGTGCGGGAGAGGAGTTCGGTTGGGGAAAGGATGGAGATCCCGGAGTTCAACCATTCTGGAAGATAGGGGGTGCAAGAGTAGAATGAGAGGGGTGTAGCGTGTGCATGTAGGGGGCCAGGGAATGACGAAGAGCGGCTAAGGGTGGGTGGGTGATAGAGAGGGAGAGGGAGCACAACAATTCTTCTCCCGGCCCACACACCCTTATCCCACCCACCCACCTCCACGGACCCCGCGATTAATTAAATCGGGAGGTGTAATAGCTTCCTCCTGAGCCCCCGGGGGCAATTATCAGTTCTTTAGCTGATTCCATGGAGAGGGAAAGGGGCGGGAGTTGGGAAGAGGGAAAGGGTGGGGATTTGTGGGATGTGCAATGGGTTGTAGGCAAGGGTAAGGGAGGGAGGAGCCCTCTCAGGGCGAGGGCGAGGGCCCTCTTCATGGCGGGAGGGAAGAGGAAAGGGCCTTCGAGAGGGTGGAGGGGGGGAAGAAGGTGTGTGGAAGGGGAGGGTGCGGGGTTCTACCGGATAAAGCCATAATTCATCCGAATTCACTTCCCACAAGTGCGATTCCACCTCTTTCCTTTTGTGAAGCCACTCCCTTTTTTTCCCCCTACCCCATCTCTTCCTCGCCTCTACCTCCACGGCTCTCCCCATATCTCGGAATTCAAGGACGGTAGTGTGGGGGGAGGACGAAGGTTAAAAGGGTACGGGAGTGGCGAGAGAAGTGAGACGGGGGCTGGGGGGTACTGGGCGGGTAGTGGTGGAGGAGGTTCCGCCTTTTGCTACACGGGCTGCTGCCACAGGACGGGGCCGCGGATTCAATTAACGTGGGTGAAGATGAGTCCTAAATAAGGTTCTGTTGCGGTGCTCCCGCGCCTCCCGGCGCCGTTAGGGCTTGTTCGTTTCTCGGGGAAAGCATAGACGGGACGGGTGTGTGTGTGTTTGTACGTAAGTGGAAGAGAGGTTGACGGAGTTTGATGGGGAATGGGGATATGGAAACTAGTGGGTTAAGGGTATGCTGTCTCCGTACCTTCCTCTCCTTTTCCCTCTTTTCCAAATCCGCTCCTCGATGATAGCTGAGCCATTCCACAATTGAAAATCGCGGCCTTTAAGAGCGGAATCAAAAGCCCAGACGCCCGCCGGTTTGTTTATCAAAGGTAACCGTATTCTGCATTTTACGTGCGGGGATATTGGGAAGGACAGACGGTAAAGGAATTCGACCCCCAAATTCGATGGGCTTAGAATTCTAAGACAATAACAGATATCAATCGAAGTGTTGGCGCCAGTTCGAACTGGTTCCTCAGCCTTACTTCCTTTTTATTTTTCAATTTTTTCCCCTGTTACGATGGAACGCTTGATAACAATGTCTTCACTCGTCCACAAATCCTTTTCAATTATTGCAATATGAGGCCCACTCATCCGAATACTCTCTGTATTCAAACGATTGGAATTAATACTAAAGTCAATCCGAACAGGTTTCATCCTTGGAATCGAAAAAAATTTTATTCGAATTTCCGGCTGAAAAGAAATGCTCAGGACAAAACTAATGAAAAAAGTTAAGCGCGAAAGAATTTAGAGAGAATAAATAGTTGAATAGGAAAATCGATTGAAGCACTTTTGATGAACTAAAGCAAGGATTGATGACCGATAATGATTATTTACTGTGTTTTTAGTTTATGTTTCCTCAACTTTGTTTATGATAATACAGTTTTTTATGTTTATACCTGTACTTATTAAACCTTTTTTCTCCATAAAAAAATTTAATTCAATATTTAACTTTTTCAGCCAAGGTTGTCCAGTATTTAATTGGTGATAGAAAGGGATAGGCACAGTTTTGCCTCATTTGTACTGCGTTTCAATAGTTTTGAAAAATCTGTAATGATAAGTGATAAGATAACACAAAAAGTATTGTATGATCCCAATGTTTCGTCTTGAAAATGCTTTGAACATGAGGTCCGTAAGTGGCTAGGTAGCAGAAGGGATTGGTTATCCTCATTCTTGTCCATTTATACATTCATTTATTATTTTCATGACCGTATAAAATAGTTTTCGGTTGAAGGAAATATTTTTTATACTCGATTTGAAGCATTTTTTGTTCATATTCTTCTTTGCGGTTCATCAATTTTTTTAAAATGACATTACAGAATCAAACTTTAATATTTAAAAGTACACAGTGGTGTTGCAAGTACAAGCAGTATAAGTGTATTTGATGAAAATATTAAACTGGCAAGTTCAATTCCATTTTATGTAAATTTAAAAAAATACTAGCGTCAAAAATTGAATTAAATAATATTACCTTTTTATTTCTGATTGAATACATGTTATCAAGGAAATTATTAACCCTGATATTAATATCTTCTTTTCGAATAATGCATAAAGAGCTATAAATGCTAACTGACTAACATTTCAAAAATGGTGTTTAGATGTGGAGCCATTGTTAAATGCCATGCCTGTCTTTTCGTTCATATGACTGACGGAAGCAAAGTTGACATCATCCCTTTAGATGAAAAATGAGCAAAAACTTTCCAGTTGCATATTGCTATAGTTTTGACTAATTTATGCAACTGTATTGATGTTAACCACCGTAGATTCATCCATTATACTACGAAATACTACCACTGAGGGTCAATTGAAATAAATGACGAATTTAATTGCCAAAGCTCCAGATTAGCTCCTTGTGAGTGAGGCAGAAATATCTGAGAAGCCATGGATAACAGTTCAAATTAGAGTTCTCATAGAAAAAAGAAGAAAATACAAGAATCCAAGAAATAAGAGTAATAAATACCTCTATACACAGTTGCGTAACCAGGTCATACGAGAGTGCAAGAAGACAAAGGAAGAATGAATAGAAAGCTGCTGCGGGGAAATCAATGACAACATGAAAAAGGGAAATGGCGATGCCTTAGAAACTAGTGAAGAGGCAATTCATAAAAAGAAAAACACAATCGTAAAACATCCGAGCCGCTAATAGGAATATACTAATAGATGATGACGAAATTGGGAATATATGGAAAGAATACATTGAAGTACTATGTAAAGCCCCCAAATCCCTAGAAGATGGCTTAATTAAAGATGAAAACATGATAGGGAAGACGATTGGGGTCCACAGATATTAAGACTCAAATTCAAGAGAGCCGTGACAGACCTGAGAGACAACAAGGCACCAGGAGTTGAAAAAATAAACAGAGAAATAATCAAGTCACTCGGGATCAAAGCGAAGGAGTCCCTCTATGGAATAATCAAAGATAGCTACGACAGCGAAAAGATAGCAGATGACTTCGAGAAAAGTATAATGATTGCCACACAGAAGAAATCGAAAACAGATAAATGCGAAGAACACAGAACATTGAGCCAGGTGACTCAAGAATCAAAAATCCTTACTTGGATAATTATTCGAAGAAAAGAAGGATAGAAGAAAACCTCTCGGATAACCGATTCGGATTCAGGAAAAACCAAGGAGCAAGAGAGGCAATTCTCAGCTTGAGAGCTCTGGCCGATAAAATGTGGCACGTAAATGAGCCTTTATATGCGGCATTCGTGGAATTGGAGAAGGCCTTCGACAACATCGAATGGAACAAAATTTTCAAGATACTAGAAGCGCTTGGATTGGAATATAATTGCAAAAGAATTATCCATAGCCTCTACCAGAATCAGGTTACAACAATGCAAACGAAAAGTGGAAGGCAAAATAAACAAAGGAGTGAGGCAAGGATGCAACCTCTCGCCATCAATATTCGACGTATACCTGGAGGATGCCATAAAAGTAACACAAGAATTGGGTATCAAAGGAGTCAAGCAAAAGGGAGAAGAAATCACCAGGCTCTGGTTTGCAGATGTCATCGCAGTAGTGGCGGAAACGCGAGGGAACTAGCAAGCAACTCTAAGTGCTATGGATCAAGTACTGGGGTAATATAATATGAATATCAACAAGAATAAAACTAAAATCCATGTGTTCGGAAGAGAAAATCTGAATGCAGATATCTTAATTTGTGAGTGAAACTAGAGCAAGTGGCATCCTTCATCTACGTACCTGGGCAGCATCAAAACATGGGATGGAAGAAGTTCGACAAACATCAAGCGCAGAACGTATTAATGAAGAAGAGGCAGTTACTATGTCCAAGGAAACAAAAGACTGGAAACAAGGAAGTAAATCATCAATACTTTCGTGTGGAGCGTGGTTCCGAGACTTCGAACTTTGGAAAAGTGGACCAGCGAGGAATAAAAGCCTTTAAAACATGGTGCTGGAGGAGAATGCTGAAGATTAAATGGACAGACAAAGTGAGGAACGAAGAAGTATAAAGAAGAGCAGAAGGGGATAGGACCATATGGAGAACTGTTTGGCAAAGAAGAAATAGATGGATTGGACACACATTGAGGCACAATTGATTGATTAGGAATATTATAAAAGGAAAAGTTGAAAGGAAGATTTTACGAGAAAGACCAAGAGGCAAGTGCATAGGGCAAATTAAGAAGGACGTAAAACAAAAGGTATCAGGGATTGAGGGAATTGACATCAAATAGAGTAGAATGGAGGGCTGCAGTAAACCAATCCTAGGTTTGAATCACTGATGATAATGATACTTGGAAATCTTATCGGATATAACTAGGCCATTAGTGAACATACCGTGGTCATTTACGATTGCATCGGCATTAGCACGTTCGTTTTACAGAATTAAATGCCCAGCGAATGCAAAAAAATAAAGCCGACTTTGAGAGAGAATCGACACAGGAGCTGCAGGAAGCGAGAGGGAGAGAAGTACGAGAGAGATATTATCGCTGTGCATAGTTTATTATCAGCTGCTGACGCGACCGCGCTTTTATTGAAATATGAAATGTGTTTAACACCTGTTTTATCTCAGCCTCACGTCGGCGTGCGCTGCATTGCGGGTTATTGAGGGAGGGCGGCGGGTAGGTGAGGGAAGGGGGGAGAGAGAGAGAGAGAGAAAGAGAATTTATAACGCTTTAATAAGGGAAATCAATTGGCAAACGGAACGGTACTATTTTGGGGCCCAGAAATTAATGTGACACCGGCAACGTTAGTCGCGTCGTATCAGCATTTTAGGGCCCTATAATAATTCGTGCAATTCAATTTGGCACGTGCCACCTTGGTGAAATACTTCTCGGATTTACCATTTTCGCCTTTGTGCTTATGCCGAACGTACGGATCGTTTTTTGCAACACTTTATCTAATGAAAGCACAAATTGATAATTTAACTCTACAACGGTTGAGTTGAGAGGGGGTGGAAAACCCAAAATTGTAAAGCTGTTCATTAAACTATTAGTGAAGCGGGTCGGAGTCTGTTTCATAAGCGATAAACTAGAGTTATCTTCTTAATACCAATCTGCTTATCCTACGTTCTAGCCATTTGTATATTTCGTATTTTACAACTCTATACTTGCTTACTTGATAAGTTGAAACGTGAGTATTACATGATCACCTTTACTGTTGATATTATATGCTCACTTAATCACCTTAACACTTTTAATGAGACAATGATAATTATTTGTTCAATTGATACTGTGTTTAATTTCCAATTACTATCGTTCTGGTGTGTATTCAAGGTAAACATTGTTCACATCAAATGAAGAAGGTAATAGGCATTTATTTCTTAAGCTCCAAAAGGATATTTCTTGCGTAAATTGTTAAGTGTATCTGGGTCCGAACAACAAGTGTTCGGGTAACATCCATGACCCAGGCAAAATTTGAGCCAGAGAGCTGTGGATTAGCAGCAAACTCTAGCCAACTAATACGGTTGCATTAGTCTATTTCGAATCTCCTTACTGGTAACGTTAATACGAACAGGAAATTAGCATATGAGGTCGATGTCTCATCACATCACAACGTCATGGCAAAAGGGTTGACGATGCGCTCCCGTCCACTGTAGATGTCATGGGACGATATATTACGTAAAACACTTGAGCTATTGTGGCCTCCATTTCTCTCTGCGGATTGTCCCTTCTCCCGTTCCTCGGATGGAAATCGCAATCCACTGTCACGGCATCGGTGGAGGAGACGGCAGCCAATCACTCGAATCCTATCCCTCTCATTCGGCTCCCTTTCATTTTCCCCGTCCCCGGTGAATCGCTTCGAAAGAACGTGCCACATATCCCCCCACCGATTCCTTCTCATGCTGGACCGGAGAAAGATGGGGGAAACGTGACGCATAACTTTTTCCTTACACTCCATCCCGCGTGAATTCACATTTCCGAAAGTCAGCTGCCCAGTCACTAGATACGTGTTACCAGGTGGAGCAGAAACTTGGAAATAGGCGACTACATATGAACGCAAATTAGGGCTAAGATTGATCGCAAAGTGATTACAATTAGCATGCTTGTGACATCCGAGGCGGGGTAGTAAAAAAACATGAAGCTCTCAGACCAGTGATTAATTTTTCACGGGTGAAAATGCTGTTTATTGCAAACGTATCAAAAATTAGGTCTAACTGAATATTGGGGAAAAAATTGACCATCATGGAGGTAGATAATGGTCTTTTTGAACCCTAATTTCCTGTATAATCGGCCATTGACTGAAATTAGCCATTGGCAGAATTGATTTTATGATTAGGGATTTAATTCTACCACCCAAAAACATTGATTCTGTTAAAACTTAATTCGACAAGACATTAAGGAAGAGATTATACCGATGATCAAAATCTTTTTTATGCTCATTCTTACTTACATGCATGTAATATAGAAGTCTAAACGCGAGTAATGCTTCTGTCTTCAATTAACACAGACAGAGTTTTAATATGGTAATGGGAAAGACTTTCGACGCATTATAATCATTGGAAAAACGACTATTTTTGTTAAAATTTGTGGTGCAATGCTGGGTAAAAAAGTGATATTTAAGTTTAGTGACAAATTTGATGAGAAAGAGATTTGTATAAATGTAAAAATGCGCCCCAATCGTGACCTAATGTTCGTTTGTATTTATTTGCCACCATAGGGAAACGTGAGTATTTCGATTGAAAAAGCCTCGTCCATTGGAAGTCATAAATACTCGTACTCATGACATTCCAATTTTCATTCATTCATATCTATAATGAAAGTTATAAGTTTTATTAAAGGGGAAATAAAACTAGGCGACAGTGACCGTGGAACATTCGGTATATGGAAAACCACAACAGCAAAACGCGGAGCTGAATTTTTTACTTTAGCACCTGAGATCAAATTAACAAGCTACGTACTTCTAGGCTTTCATCACGATAAGTAGGGACATTTACAAACGGCCTAGTAACAATAATCAAAATTGAATGTTTTTCAGTTACTATGAAATTCCCGAATGGGTAACTACGTGAATTTTTCGTGACAAGTGCATACACGTGCTTGCGTGAAAGGAGTGGTGCCTACGTCCCTGAAACTTGAAGATAACATTTGCAATCTTGCGGTGCAGAACTCTGCCTCGAAATCGATTATTTACTGAATACTTCCGTTACAGAAACCAACGAACTAAAACAAAAAAGTTGTCCATAAATGTGATTATTATTGAATAAAGAAACTCCCGATTTATATATGACAATATGTTTATTGACACCTGTTTCCGTCAAATTAATTATTTATTTTTCTTTGGATAGAACTGAATGGATTACATCAATGACGTAATATATCGCAGTTTTCATAAATAGATTCTAATTAGGAAATTAGAAATTCACGCAATTACTTTGATTATCCTCATTTACATTCTTATTTACAAAATATGAAACAGGTTACGATTTGAACTTTTGAAAAATATTTATTTAAGACTAAACAGAGAAATACCATTGTACAATTATATAAAATATACTTAGTACACCATTCTTTCCATTCGTTCATTTATGAAACGTAAGTATGAATGAAATAAAAACATGGTAGAATTAAAAAAAATGCCGGTGTTTCAATGAACCACAATTTTTTGAAATGACTTCAACTTCATATTTTTTAAGTTTTTCAACCCTCAACTTTTATTTTTTAAATGTTGGTATTCCCTTTGCGTAACTACCTCTCTCAAAAGTTTGATCGAAATAAAGGCTCATTTGATTTAATCTTAGTTAGTGAATTTTTTTACAAAAATAGCAACACTAATTTCTTGTTAAAAGTAACTAAGCCGGATTCTTCCAATAAGGTAATAATACAATAAAAGAAGTTAATAACCTAATAAAGAATCGTATACACTCACCAAATAGACACCATTTTAATTCATTAAAAACGCGATCTATCATCGATGCATTAAATTTTTATATCTCTTGACATACCACATTTTGATTGAAAACATATTTTATTCTACCACGATTATGTCTTCAGTCGAAATCAATTTTTGTCGGAAAAAAATCACATAAATATATTGCCTCACGTTATGAATTGCGGGGTCGATAGCAGTGTTTACATGACCAGACATATCAACCGATCGGTTGAATCGCATAAAAGCCAACACATTTTGTTAATCTGACATTAAAACCTTGTAAAGTCTTGGGATGCGACATGCGGGCCGAATCCGGCAGGCCGATATCAATTCTGCGTATTTATGACTGACAGGGGCAATAATGCCTGGAGTAATGGAGGGGGCGGGGATATGGCGTATTGGGAAAGAGAGAAGGAGAGGGTGGAATGGCATTGGGGTGGCTTGAAGGGGAAGGAGTGGAAAGGAAGAAGAAGAGGGTTCGACATTCGTTTCATTTATAACCGGAAGGCGAAGGGGTTTTCGGTGTTGGAGGTGGGAGGGGGTTAAAGTGGGCGCTGAGTTGCGGGCGAGAGGAATCTGGGAGGGAGCCTTCAAGTTAAGAGGCTTGTTCTCTGACACGCATGGGGGGTGATGGACTGGCACGAGTATAGGAGCGGGGGTGAATGAAAGAGGGACGCGGGAAGATTAAGACGGAAAGGAATATGAACGTAAGGTTGTTGGAAAAACGCAGAGAGATAAAAGTACGATTAAGTGCGCAGCGGTTCAGTGAATTTCTTCGAAAATCGCATTCGAAAGGGTGAAAGTTTGAATATTACTTCCAAGGTAAACTTCATTACACTTGTTCATTACTTCCCTGTCGAGTAGCTTTAGATATACCTCGATGAACTTTGTAATAGTATCGATTGCTTTTTTTCATAAATCATCATCGACTGAGATTTATGTAACACTGTTTACACGTTTTAAGAATTTCTGATTTCGCAAAATAAAATAATGCCTCATGTGGAAATGAGCCCGTTAACTTCATTTGTATTTCCTGATTCTCATGTTATCAACCATGATATTCTAATTGGCACGGCAGGTGCTAATTACATAAATCATAGCAAAATATCAAACTTTTTAATAGAAGATCATTTCAAAAGCTGATAAATGCTAGAATAAATGGAGTAGAGAGGAAATACTTTTTGAAAAGTAACAAGGCCCGGGCTTCAGCAAATCATATGATCATCAGATCCTTACTTCAAATGCTCATCTTTTAATGATATTTGTTGAAATCTGGATGTAAAAATAAAGTTGTCAAGCGTTGAAATTTCAAAACTTTTTAAAGCGTTTTCTTTCTTTTTTCCACCTGCACTAAGTCAAGCTTGAAAAAGTGAATCTCAATAGCAGATTGGGTACTGATCTCTTTCACAGATATATCAAGTGGTGATTTGTGGGGACAAATTGCATGTGTCTACTTCAGATTCATACTTGACTTACATGCCAAGCTGATCATTGTGCATTTTGATGTGCTATGACGTAAATTTTATCTTTCAGTAGTCCCTTGAAAAAATATTACCACTGCTCTTTTAAAATGGAAAGTCTTTAAATTTACGGAGAAAACGAATTGGTTATGTCTCTAATTGGAGAAATGTCCACACAAGGAATCATAATTCGAAATTTTGTGGAAAGATGTTTTCAAAGTCACTGATCCGTTCCTAAATGGACCCAGCTTTTAAATGTGTGTTTTATCTCGTAACTTTAACGTGTATTGTAATATGGTAAGTCTAAACACAAAATCTACTATACTACCATTAATATTTCTCAAAATGTAATGTAGGCGTACATTTGAATACGTCATTAAAGTTGGATTAGTGTTTCACGAATTAGCGGTTTTTCTTTAGCTTCATTTCCTCAAAATTAATATTCACTAACGGAGCTTTTCCATACATAACCTACAGACACGTTCGTTCGTGTGCGATGAATATCTTTCACGGCACGGAGAAATTATTAGTTTTCTAAGGTAGGTCATGGTTAAATCGGGTTGGGAGGATTTTATTTCAGTTTCTGGATATTCAACATGTACTAGATAGATATAAAGCTTCGAGAAAGGAGTGTGTTTTTGAATATGCGAACCATTACCTTATCAACTCTCATTCCATCGCAGTTCTTTCCTCGCAGAATTGGTAGTGGGAATCATATAATGCCATTTCATGGTCAAACTTAGTTATATATATATTGATTTAACAACGACACCGTTTTTGGCCAAAATCCAGGTGGAAGGTACGGTGCACATTGAAAGCTATCTACCACGTGATTACGTATTTCCTCGAGAGTGGTGTAGTGGCAATAAAGGATTTCTTTCTTTTCCGGCTTTCCCCTACCTTTTTTAATTTCCTGTTTACTCAGCAAACCACGGAAGCACTACGAGCCTTATGGGCCCATAAAATGCATCAAACAACACCATAAATAGAAATAAATTAAGATTGGGCAAGGATAGAGAATATGGTAAACCTGGAAAAAATGCTAAGTACTTACTCGCTATTTTTTATGGAAGGATTGAAGATCTTTTTGTTTCCCTTTTATTCTTATGAAAACATTTTCTCATATAGTTCCGATCACTTGAGAGTAAGCATTATTTTTATGCAAAATTTTTAATACAATTGAAATTAAGATGAAAAATGTTCATCGAATTGAATGAGGGTATGATTTAGTAGCGCTTTTTGCATTTAGTTTGCTGAAATGTTTTCACACGATCGGACCGCCGAAACCAAGGGACAAAATGTTCGAAAATACAAGCGAAAATGTTCTTTATATCGCTTCCTTAACTTTATTCCTACTTTGGTCAAACTAATTTAATGATTTTAATGACAGAAAGGCCAATTTTTTAAATCAAAATTTAGGGGCACCATTGTATCGAAGAATAAAGGAGGAGTGGAGTATTCATTTAAGACCCCTTTGTTATACGAAATTACTATAAAAGGAGAACCGAGAAAATTAGAATTTTTAAAACGTGATAACTCCTTTGTGATACTCTTACCGTTTAAAGTAGGATTTGGATTAACGCAAAATTTGCTGTCCTACAATTCTTTGCCTCGTCCATAGACACAAACTTAATCCAGATTACTGTAAACATTGTACATTCAACATGCATTCTGCTAACCTTCATTCCCTCCATTATACCCATCCTTTACCCCCATCTTCCGCTCTCGCCTAACGTTCTCCCCTCTATCAACATCTTCAACATTCTATCCACACCAAAAATGCTCTGCATCCACCTTTCCTGACTTCTTTCTGTTTCTCTCGACAATCCTATGTACACCCCATCATGCCCAACCCTTCCTAGTTGTTTTCCCTTCTATCGATTTCACCTTCACATTTCGAAAGCCTCCAATATACGCCAGTCATCCTTTTTTCTATACGCTTTTCATCGAATTTCAGCTTGACAATATAGTATTGGAGACTATATTGACACGCTGTATAAAACCAAAATCCATATAGAAAGTTTTATCTGGCATTTTCGTAACAACATTAATTAATGTCACTGTCAACAATTTCCGCCTTTTAAAGGCTTATTTGCTTAACGCACTCTTCTTCTAAAGCCTCCATTGCTATTGTCATCTTGATCTAGGATATTTTCAAGATAGATTAAATACACTTAATTATCTTGCTGTTAGTCTAGTTTTTTCCTCCTATTTTAACGTTTAATTTAGCCTTCCTTCTCGAAAATCTCATCCCAAAAGCTTTGTTTTGTTTTGGCCTTCATCTCATACATCACTCACAGCTTTTCTTATATTTCTATATTATATTTTTCTTCCATTTATATATTATTTATATTTGTTCTAACTACAAAGAAAGATTTCATGAGGAGGAGTATAGAGGAGGATACATGACGGTTTTTAGGATTGACAGTATGCAGTAATTTTCTCAGTAAGGTACATCAAAATCTCCGACTATCAAAACCTAACTAGTTTACCGTTGAAATAATGGTCTCGATAACTGAAGTAGTTGGGTTTGGAAGAGTACTCCATCAATACAGGAATCATTCAAACAAATTTCCTCCTTGTTGCTTTGCTTCTCGTGCTGAAGAGTTTGTTATTAAAATTATCGTAATTTTTCACGAACATTGAGCATAACGTGATACGGGTAGGTAATTCTAAAGACATATTTGAAATAAAAAGTGTGAAGGTAAATATACCGAGAAACATTTCAAAAAAACTTGTAAGAAATCTAATGGAGGGGAGGAAGATTACAATTCCATAGACAAAATATTTTAAGAAAATTTGATTGCAGAACTACGGTGAACTATTGAATCTAAAAAAAAGAACTAAACGAATGATCGAAACTATGATACTAATCTTGAAAAAGTAAAATTTTTAAAAATATTTCATCACGGCAATTAGCAGGAATAAGATGGGGATTTTGTTGTCTTTCCCAATGCAAACAATCGGTTTCCTATGAATTTTAGTCAATATTAGAATAGCATTGATTGTGTTTTTTGTAGACGGTCTAACGCAAAGCTTCGCCTGTCATTTTGAACTCTGATCCTTCGGAAAAGAAAATAGAGCTCTCTAGCCAATATGATACCATATCGTCCACTATTTAGTGATTGCTTTAACAATCGATTGATTTGTCCTGCTCGCGGTTTTAAATGCTGAGTGGAATCTTCCACGTGAAAACGTTCGGATGAAATATTAGTACCTAGGAATCGGCGAATAAACATAGAAACTACGAACGGGTAAATATAAGTGAGAAAAAGATCCAAGTCATTTTTATTTTAATTATGAGTTAAATTCCCAAGGTAAGGTTTGATCGAATTTATTATTCGAAAATGATTCTTATAAACTGCCGAGTCCATCGTACAATTTTTCTAGGAAAATAAACAAAGTATTTTAGCAAAGTTGTCCACGGACTAATATAGTGCTTAGAAGCATTGAGAAAACGTCAATTACATTGCGTTATGATACTAGACAGCCGATTAAGCAGAAAGCGGTAGATTCTTATGTAACAATAAGAGTACAAAAATAATAATTAAGACTCAGTCTATACCTCAACACCTTATACCCTAGCAATCATTTTGAGGTTAATTAAGCCATGGTAATTGTTCTCGCCCCCCCCCCCCCGGGTGCCGCATTTCGAATCCTGGTCATGGTAAAATTTTCAGAAGTATTTACATTTCCACTTGGGTCCCATGTGGAGATCACTACGAATGGGATACGCTCACTGTCGGATGGAAAGTTAATTTGTGGTCCTTTATTAACCTTTCGTTAAGATCAGAGTGATCCTGACCCCTAGACACTCACCAATCTTCGTTTCCCATTCCTTGAAAATCCCACATCCACCGAATTACACATCTTTAATGACGCAGATTAACTCAGACATTAGCCGCCGCCCTTCATAACTACTACAACCTGTATCATCTATTTATGATCTACCGAATAAGGGCTAAGAGGTTTAACATATTCCATGAATTCAATCAACCCCAAGTCACATCTTAGTCGCCCCATTCGCCCATCAACACAGTGCCTCTAGGTCAGGGCTGCCTGTCCAGCCCACGTGGAGGAAATTGAGAAGAAAGCATTAACAATAGGAAAGGGGTGAAGGGCAGGAAGGAGAGTTCTGGGAAAGGATTGCGCCCTTGGAATAAAATAAAAATTAGTGGGAGGATTCTGCGCCGGCCTTTCCCCTTGCCTTGACCCCCGGAAGGGTTGAACGATGTAATTGCTTCTGGAATAGAAAGAAAGATAGGTTGGGAACGAGGCGTTAGGAGCTGGTGGATGAGAGAGAGAGAGGAAGGTAAATAAATAGGAAAGGAAGGAAAGAGAGAGTGAGAGCAGGCGTTTCCGATTCCTATAAATTAGGAGATAGGCGTGGTGGGAAGTGGGCAGTAAAGATTGGCTGTAACACGAAAGGACGAGAAAATTTTAAAAGTCCACTTCGTGCGTTCCTGATATTATGCATATTGGTAAGTTGCATTGTTTTTTCTCACTCTTCCCAACGGAAAATGCGAATTCTTATTTACCTAATTATGAAGTAAATAGAATGAAATTAAATTTATACTTGTGATAGTATATTATGATAATTTAGAAACATGCCACATACTAATGGCGGGTGTATTGTTTTTCCTTCCGACGGAAGAATCCTGGAACTTTAGGTGAAACCACAAAAATATCAAATACTCTTGATTCTCTGTTAACACTGTAAAATCATCGGAAATCAAGTTATGGGACTGGGAACGGAACTTGTACCCCAACCGGTACAATGCTCAAAGTTATAATTCAATTATAACTGAACAGGCATAACAAACTCTTTGGTCGTTTGAAATTACGTTCATGAGAGCAAATGTTTAACCTTTTGACTGATTTATAAAATATGTATAGTTCATACAAGAAGTCACTTCAAATTTATCATTTATCAAGAAGAGCATTTAACTTTATTAATTTAAAAATTGGTATTAAAATGAATCACAAAGAAGGAAAATAATTTCATCATCATCATATATATCTAAGAAAGAGAGATTTGCCGGTTTTTTTTATAATATGAGTAAATCAGACGTCCCCATTCTATTTTATGTCACCTATATAACTAGTGAAATATCCAAATAGGTACACTTTGCATATTTTTACAGCTAATCAAAGTTGTATAATGTACTTATGTTTTGGTACTGCCAAATTCGACGCATAGGTGACATCATCAGATACCTTCTTTCCTACCAAGTATCCCCCATAGGCCGAAACCGGTAGTGCTACAGTATGTTTATAAATAAAATATCAAATTTCAGCCTAAAACCATTTTATTCATTAAATAACATATTAATACGCATTGTTTCTAATTCTTTTTGATTCTTAGCTTGTATGAAAAATTCTATTCCCTGATGCATACAATGGATACCATTAGGTTTTAGGCTTCAGGTAAACGCGATAAAAATTAATTCTTGTGGATAAGTGTTTAGAAAAATGACAAACTTAGCAATTTGCTTTGATTAATTTGATTGATCACATTTATCTTTAGGGCGTTTAATCTTTTATTGATGTTTTGACATTTAAATGAATAAATATCAAGCATGCAGTAAAATTTTGAAAAATGAATAGGTAATTAAAAAAGAAGGTATTTTTTATTTTTAAATACGTTTGGTGATCGTTGATTACTTTTCCAACATTTACTACGGGGCCATGACTGGTAAGAAGTGGTCTCTACAAAGTATATATTATATTGTACCATTGACAAGACATCAGATGATAATATAATTATTCATAGAAGTCATTAGAGCTAAATCTCACAATATCACCTTCGCAAAAGATCCTCCTAAGTATGATGAGTAACTTCCAACATGTCTTTTAGCTTCATCGTTACAGGAGTTCGTTACCACGTTCGGGCGTAAACTCCAATGAAATACAAATAACGCAAAAATAATGAACAATTGAAAAAAATTAGATGCATTATCGTAATGATAGTAACTCGCAATGGAATCGATCTAAGATAGGGACATCATACTGATGAGTTTCACCAATTATGGTAGGAAAGACTAACGATACTCCTGTCATCGGACACAGCGCATGATTTATTTAACCTTTGAGAGAGAGCATTTTTGTTTATTATTTTCGTTGTTAGTGATGGATTTCCTATATTAAATTATAGTGATGAATGTCTTAATATCTGAAGGGCTGTCGTGCAATAAAATAGATTGACATGACTCGGCATTTTGTAAAACGATGCATCTGATGCAGGTATATAACCGTGGGCAATAATGAATGAAATGGCATACCATACATAGCTTAAAACATTTAGAACTTAGGAAGCATTGCACGGATAGAGTTGGTAAATGTTTTGAAGACGCAATCAATAGTTTGAACCTTCCCTTTCGTACTGAGTACTCAGACAATCTGTGCAAAGAGGGCCGTACAAGCCAGCACGAACATACCATAGTTTACTTCATCTTACAGCAAATATTATGAGTTTAAGTTAATAATGAGCTCTCCAAGTTTAACGTATTATCAAAAAAAGGTTTTTTTATGTTTTTTGACAGATTTTACTTACTCATTACGAGTGCTGTGAATTAATTTACGAAATTTTCAGTGATATATTTAAGCTTTATCAGAAAATTGCAGAAGCAAAATGTATTACAATAAATGTTGAAGTATAGAAAGACGTCTCGGTAGCATAAATGATCAAAGTACTTCATCGAATATCGAAGAACCCGGGTTTGAAATCTAGTCAACGCGAAAGATTTTTTGACTTTTAAATTGTGACACTATAATATTGCAATCGAGCTCAATTTTCTTTTTTCGTGTCGTTTTGGTAAAAGGCCCGCGAAAATGAAAAAAAAAGATTTACCTTGAATACTCGCTGCATACATTCTGCCTATTTTAACCATTTTTATGATAATATCTGCTAATGTGTTTGATCCGAATTCAACTTTTAGACTAATGAGGGGCATGGACCTTGTGTGTGTGTGTGTGTGTGTTAAATGAGGAATGTGAAATATGAGGAACAAGAACCTCGATACCAATGAGTTTTATCAAAATTAACAGAACTTTTAAAATCTATCCTAATATAAATCTTTAAGCAGTGACACCTGATTGTAAGTAAATTAATAACTTAAATAATCATATCGTATGAAAATTATAACTTTGTAAACTTGTTACATTACTAATTTATAGATGAACTATTTTTCTTCAAATTTAACTTGAAACCTTATATTCTAGGAATATTCTGATTAATTTGGTTTATTGACATGGATCATTGTAGAATAAATTTGAGAGATACGCATATGCAAAATACAAACAAGTTCGAGGAAATACATTTCTGAAAGATTACTTTCTTAGGAAAAAGGTCCCGTTAAAATATACATCTAGTTTTGAAAAAAAATTACCAATATATTGTAGCGAAAAACAAGCGGCATTAGAGCTTATGTAACGTACCAGGTATTTTATATAAATATGATACGCTTTTTTACATTTATGGGCTACATAATAATATCTTGGAAGTTTTTTTGGTGAATTTCTTTGAAAAATTTAGGGCACAAAACATAAGCTTATGCTAAAAACCTACACACGCATATTCATCAGTTGAATAATACATGTGGCTTAGCATGGATATATTTAATCCAATACTTTTTCATGTTATTTCGTGTATACTTTAAAATTTACTTCGAAGATTCGACTGTTTAGAGAAAAACATAATTACGCAATTCTGTTTATAATTCAATGGATTAATTTCCAGATTCGGATTAGGCAAGGTGTTTTTACCCATGAAAAAGTGTGAACATGTATCGAATGAATGGATGAAAGCCTCCCATTGAATACATAAATGTTAAAATATATAACTATAATTTTTTCACAAAAAAATAGACTACGCTATAGGGACTTATGTTGGCTGGCTATATTTAAGCGCCATGAAGCCCCAATATTATTATTTTCAGTATCTGGAAATTTTTCAGTCACCGTTAACGAGAGAATTAAAAGTTACTGCTGCAGCTATCGAATCCTTGTTTTATAGAACTGATATCATGCACCCGACAAGTACACATAGGTAAGATTCATTGGTTACGAACTTTAATTCTTAAGAAAATTTACTTCTCCCTTGAAACTGCGACCTAAATATTGGTCCCAAAGATTCGTTTGATATACCTGGGTTGAGCACAACCCACACGAGCCTTAAGGCGAGTGACAAATCCACACAATAGGCCTATCAGTGGAACGTTATTTTTCCTGCGCCACCTGCAGTTTCCTAGAGAGATTCTGAAATATCACACAGCCTGGGTCCATATACGGTACCCGGAGTCACCCAGATTTGAACCATGGCCAGTAGGCGAACGGTCTACCCGCTACACTATTGCGCTCCCACTCGATTCATTACTAAACAACGTTCAGTATTAATTAGCAGGGGCTAGGACGCGTTATCTCATAACGGGAGAGAGTTGGAAATTTGATTCTAGGGATCCACACCAAGAATTAATAATGCATACTTTTCAATTGCTTTTCTTGGTGAAACAACTAGTTATACGAAAACATTTAATTTTTAAAAGTAAAAGGAGTTGTTATTTAGTTCAATATTTAAGAATAAATTGTAGCTAGACAAATTCATTAAATACTGTTTAATTGTTTATACAGAGTATCACTAAATTATACATTTATGTACAGGGACTATGTTGACGTAATTTCATGAGTAATAGGAAAACTCTTTTGTTTGCTTTCACTTGCGTTGGTAATTAAGCTTCGTATTTCTGCCCTTCTAAAAAGAAGTTATTTTAAGTGAATAATTACTGTGAAACTCTATTCAGTAGTAATAAACATTTATTTTTGCATGAATTATAGCAATGCAAATATATTTGAAAATAGGGAAATGATTACACATTAAATGAAATAAAAAGATACCTAGCAAGTAAACTTGAAAATTAACTTTTCACGCAAAACTGAATTTGGAATGAAAGGATTATCTTTTTCAGGTTGAGGAAAATCCCATCATATTAATGAATACAACTCCATGATAATTTTTAAATAGAACTTCCGAAGTTATGAAGAAAGTTAACATTTAAATTTTTAGACACAAATTAAAAAAAAGGCTAAACGGTAAATTCATCGTTTTGTCAGTACTTTCGATGCGTAAAATGTGAAAGTATTAAAGAGTGTAAGATGATTGAAAATAATCCTAAAAAGCTATAAATAAACATGTTCATAGCGGTCCTTTTTGTGATTTTTTTTTATAAGAAAAATCCTAGCTTTGCTGAACATTGAAAGTATGTTAAGGAAAATGTTGACCGGCGAGAAATGGTTTCCAATCTGCGGAATGATTGAGGCAAGAAAGAAGAATTCCCGAAATATGTTGTCCTAGTACTAACAGCCTAATAGCCTAATCACTCATTTTCAGCTAAATGACAAGTGCTACTCCATTGGGTGCTTGTGTGGGTCTCCTCTTGCCTCAGATGGAGAGGCCGAGCTGTGGATGGATAGGGGTAATTTGTTCCGTGCCCTGACACGCGGAGATAAAAAGTGATTTATTAACCGTCGCGATGCGATGAATCGAGACGTGCAAGTCATTCACTCCGGTGAAAATCCATGGACGAATCGTCCAAACAAGAACTGAGAAAACAAGTAAACTGTTTCGTTACCGTGCAATACTTGAGCGTAACAGACGTCCAACGAATTGCTCCCCCTTAGGCCCTCCCCACTGAACGCAGAGAGCCTTTGATGTTTGATGGGATGGAAAATGTAAAGATGTGGATTTTGTCATGGCCTTTTCCTTCACTCGGATTCTAATCCTCACTATAAGTTCAAAAGACACGCTCATTAAATACTCCCAAGGCAGTGTGACATATAATAGGAGAGAAATGATGCCACTGATAAAGCATTTTCTGATCCTCCCTTTGGCAAGGGGTTTCGTAATATAACTTTCATGCTCAACATTTTTCATTCCCTGTTATGTCCCATTCCACGGAATCGGACGGTTCAAGGTATAACTCCCTTGTATGTGTAATGAATCATGTTATACCATGTAACTCATTTGACGTGACTATATCAACTCAACTCAAATGATCATGTACGCATTTACTCAGGAAGGAGCTAAGTAGACATATTTGAGTGTTACAACTAATTGAAATATCTCTACTCATATTTCGTAAGGATACCATGAGAAAACTAGGTAATACTCTAATTTGGCGCGTGATTTTTACCGTTTTTCCATTAATCGTTGAAACAGGATGTTAGATGTAGATATGAGGCTTTTGAAATGTGGTTATGGGTGAGGATAAAACAGAGGATATCAGTAGAAAAGAAGACAAACGAAGAAGTATTAGCTATGGAGTGGGAGGAGAGAGGATTATGGTCAGAGATCCAAAGGAGACAAGAACGTAGGACGATGAGCATTTTGATTGCCGATGAGATGTGAAAGATTGTGATACAGGGGAGAACGTTAGGCAAACGAGGAATAGGTAGACAAAGTAAAGGAATTTTGAACGCATTAATGAAAAAACGGAAATCCGGAATTGAAAATGGTCTTTTGTTTTTTCAGGCGCCAGGTCGTATTTTTATAGGAGGGGAAAGAATTGTATAGTACCGTTTAAGCCCATACAAAACCTACCTTATATGGTAGAGTACATAGGAAGATTACAGTCCAATTTTTGCTCATTTTATCGGATTTATAACATGAAAATAACAAGAACAAGATTTTATAACCAAGCTAAAGACCTGTTCTGGTAGGAATCGAACCTATGACTTATCGGTTTACGGACGAGGTCGTTACGCCACCACAAACCTGAACCGGCATATCTGAGGATATAAGGTTATAATGAGTAAAATGGGTGTAGGTTCTATTGCCACATCCGTTAATGCTACTCGTGTATTAAATAAAACGAGCAACTAATACAAATGGGTATTATGATATGCGATAAAAATTCGATGGTTGGCTCCACCAACCATCGAAATTGGCTTCAAATGAAGTAATATACTATTTAATGACAGATACCTGTAAATAAAAAAAATTAACATCATGCTGTTATGCCGAACGCTATCTAATAATAAAAGATAGAAACCTGATATTTCGTTCAGAAACGCATAAAGTGAGTTTTCGTTGGATTCAGTGAACTTTATGAGTGAAGCATTCCATTCGGACAATAATTGGACAAAATTGGGAAATTTGGACAAAATTGATTTTCTGATACCAACCAACAATTGAAAAATAATTTTTGAATTTTATTTTATACACATTTCAACTGTGTTTTGACGGTTTGGAATGTAATGAAAAGCTGAAAAATGCATATTTAAATTTTACGAAATTTTTCGACGGATCACTTTTAAAAAACGAAAAAATATATATAAATATTGCATTTCACAGAATAGTACATTTAAACAAATTGTTATAATATATTCTTGAAGGAAATCCCATATTTCAGGAAGATTTCGTAGGTATTAATGAGTGGTGAAACGAACGAATATATTATTCCGTATTTAAGTTCTTTCTTTGCATTTAATACTTATATATTTCTCTATACATATATTATCACTATCATAGTTTTGTAATGCAACTCCGCAAAATTTCAGACTCAAACGGGTCTCAGGTAGATTTGGCATTAACTTAGAGAACATGGAAATCAGAAATAAAAAAATCTACAACGATAAGAAATTAGTATACCAATTGAAAATGTTCACAGGGAAAGATACGAGGCAAATGTACAAACACGGATGCAGATCGGTGAACATTTATTCTATCCTTTATTTGGCCGACTGGTAGTCGGCTCGTGTCTCGCTCGACCTGTCCGTCCGCCATTTCACAACCTCCGCCCGGCTACTCACCCGTCACCTCTCCGCTCACTTTCTCCGTTTCGCTTTCCCATTTCACTACTGCACTTCCATCATTCTCCTTCCGATCTCTTTTTGCCATCGCCCTCCATTAATCTCGGCGGAATAACGTTTCCATGATTACGGGTTGTGGGTCGGCAGGCGGACCGGATGGACTTCGTCGAGTGCGGGGGAGAGTGAAGTCGACGCTGCGAGAGGCAGCCGGTGTTCGGCTAGAAGGGGAGGCGTTATTGGGGGCTGCTGAATCGTCTGTGTGGTACCGGCTGGAAATGGGGAGTAAGGATGATATTTTTAATTGGGAAGACGGTAAAGGTAGGAGATGGACACACATGTGAGATTGTTAATAGTTTTCTATCCGGTATTTGCAAGTGCTTCACTTGCATGGCAGGTGTCTAAAATATGGAAGTTATGAGATAAATATGATATTAGATAAAATGGTTGCCAAACTAGCATACTCATTTTTACTATACTGAAAGAGGAACTATAATTATATCTATATCTTTAAATATGTATATTTATATATATAATTATATAATTGAAATACAATGCTCTTCGGGGACGCCCAAATATATATGAACATTCATTAATGCATTTAAATACAGACATATAAAGAATGGACACACAAGTTTCGGTATTTTAGTGTCCCAATACATTTTTATATGTATATTGAATCGCAGTAAACCGCAGAATATATCACTTTGGAGAGGAAAGAAGGCCATAGTATTAATCTCATTTGGTGGTCGTTAAAGTCGGGGAAAATTTCTTTTTTTTTAATATTATCACTGCATGATTCCCTTTTATATAGCCATCATCTCCCTCTAAATCCGTTTATAACGTTTAGATATTATTCCATTTTTCCTTTTCCTGCTGATCAGGATTTGTTTAAAATGATTCATAAGGTCAAACGAACGCGTGAAGGTGATGATTTCGTAAATGTAATTTATTAACTTTTTTCCCACTGATAGGAATATGCTCAAGAAAAATTAAGGTAAATATGACCATGAATATAATGTGTGTTAAGTTTTAGTGTACATTCAAACATATTCCGAAAACACAAAATGTTGTGTTTTCCAAACCAAACCCCAGCATAGATGTTTTGCGGTAAAACCTTAGTTTTTCCAATTATGGATTGCTCAGTGATGGCGGGAATGGCGATAAACGTTGGGAGCACTAAAATCCAATACTCCTGCTGCATCATCGGAAAAAATGATATGCAAGATAACGAGAGAGAAACCATCACCACGAGAGCAAAACGGGAAGAGCCTGCCCGTAGAAAGCCAAACAGAGGATCCTTGAGACGTTGATAATGGTTTTCAAATGGGGAAAAACATCATAAAATGCACTTATTCTCTGGGAATCGATTCCGAGAACACGGAGTTGGATGCCATTAAACTAAACACTTCATTGTTCGAAAACTCTTTTGGATTGTAGTACTGCACGTATTTCAATAGCGTGGATATTTTTTCAACAGGGAAAGAGACCAAAGCAGAGCTGTGTTCAGTAAACCCGTCATTTACTCCAGTCTTGGAATAATTTATTAAGAGTGCAGGAGGGAAATGGATAGAAGTAAATATCTATCGGAAATCGGTCCACGCTATCAACCGCATACCCTCAAGGAAAATACTTCTGGGGTCGGGAAAGGAAAAGAAATGAGGTGCTTTTTGATATGAAGCACTTAGAAGAGGTTGTCGATATTGGGAAAATGATCCATGCATGAAAATCTGGCTCAATTTAAAAAGTAGACCGTTTCCTTTAGTCATGTATATTAAACATAGGAAAAATTCAATAAATGAATGCAATGAACTCAACTTTTGAAGGTCCCAATTTGCAAGTGAATGTTTTTCTCAAATAATAGTGTCAACTAATACGTTGTTATGATATGGAAATATTAAAGACATATTTTCTAAACGAATATTTTATAATACATTTTTTGAAGCACTTTTCTTTTACTGAAACATGAACACAAAAAGAGAATGGTGATATTTTAGTAGTTCCAAGTGGAAGAGAAAGCTTAAATATTCTCCTTTTTCACAATTCGCCGGTAAATCCTACTAATTTATTGAGAATAGTACACGTATACATAGAGGTTACAAACGGAGGTTCCCTAGAGGCTACATAGGGATCAAAAACGAACTTGCAGAAACACGTCAAGCTTCATTCATTCCCACGCTCACGATACTCATGTATTCGTGGGATTCAACGTTGACAGCAACAGGGTTGCTACCACGAGCAGCCAAATTTAATCTACCTCATAAAGGTAAATGTTGAACGGTATTTAACTGTTATTAGGAGTACATATCGCTTGAAATTCCTTTTGTTTATCCCTAAATTATTTTCCTGTTCAATTCTTCGTAACCTCCACCTGCCTTCATGCTGTTTCACAATCTCCCTTCCTTCCACTTCCCCGATTACCTAACAACCCTTCTATTACGGCCTTTCACAAATGTCTTTACATTCCCTGTACATATTTTATCTGCCTTCCTCGAATTTCACTTAGCAACTTACTCTCTTCTCCCATCATCGCATTTAAAACTTCTCCGCTAAGTCTTCCTCTCTATTATACTCGGCTAACGGATTTATTAAATCTTGTCAGGCGTTGTTTTTCATGACGAACGCTCAAAAGTTTGATTCATCCACTCCCCGTTTTCTCACATCTCTTAGCCCTTACCCATGCAGTAGTCTCCGCCTGCTTTCATCCGACATTCGAATTATTTTCTTACCCTCACGCACCGCAAGGATTCAGAAATCTGTTGAAGGGCTGAGTCGGAGGAGGGTTGGGTGGGCTCGGGAGAGGAGACAGACATTAGGCGGTGGGCGGCTAGACCGTCGGCGGCGGCACTGAATCGAGACGGGGAGGAGTGGGATGAGTAGGGGGTGCTCTGGCGTTCGGGATGGCTCCACTTCCTCTCGCCCCATCCCTCTCCCTCCTCCTCCACCCCCCAACCGGTGGCGGCAATCCTGCCCCCTCCCCCGGCGACGGGTCACCCAAGTGGAAATCCTGGCTGGTTCTCTTGAAGGAGGAGGATGGGTAGGGAGAGTATGTATGTTAGGGAGGTGGGCGGAGGGGATGAGTGGAAGGCGTTGCTTGCAGTTTGGTCGGATGGCACGCGGGACGACCACCGCCGTCATTTGTTCGGCCAGGAGGCAGCTGAGCGTCACGCGCGTGCTCACCCGTTTCCCGTCTAGGCATCTTCCCTTCCCCCCATTCCCGCCCACATCCATACCCCGGCCTCGGATCCCAACTTTCTCCATCCCCCGGCCCCCTCCCCCCATCCCCACGTAACAATCACAAACCGTCCGTCGGTTGGGGGCAGAAAAAAACAAGGGGGGAGGGCAGGTGGGATTGAGAGAGAGAAGAATGGAGAGAGAACAGATCGGAGAGCGGTGGCAAAAAAACTAAGTACATTATTGTATTTACTACATAGTCGCATGTATTAACTACATATGCTCCTACCCGTATAAGGTCCCCTTATTTTGTGGTGCGATACGCATCAGGGAGTACAAGTCCGAATTCTTATCGCTCATCCCCTCCTTCCCACCCTCCATCCTCCAATCCTTTTTTCCCCTCTTCCATTAAAGCATCGACCGATTCTCCCCCCCGTGGCTTTTGTTTTCTCAGAAGGTTTCCGTTCGCTTTTCCACTACCCCGGCGTTCAGACATCCTTCCGCACCCCACGCTGAGTTGGTTTGCCTTCTGACTCCCTTCCTCTCTACACTCGAATAATGTCCTTGAAGACGTAGGTAAAATCTCTATCCAATCGTCACCTTGGCTCCAGAGATTGGCCGCGAAATCCAAGGGCTGCTGCGGCACGTTCATTCATCTCCTCGCGTGGGGAATGGCTACCTACCTATCTCGCTCGTGGAAATGCTGCAT
Source organism: Hetaerina americana (assembly GCF_022747635.1). Lineage (NCBI taxonomy): Eukaryota > Metazoa > Arthropoda > Insecta > Odonata > Calopterygidae > Hetaerina > Hetaerina americana. Next base: position 45,812,086 of record NW_027286070.1, read on the forward strand.
AACGACCGCTTCGGAGACTTTCTTGAGAGCGAATGACTCTCTCCACGCTGCAGCGAGCACGCCTCCGCAGCGGTGAATTTTATCGCGTGAGGAGGAGAGGAAAACACTCCAGCGGGCATATTATCGCTCGAGACTTTTAAAACAGCTTCGAAGTATGGGTAGAAGCAAGCAGATGTTGGTGGAAATAGAGTTGTTGTCTGTCGTCAGAGATCAAAGTGACGAATCACTTAGCGCTCGATGGCTCAAGAGTAGTGCTGTCTGCTTTTAAGATGTCCTTGACGAAATTAAATTCAGAAGGAAAGATGGCCGCTGCGCACAATATTCGCACTGAATCACTCATTTAATAAACTTGGAATGTTCACATTAAATTGAACAATACTGAACATAATGTGCGGCTATTTAAATTTTAAGTTCTCTTTAAAGAAGTTAGCAGCTGAATTGCATACAGTGAACCGTTACTGTCTCTAATCATAAGGATTATTTTACACGATTTTTTACTATAAAATTTGCCGTCAAAGTAAAAAAATACAATTAAATGGCAAATAAACAAGTACTCATATTTTATAATCCGGTGCAGATGCAGAGTGAAATCCGTCATGTACTTTAAGTTCTTTCTTGGTAAACCTAGTAAGTACATGTTCGTCACGATTGATAGACATTCTCGCTCGCAACTTTGATGAAAATCTTACCAGCGCATTTTCAATAGTGAATTAGTTTGATCACAGCGATTAAGCTAATTATGTTATACTTTTATATAGCATAAAAAATATTTCATCATTATAAAAAAGTAAATATTAATATTTCAAGTTTAATATGGTTGGACCTCACGTGAAATTGATCTCATAGTGTGAAACTCTCGTGTTTTAAAAATGTCCAGTAAACCTCGTCAAATTAAGGTGTATGGTAAAAAGTGTGAAATTAGAGTAAGTGATATCCTAATAGTAAAAATTCCATAAAAACATAGAAAAGGATGGAAAACATCTAAATAGGACGTGAAGGTAGGTCCCAAATACAATAACTTTAAGAAATTACAAGGAAAAAAAAAGAGAAAAAGAGTGAGCAGAGAACGTTAAATTGATTAAGGATCAGAAAATAGTGGTGGACATTGAGTAACGGGGGCAGATATCAGTCTCTCGGAAAAACAAACCTAAGTTGAACGAAATCAATATTAACGCGATGAAGCCCTAGCCCAAGAGAGTGGTATGGAATATCCCAGAGTAGGAGCACCTCTTGTGCTTCACGTAAAATTTTATTTACGGTCGCCTAGGGAATAGGAAAGTGAAAAAATTGTGAATGAATTGATAAATTACTTGGGAAAATGAATGGATTTTACGACTGGAAAAACGATATCATTCTCAAAAGGTGGGAGGGTTATACGTTGGAGGGCAGCGTACGGGTGATGGGTAAAACGGGAAGGGGGAAGCATAAAGTTTTTCATTCACTGGCGCAAATGCGCTGGGGGTGCAGTGTCGTGGGGTGTATGGGGAGGAGGGTGAGAAGTGTAGCCGATTGTTTGGGAGAATGAAGGAGAAAATGAGAGGAAGCGGGAAGAGTAATAAGGGGAAGACGCGGCGATTTAACCGAGTTGAATTTCCACTGGCATAAGGAGGAGACAACTTTTGCCCATGGCATGTTGGGAGGGAGCTTCCTTAAAATTGTCCCGTCACACAGAAGAGGACAGCCGCAATGCTCTTCCCCCCACGCCAGTTACCCCACGAGGAACCTTCAACGATAGGAGTGGAAGGAAGGGGGAAAAACATTATTTTCACGGATATTTCACCTAAATGTACGTACTCTTACATGTCCTTTTTACTGTCATTCTATTTTCCTCCACCATTTTCCACCATTTCCTCTCCAGGGTTACCATTAGGTCCCATTTCCCTCTCAAGACTTATATATTCCCTCTGTTCGTGATCGCGATGTACATCCGCGAGGAGAAATTTGTTGGTTTTACCCGCCTGACCTGGAATTAAAAGTACCTCCTTGAAATTTATAGACACACGAGTCTCCAGCATTCGAGCCTCGCAATAGTCATCACCGGCCCACCTCTCCGCTTCGTTTGCCCATTTTAAGGATAAGTCTGCCTCTTACTCCAAAGCACGTAAGACGTGAAACGAACGATATGAGAAGTCGGTGATTCCAACCTTCCAAGCTTATTCAAAGAACTGCGGGAGATGCCGTCACAGTTACTTTAAAGGAGTCATATGCTATTGTGAATGAAAATGAAGCCATGTCAAAGTGCAAAATTATTCAAATTTTCAAAGTTCACTGAAAAATTTAGAGTGTAAGAGACCAAGGTAGATTAACTGGTTCAAGCCTTCGGCTAAATATTGAGGGAACCGTGTTCGAGTCGCGATCAAGGCAAATCATTTTTACACCTTTGAAATTGCTTCAGTTTTTTCTCCCGCTTTTATGTTGGTCAAACAAATTTAATGAATGAATGCATCGATAAAATAGTAATTAAATACACTCCAGGGGAATGCAGAGGGTTCTCCGTTAGCGCACCTATCAATTTGTAAACTGGTGGTGATAGTTAAACGAACTTAGCGATATTTTTCGGAGGCGCTCATCAGATTTTTACACATTTATCCAGTCATAACTTGTTGGGTCAATTTCTACTTAACCTTCTTTCGTAGCTGTCTGCATTTTCAAGTGGAGGTCGATTCCAATACATTTATTGAAATGCAACAATTTCAGAGTGTAAAAATCATTCGCCTTGACTGGGATTCGAACCCAGATCCCTCAACATCCGGTCGAGTGCTTTAGCCACTTAAGCTACCGAGGCGTTCTCCCGCAGTTTCTTTGGAATTTGACATTTATTGAAATTGAGAATATCCATTCTGACGGTGTCACACATTATTTTATGGTGGGAATGATCGGCAATGAGCACCGAATTATCTTAAAGAAAAAAGAACATATTTAAACTAGTTTGCAGAATGCCAGCAAGCCAGACGCTTGATTATATGCAGGTAAGCCGCAATTTTCTTTGGCTCCTTCATTCCTTTGTTTCTCACGTAACTTCCATCTTGACGCCCGACCCTACGGACTAGCAATTCTCTTGTGCGTTGGGGAACAAATCCCGACAAAAAATGTGAAAGGAGAGCAAAAACTCGTTGTTCCAAGCGTAACTTTTGTGGTCCCCACTTGCATAGAATTGTGACACACTTGTTTATTCCACGTAAAATTTATTCAGTGACGACCTGGGGTTCAGAAGTAAAACGTCATCAAAGAGCACCAACACGTAAACTCAAAGATGACGTCGTGCATCAAAACTCGAATCGTCACAAAAATAAATTTTTCACGAGATGAACAAGTGCTTGCGTCTAAATTCAGGGCAAAACCCGTTGCTAAGCAACACAAAACACAATGAGAGGGCGAGTGAAGCCCTCAGCTCCACGGAATGTGTTTTTAAGTGCTCAAATGTGTCTGTGTGTGTGATGCGGGATATGAGAGTGCGGGAGGGAGGAGGGGGAGAATTTTAAGTTGCAGTACGAAGTAGACCCCGGAGGATTTTTCCGGGAGTTTGCTTCCGCCTTCTCCCACCCCACGCAGCACGCGGGCAAATATAGTGGAGATGGGGGAGGGGGCCTTCTGAAATCGCGTTTGCCTGAAGTAGAGTGGAACGCGATTATATATCCGCGCATGGGACGGCGGGATGGGATGAGTGCACGTAAAGCCGCGATGGTGAGCAGTTTGGAACGCGGAGGAAGCATTTTGCCTGCCTGTTTTCATTAACTAAAAACAACATTAATGCAAAGGACCGCCTTCGGCGAGGTTCGATTCTGAGGCTGGGAAATGGCGCTCTAGATGTTACTCCGGAGTTTTGGAAGGTTTAGAGGCTTCGGTGAAGTCGGTCAAAAACTGATTTTATTAAAAAAAAAGATTTAATTAAAAAATAAAAGGAGTTTTTTTCAATTAGTCAAGGTATATACCTGCATGTACGTATGTAGTTGATGGAATGAATATCTACCCCCTTACCATTGATCAAGGTGCCAAGTCGCAAGTAGCAGACCATCGGGACGGCTAAATCGATTCTATTTTTTTTATTCTGAGTCATTGAAATCATCAAAAGTGGTGCACGAGTCATCAGAAAAGACCATCATTGCTCTTATTAGCCCGTGGAGCACCATTCTGTGCAAAATTCTTGTGCCACATTTTGACTTAACATTCTTCTTTTAGAGACTGTTTTCATAAAGCTGATATAGAGCAATTTACTTCTGTTACGGTTGGAATAATCTGGTAAACATTTTAACAGTTGCTCTCATTACCACTCCCGGAAGTATCATGTTTACTCTTTGTAAAATAAGGTCTGAAAAAGTCAGAGATGATGGATTGTTTTTTTTTTTGGTGGAACTACTAAGTCACTGAAAATCTTGGAGGAGTTAAAGAATAAGAAGTGCACACAGAATGCTATATCATTATAGTTAAAAAAAATCATCCACTCAAACTTTTGTCGTTTATTATTAACTAATTTCTATCCTAACGATACGTGATAAGATTAAGGTAACATAAAATACGAGTAGTCGGTGCATACATACGTGGTACACAAATTGATCGACAAAACGAAGAATTGACTACCAGATGGGCTTTTATTTCCTGCGTGTTTTACAACGCTCTGAAAGTCATAACATATATTGTTCACGAGCAAAATAACTTATGCATAAAATGAGATACAAATGTAAACAAACGTCTTAGGTGAATAATGAACTCTAGACTGCATTCAGCTTCAAAATATTTAAATTATTTTGCAAAAATTCTTCGAAAATAAAACGAGAAACATAAATTAACATTAAAAATATTTTAAGCAATTGTAAAATATGCCACGTTACTTCCACAATTCTATGAAATATTTTATAAAAGACTTAAAGAAAGTTCTTTAGCTATTTTATGGAAAACTACGTAATTTTGGGAAAACAAGACTAAGATTGATGAAGAATACGTTTTTCCTGAGAAGGCCGGCACCGAGTCATCATAATCCATGAAAATCCTCCCTTAGAATTCACCGCGTCCATTAATTCCATCCATACTTTGAATTTCCCATAAATAGTGCCGCTATAAATCTGCAGATATAGTTTTCCAGGTTTCGATGGTTTTTCGTTCATGAATTTATTCAGTTTCTTTCAGTTAGTCCTCTCCTGCGTATCACATCCTTGGCACTAGCCTTTCTCTTGTTCTCGAATTCCGGATTTCCCCATACGTACTAGTACTCCCTCTCCTGCAGAATCACCTCAGCAATCAATTTCAATAAGAAAAAATACCCTCCTTTGGATCTCATTTGCTCTCGAATCTCTTTCAAATCCGAACTAAACGGTCTCTGAATCTCCCTATTGCATTGTATTCTGTGATTTTCTCTCACCAAAATTCCTCGATTCTAAACATTAACTGAGAATTTTTCAGCTTGGTTAAGAATATTTTATGTTATTATAAGTTTTTAAAAATTAATTTTAAAAAATCCAAGCCTTTCTTATTTCGGCTGTTTTCTACACCTGAAAACCCGTATAACAGAATAAAACCACATGCAAAACTGACAAATACATGATAATTTACACCCACACAGATGTATATATTCCAACAAAACCCATTTTAATTTACACGCATGCAAATACATATACTACCAACTAACATACAAATACAAATGCACCTACGAACTAACCTCATGTCCACGCAGCGTTTAATCTTTTCCTCATTTATAAATCGATCGTCTTTCCTGTTAATATAATGATTTTGAATTCTTACCATTATGATTCCTGGTTGTCCTAGGACGAATATTTGTATCTGCATGTACTTAAGCGTATCTCCTTTGTCTTATCTTTTAACCACCTCTAAACAAATTTTCTCACGCATTGAACCATTTCGTTCTACGTACTTATTCTTTGAACCCAGAAACAATAGATGCCAATAATCCAAAGACCAAACACGAATGTTATGATTTGTAACTATCACGACTCGGACTGCGGAAAGGTATCTTTAAAAAAAATATCTTGAAAAAGTCTCGAGTGGTTCCGCTCGAGAAATAATTGGCAAATCCGTACGGAGAATAATGCGGCGAGAGCGGAAACGGTCCTCTTTGTTTTCTTGAACCAGTGGTGAGGCGCAGGGGAGGAAGAGTGAAAAGAAAAATTGCTCGATTTCGCAGGAGGACGTTCCTTTTCCAAGGAAAACTTTTGGCCGCCCTAGAAGGATTAGAGGGAGAAGTGGTGTGTGGGGTTGGTGGAGAGGAAGGTGGGGGGAAGTCCGCGGAAGGAACGGAGAAGCTATTTGAAAGGACGGGAGTAAGGAGAAGGATGGGAAAGAGAAAGAGCGAGAGAGAAAGAGAGGGATTGGAATTTTTGGGGGGTTAAGAGGGAGGGAGAAAAATTAAAACTCTGGCAACGGGGGGTGATGGTGCGGGGTAACGAAAATGTAGATATAATACCCAAAGGGTGATGCCCATGCAGTTAATCTCGTTTTCGCTAAGCACTTACTTTGAATACTTGGAAAGATATAACGTGATGCACATATGAAATGAGAGTTTGTGATTTAATTACAACACTTTTCATTTTCCCTTGTCATTTCTAAATTGTAAATGGTTGGCCTTTGGAGGCAGAAATTATGAAGAATTGGAGAAGAGTTTATTGTAGTGAGAGTCTAAGAAATATAGGCGAGTACGGTCTATAGATCATCCTAAACCTATCTTAAATGGCAGAATATTTTTACTTGATAGTAAAGCAAACGGTAGACCACCAAATAGAAAATTAATAAGCAATTGATTCAGTATCGTTATCAAAGAGATTTATTTAAATTAGCTATATTTTAACGTACCGCATTCAATCTTTAATAGTTTGATATTTTAATTCAAATCTAGAGAATGAATTTCTATAATATGCATTATCAGATGAAAAGATTTTTCGTGTCTTATTAGTTAGTACTTATGAGTAGAGTACGTAGTGTGTGTGTAATATACAGAAGCCCACCCTAAGTAGGTAGACAACTATTATTAAAAATGATTTGCATTATTTATGATAAAACCTGACTGAACGGTTTCTTTTGGTAGGCATTCATTTTTTCCTGTTTGCACCCAGAAAATATCGTGGAGAAATATAATTCCTTAAATAAACATAGCAGGTAAGCAATTAATTTATTTATTTATTATGCACTAATTAATGTTTTCAAAATTTGTTACGAGAAAAATAGATAAATATAAAGCGAGGAGTTTTAGTTAATCAATTACAGCATATCTTCTGTTGAAAATTTAACAAAAATTCAATGTTTTAACCTAACCACCCTAGAGTGAATGTTCTCCAACGATTGAATGAATGAACAAGACATATTTTGAAGAAATGTTTTGGATAAAAAGCAGCATAAAATATACGAAACTTTTCTAATGAATGCTATATACATTACAACTACCAGAGAACCTAATTTGATCATAACCTCACGGATGAAGGAATCAAAATAAAAGTACATATAGGCGCAAATTCAGTCGGAATTTTCTAATGTGCACAGGTGTCGAGGAGTATAACGGATTGAATGTTGGATTACTCCCTCCCGGCTGTGGAGGGCCTCGGGAGAAAGGGAAGGGGACGGAGGGAGAGATTGCCGAGGAAGGATGAAGAGGAGGCGGAGAAGGGCAAAGGAATGACTTGAGGGAGGCGGAAGAGGGAGAGGCGATTGGGTGGGGAAGCAAAAGGGGGAGGGAGGGAGGTGAGTGCTCGAGAGGAAGGGTGTATGGGGAGCAATTTTGAATGACGAGTTGTTGTTGTTGCGAGGGATGAAGACGGAGGCGAGTGAGGAGGAATTGCTTGCTCACCGAGAGCGAATTATAAGGATATGGATGTCAAATGGAACTAAATCAATCATAAGACCTCTGTCACTCCTGCAGAATTTATGGATCGCCTAATGTCTATTAAAATCCTGATTGTCAAATGCTCCAAAGGGCCCCGTGGCACGCCGGGTGCCACATATTCCCGGTCGATGCTGTGGGAGGGAGCCGGCGAAATGGAGGGGGAGGGATAGGTGAAATGGATCGATGGCAGCGGGCGGTGGGATATGAGCTTGGGAAACCATTGAACAAACCCTTAACAACATGAAACATACGTGCGAGCACCTTCAGCATATAAAATATTTCGGGAGGGTCGTGATCGATTTTATTATCCACGCCGATGCTCGGATCAATGAAATGAAATTTTATATTTCATTTTTAAATTGTTCTCACACTCCTAGATTAACTAGATACCACAAAACTAACCTACAAAATCATAACTAACTCAAGGTTTACACTCGGCGTGTGGTGGTGAGGGACAAAACAAACCCTATTTCCTTTTAAAGTATCCGTAAATGGGAAACAAGTAACGGCTCGGTGTGTGCTTGTGACAAGAAGACAAAAGTTGGGACGCCTCTGGGTCTACCATGATAAAAAGTTCCAATGTCTAAAGTAAGGTAGTAGTGATTTCATCCGAGTATCCAGAGGAGAATTTATGTTATTGCTGATAGTTAAGCTATCGCTTTTACGTTGGTGTAAGGTAAAACAACACACAAAGCAAATCCATGCAACAAGCAGCTAAAGGTACATACAAAAAAGTAAATACTTTGTTTTACCTTAAATTCCATCTTTGATTTTCTGTATGCTGGCTAAATTTTTTCATGAAGAGAGATTCAAAAAAAGTTTATAAGATTTCGATGACCGCTAGCTGAAACTTTAAAGAAACTAAGTGAAGCAAATAAATATCAGGTTTCCCAAAATTATAAAAAGAATTAGGATATCGATTGGAAGTTTATTCACTTGGAAAATTCTTGTTTTGTGAAATTTCAATTATATGATCACTACGCATTTTCAGGGATAAACAAAAAAAAGGTTTTAGACGGGTAAAGTACATATTTTAATCCTACAAAATGATACCCCAGAAACGGGTAGACAGTGATTAGTCCGATGTTACAGAATCATGTTGACAGTAACCTCCAAAGGAAAATGAAACATTGATACCTTACTGTTGAGCTATTTTTTCGGGGCGTGTACTACATGCAAGGACGGAAACGTTTGTGAGCCCTGGCCAGGACGAAATGAGAGCCAGTCTATCCGACTGGGATTAATCGTCTAGGGGTGACATAAATGGAGGATCTCCTGTGAGACAGCGCGTTCACAGCTGAGAGATGAGGAAACGAAGCTAGGAACAGAGGGGGGGTTGGAATTTAATTCCCTTGCAGGGAAGGGAGTGGGTGCCCGACCGGCGTTCTCTGGGGAGAGGGATTGTCGTGAGGACGCAGCGGGGATCAAGGACGAGTTGGACAAGGAACATTAGAGGGATAAAGGATGGATTACATGATAAGGTGATGCGCAATACCAGTGCTACGTAGAGACTAGATACTTCAAAACGATACTGTGGCTATTGAAGAAATTGACAACTACAGGATCGTTAACAAATTCAATCGGTAGATCAAACCAGAGTGATAAAATAAGATAGATAGATAGACACTGATAGGCAAAGGTACTTACGGGTATTATCTCGAAAAAACAGTCGTAATAAATTCATAACCAAGCATCCCACTATTTTAATTAAAAAGCCATAGGATAATGATTTTTTCGAGCAATGGGCACCCGCAGGTGTATATACACATTAATATAAAATACATAAAAATATATATATATATATGTATTTATTTATTTCTATATTTATGATATATATATATATATATATATATATATGACTATTAGGAAATCTACCGGTTGTTAGGTTTTGTGATGGACTAGCTACTAAATAAATATTTTTTGACTCCTAACTAAACACAAAATCCAGTATCCTACTCTACATCAGGTCCCTCTTCACCTCTGAGTACCTTCTTCCTCCCTTCATCCCATCCATTGTTCCTTCCCTTTCCTCGTTTGCCTAACATTCTCCCCTCTATTACAGTCTTCAACATCCCACTGCCGGTCAATACCCCCTTCATCCACTTTTCCTGCCTCCATAGGATTTCTCCCAACAAACCCCTCTCTTCGCCCACCATACCAAGTACTTCCTCATTTGTTTTCTTCTCTGTCCATTTCACCTTCTCCATTCTTCTCCACACCCACATTTCAAAAGCCTCCAGTCTACGTCTATCCTCCTGCTTCAATGACCACGTTTCCGCCCCGTTCATAGCTACGCTCCATATCAAGGTTTTTAAGATTCTTTTCTTTATATTCTTACTCAACGTCCCTGTCATCAACTCTCTCCTCCTTGTAAAAGCCTATTTGCCTAGCGCAATTCTTCTCCTTACGTCCCTACTACTTTGACTGTGTTGATCCAAAATACTTCCGAGATACGTTGCGTAAACTGTTCTACCTGCTCTAGTTTTTGCCCTCAAATTTTATTTTTTAGCTTAATCTAATGATTTCTGGATTATGGCACACTATTTGTTTAAGTTCATTGATTTTTATTCCATATCTTTCGCACTGAATTTCCAATTCACTGCCCAATGTTTGCAACCCCTTGGCCGACTGATATACTAAAGCTGGGTCATCAGCAAACATTACTGAATTTACGAATTCTCCGCCCACTTTCATTCCTACCTCCAGTTCTTCCCATGACTCTTTATAATGTCCTCGACATATTCGTAGAACAACACCGGTGATAATGGGAAACCCTGCCTTTCATCTCTTCCTAACACTGCCCGACTGGACTTTCCGTCCCCCACTCGCACGTGAGCAGTCTGAGACATGTACAGGTTGCGGATTAGCCTTCTGTCCCTCGAATCTATCCCTATTTTCTGCAATATTCTCATTAGTTTTTTTCCAATTCATTCTATCACACGCCTTTTCAAAATCTATGAAACAGGCAAATACCTCCTGATTGTATTGTGTATTTCTCTCGATTAGTGATCTCATTACTGCAAATCATCACGCTGGTCTCTACCCTTCCTAAACCCAAACTGATCAACCCCAAGCATTCATTCTGAGATCCACTATAGCTGCTGGGAAATCAAACATTTTTTTGCAGTTCCCACTTGATGCAGGCTATAACTTTTTCATAACTAAACAGGAGCTAACACCGATTTCACCAAGTCTTAAGGTGAGATTCCTTCCTCATATTTGCTAAGAATCAGGCCATATAGTCTCTAACTCCCGCATAAACATGTCTAACCTTTTGAAATGAAATGAAATAATTTACTTTGTAATTCCACACATTTTATTTAAAAAAATACGGCCCAGGTTTCGACTTTGGACGTCATCATCAGGTGGTCCTCATAGAAGCACACTGGCTGTATATACCTTCTGATCAAGGGAGGGGGGTTGGTCAGAGAGGGGGGTTGGTCAGAGAGGGGGGTTGGAGGGGTAAAAAGGTTACAATGTAGCTAGGAAGAAAATAGAATTACATCTTTTGACTTAGAAGAGTTGTAGGTCTAGGAGTGGGGAGTGGTAGGGATACTAAATTTCGTTGGCAAATTCATCTATCCAACGGACACATTTCAAAATTTCTAACTGCTCCAAAGCAGCTCCAAAGCTTTATTTTCAAAATGAATCATTTTTGTCACAAAGTCACTTTTGTGGTCACTGCGTGCTACGTGCTACGTGAAAATTATGGTTCCACGATAATCCACGTTTTCGACTTGCCCATTTATATTGATCTAAATAGCAGGTGAAATGTAATGACTTCTATAAAAATATTTCTATTATTTACTATTTTTCCAATAATAAGGAGTTTATTAATAATTACTGAAAATTCATATACATTGCTGTGTTCTCAAGAAGTATCTCCGCTTGGTATAAATCCCTTTGCTCTCCTCATTTCCTTTTCCATATCCTGAGACTTTCTACTTCCTTTCATACCGTGGAAAATATGTATAATACACCAAATCTTTTCTTTCCCTCTCACTTCCTTGCAAACCTTACATCACGGCCTAGAGCATATCATCAGCTGTCCTTATCTCCTCCTTCTGCTATTAATCCCTTCTCGGGATTCACCCCAACATCATCCTCTTTTCCCCAACCTTATCTAACACTTCCTCGCTTGTCTCCCCCGGCTCTCCTGCTATTTTCTCCAAGCATACACACACCGGGTAGATGATCCCGTGCCGTCATAACCTCGATATTTTAAACTGGCATCGAGGATCTATATTGGATATGAGGAACCGAACGGCCGTGGTTAAAAATGGAATGGGGAACGGAAGAGAGGGGTTCGAACGGGGGCGTTGGGCAGGAGATGCGATCGGAAAGAGCAGAGAAACGAGCGGTCTATGAAGAGGGTAGCAAAATGGTGATTATCATGTTGGCGATTGAATGATTGATAGAGGACGCGGAGGGTATCGGGGGCTAAAGGACACTTCCTTCTTCCTCTCTCCCTCCTACTCCCTTATTAACTTCCCGCTGCAGAGACAATCTTCCAGTACCTTTAGAAACGCTTAAAAAACCATTATCATCCTATCCCCGAGAGAGTTTATTATGTTCTCTGCAGCGGGGACGTGTGTGTGTGTGTTTGGGTGCGAGTGTGCGAAAGGAAGAGCTAGAAAAAGATGTCTTATCAGATTGTAAACTTCTTTCAAATTAACTCTGCTATATATCTGGTCACACGCGAATGCTCATATGATCTTTACTACGAAGCCCCAGATACAAATAATCTGATTTAAAGAAAATTCCTTTCATCTTCTTCGCAGTTTGTTTTTTTACAGTATTTTTTCATCGCCCTGCAAGCTACCACTAAGGTTTGTGGCAGGGGATGGATACACACCAAACGAGTTTTGACCTTAAATACTTTTTCCCCGACTGAGATCGGACAATTTATTTTGATCCCTTATCATTTGTGGGAGAAACGATTTCTTAACTCTATCAGTTCTATACTTAATATCTCTAATCTTATGGACGTGATCTCGCCTGCAAATATTTAATCGAGTCTACACTTTCAATATCCGTGTTTCCGATGCAGTAGGGCTCGGGAAGGAAATTCTCTTTTCCAAAAATGCTTCACTACGTTAACTTTTAAGTTTAATTCTAAATGCCAAGTGTCCTCAACCTTGTGTAACATTTAGGTCATCTGCTAAAGCTGCTTTATCCTTATTACCGATATTTCTGTAAGCCACTGCATCGTCGGCAAATTCACCTATCTTACTAGAGACTTAGGAGTTAATGGCGTTAACGTAAAGGATGAATAAGAGAGGTCCGACAACACTTTCCTGGGGAACATCCGACTTCTTCTTAGATACCATTCCATTGTTACCGCTTTTTGGGAATGGATATTCAATCAATGCTCTTCCGCAATCGGATTGGTTGCGTATGCAATTAGTCCTCCTAATTGAATTTCCAAGCGTACGAATAGATTTCGATTTCTTTTAAATTTTAAGGGCATTCACCAAATTGCGAACAATAAAAGCGAAACCAAAATGAGATGAAAGAAATTCTTTATATATATTCATTTGTTATAAATGTCACGAATATCAAGAGTATGTACAAAATATTTTCAGGAAGAATCATTTATTTAAAAATGAAAAGGACACTGAAGTTCTATTTGGTAAAAATTAACCCTGAATCTATGGAATTCATTAGTAGAAAACCGATTAATAGTGCATGGAGATAAATTGCTTCCAATCTTGTGTTAATTTTAGGCACCCTTGAGCTAAGTTCGGGGGTGAGTTTTAGCCGCACCTTTCCAAGATAATCTATGGGTTATTATATAAAAAGCGTTTATAATTAAGATGGGCGAATTATTGACAGAATAATACTTATATTAACTATGAGTGATGCGCCAACGGAAATTAAAGAAATACCTATACAGCAAAAGAAATTTCAAACTATCTTCCAAACAAAACCTGTTAAAGGTAGATAGATATGAGGATATGTACACCTTGCGCACTCTACCTGGAAGCCTACCGAACTAATGCAATTTTAATAATTAAAATGAAGGAAGAAACACTTATTGAAATCAATAGCCAACTTTGAATAAGAGGTGAAAGAGGGGTTGAAGCTAACCAATTGTTACCAGAAGAGAGAAAACACCTTAGAAGATAAGTGAATTGGGATCGAGGATTATGGGGAAGGATTTTATAATATTATATCAATCTTGAATGAAAAAAAATGGGATTCCCATCGTCCTCTTTGGTTTAAGTTCTGATACTTCGGTTCTTTGATATAATTCTACAACACAAAAACAGTCGGAGGCGTTTCCCAGATGCAAGTTAAAAGCAGAGCCTCCCTTCTTAGGCTTCCGTGACTGTGATTGTAATAACATGGTCGCAAAGCAAGTTCGGAGTTTTGGCCAACGGTCCCCCAGCTTACTTAGTTCCTAATTTCTCACACGAGACATTTACTGCGCCCTACTTTATTTTAGGAACCAATTTATAAACGTCAAGTGTCGCCAAAAGACGCCGCCTCCGCCGCTTCAGAAAAGTCCGCCTGAGTTTCCAGTTGTTGTGTGAGGCGCTCGGGGAGGTGGGAAAAGGGCAGGCCTTGTCTCGGCCGCGCGTGTTCAGTGAAAGAAAGGTGGGATTAAACGGAGTTCGGAACATGGAACGAAACGACCAATAAGAGCGCCTTTCGAGCAAACAATGGGATCGGGAGAGACGTAGTGCAGGAAGTGGGAAGGGGGGGGTGTTCGGTGAAGCGGGGTTTGTGTGAGGGCCGAGGGAAGTTTTGCAAGTGACGGGAGAATTTCCACCGGAGATTGCCGAAAAACTATTCCAAAGCACGGCAATCTAATGATGGACAAAAATCAGCACTCACGTTGTGGACAAATAGTGATCTTAAGCTTACCATTAGGTATCTGCACGCTTCAGTATCAGGAGTTGGGCAAACACGGTCGTCCGGTCTCTATCGACTATTTCCGACTTTGAAGAAGCTAGAACCAATCTTATATTTAGCGGAGAGAATCTCATTAGATACAGACCACGAAAATGCAGTAAAAACCTAATATTTATTTGCTTTATATACTCACCCATATTAATATATTTCGTGTGCAAATATCTAAGGTAATATATAATATCCGTTTGTGTGGCCTCAATTTTAGGATTGGCGATAGAATTTCTCACTAATAGAGTTTATTATGTAGGAGGCTTCTAAGTTCTTAGAAATTGCTGTCTTTATGATTGCATACAACCGCAAGAATGGTGTGTGTCATTGAACTGAGCGCGAATAAAACTGATTACTTGGAACACACTTTCAAAGCCACAGAAATCTACAAAGAATCAATAAAGATATGTTTATTCACCAACATAGTTGAAGTTATGTGTGAAGAAAATAAACCCTATCGACCACTTGACAAAGTGGAATTTTTTTAGTCTAATGATAACTCAGAAAGATAGAAAATATAAATTCAACCCAATACACTTTTTAGACTTCTACTAGTAATGATGTTTTAGTTTTTTAGTTTGCATGTGCTAAATGGGTAAAAAATGACAATTTTTGGGAAAAAACCTTTTATGAACCTTTGTTCATCGATTGCCTACTTGTTTTACTCTCAATTCCTTAGCATTATGATACAGATAGCAGAAAATATCAGAAAGTTAAGTTTAAGAGATTTAATTGCTTATTAGTTACCAATTCACTATCGAGAAAAATTACATTTATGTGAGTAGAAGTGCTTAAATATATTCACCCCCCACACCCGAGTAATTGTCACAGAATACATATTCCTTGTAAATGCTCAAGAGGTAATAAATGTAAATTGAATAATTCAGGTGGTGTAATCCTTTTATGAATAAATTTTCCATGGGGTTGGAAACCAGATTTTTTATGCGAAACGAAGGTATTTTTAACAAACAATAGAATTCTTAATGTCACCCAACGGTATCAAAGGAGAGATTTTAAATCTAAGTTATTCTTAGCGTGTAGTATTAATTATTTAGTTTTTTCAGCATCAATGAAATTTCGCAATTTAGCTGGTTTAAAAAAATGTTTGCAACAGAGTAAACCTTTTCAGGCACCTTCCAATTTTCAACGAATTACATCGTGCATGGCAATCTCCACCAAGGGAATGATTGTGTGTCCTAAATAATAATGATGTTGCACAATTTTAAGAAATTCACTTCATACCATTGAACATAGTGGAACAAAATGTAAAAAACACTATTATAGGGTTAATTTATTACGACTAAATAGTTAAGTTACTACGAATAAAACGCAAAAAATGTGGTATAGAAATTCATTCGTCGATATTCGTAGAAGTTAGAACACACGAGAATCCTAATGTGAAAGTGGAAAGCAGAAATGGCGAGTTGTATAATTTTATAAACCATTAAATATGAAAACATCCGAGGACCTTGGTGCTCTCATAATTTGTACTCATAGCACGGAGATACCTTCGTGGAATCTCAAATCCCAACGCCCCCAGCGTGTATCAATGGTATCTTAGATGGTAGGGTTTCTCAAAGATTTGACGATGCTAAGGTGGCTTTCGGGTGCTGCTGCGTATGGGACATTATGCGGCTCAACGCTTCTCTCGCATTTCAGCGAGAATCTTTTCTTTCTGTAGTCACTCGCTGCAGCGCGAGAGAAACGTTGGTCTCAAGTTCTAAACACAATAACACTTGAAAGCTTCCCTAACATGCACCTTTGATGTTAGTGAGCCGCAAACTGTGTTAGGGTTTAGTTAAAAAAATGGGTTCAACATTGCATCATTATAATTTACGAGGGTCATCCGGAAAGTAGTACCCGTTCGTGAAATAAAAAGACAAAAGTAAATATTAACAAACATAAAAAATTTATTTGAAAGAGGATACTTTAAACTACTTCTCAACATAATCTCCAAGCAAATTAAGGCATTTGTCATAACGTGTGACAAGTTTCTGTATTCCTGCTGCATAGTCCTTCGCCGCCAGCTCATTGAGATACGCGAGGGACCCATCTTGCACAAATTTTTGCATAATGCAGATGGTGTTTAACAATTTCATGAACAATTGTTCGAGAAACATTGGGAAAATGCTCACAGATGTCATCAATTGTGACGCGCCGATCGTTCCTCACGAATTCGTCAACTGAGCTCACCAGTTGGTCTGTAATGACAGACGGTCTCTCCGAACGCTCATCGTCGTGTGTGTTCCCCCTCCCCATGTTGAAGTTGCGACACCACCGCCGAACAGACGACTCGTCCATTACATTGTCTCCATACACCTCCTTTAATTGGCGATGAATATCACATGGGCGAACGTTTCTTGCATTGAGGAATTTAATCACTGCCCTCACTTCACAACTGGCGGCGTTCTCAATTTTTTTAAACATTGTAAACAATCACAGAAACAACACAGGCAATGCTAGCGTCACGCAACTTGGCTCAGAGAAGGCAGACAAGCCACTGAAGCTATCTGACCTCGTCCAGCGGCTACTCGCGTCGTCAGCACTTCATGCGGTACGAACGGGTACTACTTTCCGGATGACCCTCGTAATATTAAAAAGTATATGAATCAACATCTTCCGTTTCTAATAATTTCAGAAAATATAAGGTTTAACTGAGCTGGAAAACGATGAGAAAATTAACTAATATGATACTAATTACCCCATTCAATTTTTGCATATTTTTGACCAATGCTGACAGGAAGATTATTTTTCATAGAGCGATCAACAATTGTACGTACGGTAAGAGTTAATACTTTGCCGCCATATTCAGTTATACCTTCATTTTCAATGAAAAACCTCAGGCAATCATATTCAGAAATATTCAACGGCCAAGTTTAAGTGATCTGATAAAAATCACGGCGGAAATTTAAAAAAATATTGGTGGCTGTATACTTTCATTTTATTTTCAAACTGGAAACGATTGATTTAAAAGTATTTCTTGTAGTGCCACAGTAAACAGCAACCCGTTTCTTTTGCATCAAATAATAAAAATAAATTGTAATTCCATTCAAAAGCAGTTCTAACAATTCATATTCCACTCCCGTTCAAAATTTCTCTTCCAAAGAACTACTCGTATATGGTTTGCCATTCAATGCTATGATTCTATTTCCAATTCAATAATTTTTCAAATTAAGAATAAAACTGTTGAAATGCATATGATACGTGCTCTCTATGCATTTATTCACATCTTCTATGTTTTCGTTTTCACCCCAAATTGCCCAAATGACCCCCTGGATTAAACTATCGCTTTCTGGTTCAGTTGTGCATTTAGAAAAAAAAATCTTTAACATGATTGCTGACAATGACTTTTAAAAGATACGCATTTTAGATGTCAATCAAATGTAGTCGATTTTATTCCGCGCATGAGAACTAGAACGCATGTATAACAAAGGCCGCTTTTACCATTTTTCACACTCGGCAATTTTTTTTACGTTACGAACTGAATTTGAAATTTATTTCCGGCACGCATAATTTGAGAGGACCCTTGCATTTATATTTTATTGTGCACTTAACCGTACCGCATTCTATTCACGGTTGCCTAGAGGTCAATAATGATTCCTTGGGCATCAATATGTATAGTGGGCGATTTCATGCCACGTGAAACATTTTATGCATGGTTATTAAATAAAATCCTATTATACGCCCCCTCTATTTAATAAATCCCTATGATAAATATGCGGTTCAGGAAAGCAAATAATTGCTATCGCATGGTGTAGTCCAGTGAAATTATTCAATACACTTTTAGGGAATACAGGATGACGAGTGTAATTTTTAGTTCCCAAAAAAAATATTATAATATTTTACGTACATACTTTTATGGCATTTACCCCTTCCCATTTCAAACTTTTTACGGCCCGTATTTTTCCCCGTCGTCTTTTAATATTTTAATTTATTAACGGCCCGCGGACGACAAACTAATCACTGACGTGCAATTTCAGTGTAAGGTCGGAAAAATTGAAACCATTTATAAAAACTCCTGCCATGGGCATTAATTTTGATATTTTTAGGAAATCGTACAAGGTTTTTTGGGTGTAGGTGATTGGATGCCAGCAATAAAAATTCAGCAGTAAATTAACCAATAAATTTTACTGGACAAGTGAAAAAAATTCAATAACATAGCCATCCTGCTAGAAAAAAAACTAAATTAAAGATTCCGTCTTAGGTGGACTAAGTTCTATATATATACAATCCTCTGGCGTTTGAGTTTAAAGATTAGCTGTGTGTGTTTGTGTAAATATAAATGTATATATATATATATATATATATATATATATATATATATATACACACACACACATACATATATATATAGACACACACGCACACGTATATTATATATATGTTTATTTTACATATGTAATTATCAAGTCATGGCTTATGTTACTGTATTACTTTTAAAAAAAAGATCCAATAGACACCACTTTTTGGTCTGAGAGAGGAATTTGGAGGGAATAAATGAAGATATTGAATAATGATCGCACTATTGCCTATCACCTATCTTAATATTTGACACCCTGTGAGGATTTTTATAAACCAACTTAAACATTTCATGCATCGTTATGCGTAAATCTGTCTCCTATGCATTCCAAATCTATTACGACTAACCTTCGGAGTCATGTCAATCTAAGAAGCATATTCTAATACTCACAAATGCGATTATCCTTAAAAAGCGGAAGTATGTACAACAATGCATGTAGTAATGTAATTCTGTATCATAAAAATGTGTGCAACACTTGTTTTAACAATATCATTCTACACTGCATAAGTATATTGATGATAACTTTTACTGTAGTTTAAATTAAACTTAGATTTGGAAGTGTATTAAGTTCAACATTTGTTTCGCATTGTCATTGCGAATTGTATACGCCCTTTTGTGCCATTCTTGAAGCTTTGCGTAAGTGGCACGTGGTATGATATCCAAATTTTCCGTTGAAAATTATATGTGCAACTTACAATAAAATAAGTACACCAACTGCAATGGTATGCGTACCAAAGATACCTATATGCAGTGAACACTCATTTTGTAATCAATTGTATCTCGGCCACTCTAAGGTACATAGTTTAAAAAAATTGAATAATGGCCATGGGCCAGGATGAATTAATGCGTATGTATTCAACTTTTCTCTGTTATATTTGAATCATTCTCCTTACCAGTAATAAAGATTATCTACTCCATTATAGTGTTCAACATTCATAACATCTAACCGCCTCCTGTATCCAATTATCTTCCTTTTTGTGATTTTTTTCCCTACACTGCTTATCAGTTAGTTTTCCTTACAATACCTTAATTTATTTTCCATTTTCTTTGTCCACAACTTATCTTTAATTCATCTCAGCAGAGGTATAAAAACAGCCTCCTATTCACTCCAAACATCTCACGATTAACCTTCGGAGTCATACCAAACTATTTGCTACGATGGTCCCTTAAGTCCCGGCCTGATCAGGAGATGGCGGCAGTTGCATGAAAAATATCACTGTACACAATCTAGAAAGCATATGTTTCAAGTTTGAAGACTCCACATTGTTTAGTATTTGTTAACAGCCATCAATAGTGACCGTTTTCAGTTAGTATGTGAAAATGGAGAAAATTGGTCATCGTTGTATGATACAATACTTTTATTTGAAAGGCCTCAGCCAAACCAAAACAAAACTGGATTCTACCCTGGGTGAGTCCGCTCCTTCGTTTACAACAGTAAA
This sequence comes from Hetaerina americana, assembly GCF_022747635.1. Taxonomy (NCBI): domain Eukaryota; kingdom Metazoa; phylum Arthropoda; class Insecta; order Odonata; family Calopterygidae; genus Hetaerina; species Hetaerina americana. The sequence continues at coordinate 45,832,556 of NW_027286070.1, forward strand.
ATATTGGGTAGCAGGGTTTAAACGAGGCCGTGCGAGCTGTAAAGACGAGTATCGCATTGCTCGAACATATGAGGTGACCACTCCAGAAACGGCGAAAACAATCCTCCAAGTGATGCTGGATGATCGTCGCCCGAAAGTGCGCTAGCTAGCAGACATAGTATACGTTTCAAAAATTGCGCTACATCGCATATTTACTGAAAATTAGGACATGAGAAAGCCGTGTACAAGATGGGTGCCGCGTTTACTCACACTTGAGTAAAACCAGTGTCGTGAAAATGTTTGTATTGCGTGTTTAGCAAAGTTTCTCAGCAACAAAGCAGAATTTTCGCGCCATTTCATAACCATGGATGAAACATGGGTCCATTTCTTCACACCCGAGACAAAAGAACAATCAAAACAATGGAGACAAAAGGAAGAACCGACTCCAAAGAAGGCGAAGACCGTTTCATCTGCAGGTCATGGCGTCGGTTTTTTTGGGATGCGCGTGGAATACTTTTAATTGACTATCTTGTAAAAGGAAAAACTGTCAACGGCGAGTGTAATGCAAACTTATTGCGACGTGTGAGCGAAGAAATCAAGCAAGAGTGGCCACATTTGACTAAAAATAAAGCGTTGTTTCATCAAGACAATGAAAAAGTTCACAAATCCATTATTGCAACGGCAAAAATTCATGAATTAAAGTTTGAATTGCAACCTCATGCACCTTATTCGTCAAATTTAGCCCCCTCGGCTTATTTTCTGTTCGCAAACTTGAAAAATAGCTCGGTGGTCAAAGATTTTCCAACCGTGAAGAAGAGATGTCGACAATTAATGGCTATTTTGAGGAGGAAGATAGTTATTATAAAAAGGGTTTCGAACTTATTGAGCATCGCTGGGAAAAGTGTTTATAGCTGAAAAGAGATTATGTTGAAAAATAAATACATTTTTTACAAAATTTTGTATTTTATTTGTTGGGTCGGGTACTTCTGGGATCAACCTCATAATACTCCCAAATCGTTTTATATTTAGATTTTATCCTCTTCATTAAATCTTGCAAATACTACTTGTTCTAACACAAGTCTCCGCTTAATAGTCTTCGGTATTTTAACTATATTAATCTAAAACACTTGTAAATAGAGCTCTGCATTGTATAATTATGTCTTCCGACCTTAATGATGAAATTAGTTTTCTACTAGTTATGGCTTATGCAATCTAATAGAGAGCTAGAAGATAAACAAAAGATACACGGAGTTACATTATTCTTAAAATCAAACAAAGGAAAAAAGAAAAAGTGAACATGTGAATATAAAGTAAGATATATTTTATTATTTAGCGTACTGCGTAACTTTCCATTTTTATCTTCACATTTCACATTTTATTCTTCAACACGTGGCCTATTCGTAAGAAATTAATGCCAGCGCTGATGTGCACATTTAGCGGTCGATTTCAATTGATAGCTTTTGAGGAGCGATTGCACTTGGTAAGAGATTTGGTTAACTTATGTCAAGAGAGCTATACAGAATTCGCATGGTTAAGTGGCCGGATCTTCGAAAGGCAGTTTGAATCCTTACCTCTGATACCAGATATACATTATATTCTTAAATTCGCTCATTCCTTCAACCGCGGAAACTTTGACTGTCTACCTATGACCTTGAAGTTTTCGGGGGCATTTGTAACGCAAGAAATCAGTATAAGTTCTCAATTTGTTTACTTTTTTTATTTAGCATTGAAATTTCAGACCTAGGTTCACCCACTTAAGCGAGCATTGGTTTACTTGGCGAATTTGATTTTAAAATATGTGGGTGAAAATATTAGCATTTATTGATGAATATAAAAATTCTTATAATTAAGCATACATTTTAAAATAGTGTGCGTAAAAATAATAAATGATCCGTCTATTAGTCTCTTCAAGTATTTTAATCTTTAAAATATTTATTTTGCATTTGTTCAGAGATCAGTTTAATATTAAATTGAAGACAGGCAATCTAATATATCACATTTAGGACTTTAATTTATCAACACGAGTTGCAGCATCAACACAATTAAACAACAACGGAAACCTGCCATTTTTTCCGTTCAGATACTTCTATATTTAGGATGTAGCAAGCAATTTAAAATTATACTTGGCAAACAAGAATGTTTCATAAATAGCCACCCATAGAGAGTGAAACTACTTATATTACATGGTTGACATAAATGGAAGTTCATTAGCTATATTTTAGAGCACAATTTTGCCTCTGATATAAAAAGCACACCGTTGAAACATCGGTAAAATTGTCTGAATATGCCTATTCTTTAAAACTGAACTCTTTCAACTCCGTTCGAAATAGACTTGAGGTTTTTTTACTCTCCCTTGCTCATTCACCTTGTTGCTTCGCAAGATTTTAGCGAATTATATGCGCATTGCACATTTGAAATCTTTTCTTCCCACTTTAACATTACCCCGTGCCCTCGATTCACAAAAGCCTCTTAATTAGCCCTCCGTGGCGCAGTTATTGCAGAAATTACTTCCCTACACTAATAGGGAGCGCTCAAAACGTGACAGGCTAAGCGCATAAAAAGAACGCCATCATACCAAACTCCTCGAGAAGTTTTTCGGAGAAGGAGACAAAAGAAAGCCTCAAGATTTTCCCTGCGGCGATGCTTTCCAAAACTTCCTCCGACACTCCTTTTCTTCTTCCCTCCTCTCCCGAGCACCCACCCCCAAAAGCCTGCGTGTTCAAACTCCCGCTTCCCTTCCTTTTTGCCCTCCCCCACCGTCTTCTCCCGTTCTCCTCCACCCCCTTGAGGAGGAACTCTTCAGTGCCCCTCTCTACCCATTTACCCCACCGACATCTCCGTAATCGGGAAGGGCTCTTTTCGAGCATACGCCGACATTGTAATTTCCAGTACTTTGGTTGGATGTCTGGGAGGTATGATGTGAGTGGAAGGTCAGCTGAGATAGCGGAAACAGGGCCGAAAGAAGATTACAAACTGACGGAAGTGTGCGGAGATGCTTGGAGGATTGATGGGGATAAAAGGGACGGTCCGAGTGACTTGAGAAGTCTTGGGTAAAGAATTATGTGCTGACGAGAAGACTCGGGGAAAAAATGACAAGAGGGGAAACTAATCTGGTTCATTTTTAGACAAGATATTTTACTGAAGATGCTAATGAAAGGAAGCATGTGGGACGGTTTTTACTATCGAATGATGACGAGTTATTGCAGATGACTTTTCAATTGAGTGAAACCATGGAGGTAAAATTTTCCATGTGGAGGTAAAAGCCTACGTGAAGAATGGTAAGAATTATTCACAGGATGCAGTATAATTACAAGTGGTTTAGGGCGTCAATGGGTAGGTATGGGTAGAGAACAGACTGGAGAGGCTCCTAGGAACAAATCCCAGGAAAACATACTTGTGTTCACTTATTATGGCCTGAACTTTAAACCTGGATCTGCCAGGCTTTTAAACTTCCAATACAAGAGAAACATTTCAGAGTTAATTATTGTTGCTTGACTGAAGGCCAGCTGTATATATGTGTCACTATCGGTAATTTATCTTTTAAGACAGGTTTTTGATGGACATAAGCTAGCAAACGGTACAGTGACAATTCCATTGTGTCACAACACACGACCCGACATTCAACCTTACATAAGGTCCCTCTTCTATTCTGTACACTTCCTTCCTTCCTTCCTTCATTCCATCCAGCATCCCTATTCTACGCTTGCCTCTTCCTATCTTGCCTAATATTCTTACATCCATCACAGTCTTCAACATCTCATCGCCAATCAGAATATTCTGCATCCATTTTTCCTATCTCTTCTTGATTTCTCTCAAGAAAACCCTCTCCTCCCCCATCATACCGATCAGTTCCTCTTTCCTTTTCCTTTCAGTTCGCTTACCTTTTCTATTCTTTTCCACACTCACATTTCAAAATTCTCTAATTTATGCTTATAATCCTGCTTCGAATAACATATTTCCTCGATTTACAAAACCACGTGTGTGTATATTAACTAAATTTAATTTTGATGTAATATCGTTGGCATATTTCTCAATCCGAATATTAATACTTAAGTCAAACTTATTTAAAAAACTCTATGTGTATCTTGTATTTTCTCAAAGCGATGACATGTGAACTTTTGGCTAGCAATGATACTCATTTTTTGATATCGCAGAAAAAACAACATTAGCATATTTTACCATTATTAATATTAATTTTCCCTTTTTCTGAGTACATGCATGGGAAAATGGAACACCCAAGAAAAAAGAAAAATAAAACACCATTAGAAAAACGTACGACTAAAATGTTCTCTTTGAGATTCATGAATAAAGGAAACTTTCTTCTTTGAGTTTCCTATATTTGAAAAGAGGCGTCTTCAGCATCTAAGGGACGCGGGCACAGTGGGTGGAGATCTGATCAAAGCATTGACCGGAGTGCCTTGGATTGATTCCATGAGACAATTTTGGGAACCATCAGCTTCACTCATTATGTAGGATAGTGCTTTATTTCCCTTGAGAAGATCTTCTTACCACACTCATACGTAATTTCTGTTCACCTACGTGCGTAGTGTACGAGGTGAGAACCGGCATGAACTGTCAAAAACCAACCTACGTGTTAACTGCTATGGTCATTTAGCATCTGTTACTTCCATAGTAACATTAATAATATCCTCTCCTTAGCAAAGGTATATACGAAATATTCGTATTTTCGTGTGGCATTATGCTTTAATTTTATTAGAATTTACCGTTATGAGGTCTTTCTTGATGAGGTGTACGAGATAATCGGTACCGACAATCAGACTGGGTTTGTTGAATATCGTGCCTGTTTTTCCACGTCTGAGTCATAACCCTGCGGGAAAGCGTTGAATCCAAATCTCTAGTTAGCTAAGACACCAAAGACACTTCAAATAAAGTTTGAGGTACCTTCAGGTTCTAAGGTATTTCAGTTTTTCTTGGGGTAAGGAGTATATATAGATACATGGTTTAGCATAAAATGCATGGATTTAGTTATAAGAAAAACATAGATGGCTGCACCGTGCAGTTACTAGAATATTTTCACTTTTAGATTCCTCTCTCAGATCCTCTCTTATCACTTGCCCTGGCCATCTGGTGCTTGCACCCCCTGCCACTTACCTATTTGGCGGATCGCGGCGTATTTATGTATGCATATTTATAGCTCAAAGCGTTTTCAGGACTTAAAAGGGTATCGTGGGACTTAAGAGCCACATATAATCATCTGTTTCATTCTGCACTATATATTGCAGAATATAATTTAATTAACAAATGGAACGACAAATATGAAAGATGCCAAGGAAAATATTGCAGAAAAAGCCAATCAAGTTTAAATACCTGGAAAATAATTCCTACTTTCTTTTTCATCACCATTTTTTAGCTTGTGAGCGCACTTTTTGGTTATAAAATAAGTGTTTTTCTGCGAAAAATTAATTACGAAAAATAATTTATTTGATATCCGTGGACATCTAAGCAAGGTAATGGCACTGCAAAAGTAGTGAATCCCTATCTGTATGCGGACAAGTAAGGACTCATGATATTTCATTCAAGTACGGGAAAAATACTATATTATTCAAACCGAAGGTTTAATTGATAAGTGGGGATAGAGCTCACATACTATTAAGCCAATGATATAGTGTAAACTCAACACTAATTGGATAACGAATGAAGTTTCCTTCCCTGTTACACCAAAGGTTTTCTAGAGAATATCTGTACACGAAAAACCACACAATGTGGGTGCAGAAGCTGAGGGTGCCAAGAGAGGAATGCCGAAATGGAACTTAGGCCCTCCGATCAGTAGTTCAGCGCTTTACCCAATAGCATAACTGGTAAAAGTGAAGAGATCTAGAAAATTTCTAACCTCCTTTCCATTGATGCACGTTTGGATTACTGATAACCATACTAGTATAATGTTTTTACTAGATGTTCTACGGTTATCATTTGATTTTTCAGTGCAAATTTACAATATGTATGATTTATCCTTGACACAAATGTTTGTCCGGAGTACCAGTTTTTCTCCTAACACAGCATATCAAGTAACCTAATGTAAGATACAATGAATGAATTTTTCCGAAAACATAATTTTAAAATTCATAAGCCAACCTTTCCATTGATTGAGATTGAGTTTCCAAACGAATCCTTCCGTTTTATGGCTTTAAAAAAGGCACCTAAAAAACTGAAATAACAACAGCTGCGTCTCGGACCAACATGTGTCTTGCATGATATTCAACTCATCTCTTTGTCTAAGAATTGTTGCCTCGGTTTGTGAATCGACATATACAGGGTCGTACCAAAAAGTGGTAGGACTGATTTTCTCTGGCGCGAACGGAGCGGTGGAGTGGGGTCTGCCTGGCAGGGTAAGGTGTAGGGGGCTCTTAGCAACAGACGGATACCAACCTCAGTCACCTGCGGGCTGTCGTTGAGTGAGGACACCGTTTTTAGTGAAGCATGTTTTTTTCCGCGTCGAAAAACAAAATGAATCTGAATTTAGAGCAACGTTATTCCGTGGAGTTTTGTGCGAAACTCGGGAAGTTGGCATCTTAGACCCTCGATATGATCAAGCAGGCGTATGGGGGCACTGCCTTAAGCCGTTCCACAGTATTTGAGTGGCACAAGTTGTTTAAAGAGGGTAGGGAGCTCGTTGAAGACGACCATCGCTCCGGACGGCCGTCGACGGTAAGAACCGACACGAATGTGGACAGAGTGAGGAAACTGCTGAACACAGACCGACGCTTAACCAGTGGAGAAATTGCAGACCAGTTGGGTCTGTCTGCATCCAACCTCCAATGCATCATTTCACAGGATTTGGCCATGCGCAAGGTGTGCGCCAAGTTGGTGCCGAAAATTCTGCCATGGCGCGCTCGTCGTCAGACAGCTCCTGGCCAAATACGGCGTTGCCACGTTGCTGCACCCACCCTATTTTCCGGATCTGGCACCACCGGACTTCTTCTCCTTCCCCCTGATGAAAAGACAGCTCAAGGGACGACGTTTTGACTCGATAAAGGCCGTTCAAGAGGCCTCGATAAGGGTCATCAACGGCATCCCCAAAGAAAATTTCCAGCGGGCGTACGGGGGGGGGGATGGGAGCAACGTTATACTAAGTGTGTAGCAGCTCATGGAGCATACTTTGAAGATTATTAAGTCGATGTAAGAATATCGTCAATAAAATTCTTGTAAAAAAATCACTCCTACCAGTTTTGGGAGCGACCCTGTACATCGTTGAGGACGTGAAATTTTGTGGTTTACTAACATATTTTCAGCTTAATCAAGGGGTTATCACCCCAATAGGTGAATAGAACCGACTTATTTTGAAATTCAATGGACATAAATATAGAAAACTGTCAACAAAAAAACAAAAAATGCGGTAGCTCACTACAAATTGATACAAACTTAAATGTTGTAAATGACAGTTTTCAGCAAGAAATTCTAAAATAGTGCATTTGAGGAATTCACTTGAATTAAAATTTGGATGGATTTAAATTAGCCCACTAACTACTGGAGATCCGCTGAGAAAGAATTACTTTCCATATAGCGACTGTAACCAGGTTTTGCAATCTTCCAAACATTCTAAGTATGATTTGGTCCGAAAAGTTCAAGTGATAGCAAAGAAATTTTGATGGGAAACCTATAATAAGTGGTTTATTATATAGGTATTACCAATATATTTTTTTCTATAGATAACGTGATTCCATTCAGTATTATAGGACTTTTTTAACTGTAAAAATAAATTAGTTGAATTCACTTTTTTCAAGCATTTAAAAATTGGATTATTATTAAATGAATTGTTAAAACATTCTATTCAATATTCAAACGATGAATATTTTTTACAACGGCATAAAACATAAAAATTAAATGCTCATTTGTGTTGGAAAATCTTAATATACACGCGCATTATTATTTTACCTGAAGAGATAATTTATAAATATATTTTGATTTCAGCACCTTGGGTATCATATTGCCATATCACTTCAAATGTTACCTTGAAGTAATTGGCTTTCACTGTGATCAGGCAGAACAGGCATTCCTTGCTTAATAGGGACTAGCGCTAGGAAAAGAGTCTTTCACTAGAAGGAGGGATTTGATGACAGGGACTATTGAGTGAGAATGTTAAGAAAAGACTTGTTAAAACTTTGATTTGGAGCGTAGCTATGTACGCAACGGGAACGTGGTCATTGAAGCAGGAGGATAGGCGCAGATTGGAGGCTTTTGAAATGTGGGTGTGGAGAAGAATGGAGAAGGTGAAATGGACCGAAAGGAAAACAAATAAGGAAGTACTTGGTACGGTGGGCGAAGAAAGGTGTTTGTTGGGAGAAATCCTATGGAGGCAGAAAAATGGATGAAGGGCATCTTGACTGGTAGTGGGATGTTGAGGACTGTAATAGATGGAAGAATGTTACGCAAACGATGAAAGCGCAGGAACAAGATAGGGAAAAGGGACAGGATGAAAGGAGGAAGGAAGTACACATAGATGAAGAGGGACCTGATGCAGTGTAGGTTGCTAGATTATGTTTAGTTAGGAGTCACCAAATATTTATTTTGTAGTTTGAAGTCCATCGAAAAACCTACATTAACCGGTAGATTACTTTATAATAATAGATCAATATTATTATGAGCGTTCCTAAAGGTTTTGGCATTTTTTTCAGCACGTTTTCCGTAATTTTCGCCGTAAAGAGAAGCATCAAGACAGCATCATTTTTCGTCGACATTTGTCCATCTTAAAATGATATACATATCCTCAACTTGAACGGTAGTATTCTGAAATTAAAAACAAATTACCACTCAACTTAATAGTTACAAATTTGTAATCTCTTTCTATAGTAATCTCTCTCTATAGTAATCTCTTTCTATAGTAATATCTGTCTATAGTAATCATCATGAGCAATTAATACGTTTATTGGGTGTCGATATGTAGAAATGAAATCCAAAAAAAGATGACACCAATATGAGGGTGCAAACATATAGACATAGTGAGAAATATGCTAGTAGTGCCCTTGGTAATCAGCACAAATATTATTCCACTCTCGCATGACCATGGGAAACCATGTAGAAAAATTGGCATCGCTTGCGTATGAAAAGCTATTTTTGTTACTTGAAATGTATAATTTTAAAGTACAGGAGTTTCATTTTGTAAAAATCATTCATCTTGATAGGCACTAGAATCCGGATCAATCATTTTCTGCCCGATTGGCGTTTCCGATTAAGTCGTCGAAGTGTCCTCTTGCAATTAAAGTATACGGACTTCTTGGGGATAAGTTGTCGCAACATCTTCTTCCTTTAGAAGCCCTTAGAATTTCTGAATGTAATATGCTACTTTGATAGCTTAACTGGTTAAGCATTTGGCCGGAAATCGAAGAATGCGGGTTCGTATCCCAAAGCGAATGATTTGAATACTTCCTACATTTTTAAACGCATTAGCTGATGATTCCGTTTAAGTAACTGTCGAGATATCTCCCGTATTTTTTTATTTTTGAATTTTCAAGCCCACTTCGGTTTTCCAAGTCCTTCAGTAACTTACCTGTTTTCATGACACATAAGTTAATTTTCACTTGGTTCCGAAATGCATAGAATTATCGACTTTCACTACAACACAGATAAATACTAACGCCAATTAGATAAACTCTGAAAATGGCATTCCCTCATGTAACAGAGTTCCTATCCATTTAATCAAACCGCTGTATCGACTGCGGCTAACGACCAACTCGAACATTTCAGAATAACCTCTTTATTGCTGGTAACCTTGGTCCGTTCTTCTCATTAAACTCCTACATCTCTTAACGTCATTCTTTTCGAGGGCATCAGAATGCATTCTTACATTCCAATTCCATTTCTTTTCCTACATATAACTAGGAAGCATTAGGTCACGTTCAGTAGTGTGCTATTATGCCTTCATTTTTCAAACGCATTTTACACCCGCGTGAGGCGCTTTGAATAGACTTTACATTGGCTCCGTGCAAGGGATCCGACATTTAATATTTTTTCCCCCACTTGGAGGACGTCTTTTGTCGATTTTTTGCCCTCGTGTGCAGATTGTGTGTGTTTTGCCTTTCCCTCCGTCCTGCTCCATCCATCTCTCTCTGTCTCTTTCTCCCCCCCCCCTCTCTCTCCCTTCCCCCTCTCTCCGAAGCATTGTTCCGTGAGGCAGCGAACTGCATTGTGCCACAAAGCCTATGCTCACTTTTGAGATCCCCCACGCCAATGAATGGATTCAAGTAGGCCATCGGGTCCCGTGCAGGAAAGCTCAAACGAGACCGAGCAGGTGCAAAGACGTACTAAAATCTGTATGGCGTGGAGCCTGGAGTTGCAGCCGGCAAAACCGGGGGGAATTCATTCACGCCGCTCACAATCAGAACGGCAAACGGAATTGCCCACGTTAACTGCAAGCCTTTTTAAAAGTGATTCAATTAACGTGTTAATTAACTCGAAGAACGTAGGTATGGTCGGCAAACTTTCTTTCCCTGCCCAACCACCTCCTCCGACTCCTCCGCCACACTATCGATTGTTACCAAGTGCTGATGCAAATATATTAATAAACGGTGCATAATTGGGTGATGTGGATGCGATAGCCTAGAACATGGAGCGTTTCACCACTAATTGAAGCCTAGGGTTCGTTTCCTGGCGAATTTGAACCAAATATGCGATTACTTTGGAAACCAAATGCTTTTCTTGGGAAAATGTAGGTACGAAAGGTAAAGGCACTAATCATGATATTGGTGTGCTATGGCCATGTGTAATGCATAACATTCTTACGGCGTAGATAGCTGATGCTGTTCCTGAAATTGGTGGGGGTATTGTTTTTGAGAATTATTATTACTAATAAACAACCAATTTATCTGAATGAAATTAATTCTGCGCATTAATTGATCCCTATGTGCGTGGTGAAATAAATTTCAGCTATTATAGATTGAAGTAACTCGTAATACAGAGACTTTAGTGGCTCGCGGAATGATTAGGTTCCTTTATTTGAAAGGTTTCAAAGCCCGACTAATCCACGATGAAATGGCTGTTCATGGTAATTTTAGCCCGTCATATGACGCAGGAGGTGCATTGAGGCATTTCAAGCTAGCCACCTGCCCTTTACATTCTATCCAAGAAATGAAACACCATTACATACGGACGATGCTGCCAAAATAAAGAAAGTGGAATACTTTATCCTATTGGACAGAAAAGCCGACTGGCAATCGAAGCAGTGTTGCTTTGAAATGTTCCCATATTCTCTTTAGGTGACTATGTTTTATTCCCAACACTCGAAATCATTTTGCGGGTTGGGAGATTTGACAGTAAAAATAACTTCATTCAAGAGGTGAAATAAAGGTTTTCTACGCAAACTGCTCAGTTCTACAATGACGACCTTCGAAAGGTAAAAAGAATCGCCAGGATAAATTCATAACTCTATATAGTGACTGCGTAGAAAAGTCTTCAGTGTAAGAAATAAAAATTAAATTTCTTGTTTGATTAATTTTGGTAATATTAAAAGTTTAAGGTATCTTTTCGTGCGCTATTTGGGAAATTATGTTCACCTGTAATTCCATGACATTTTTGGCACGATTATAACTGGGATAACTGGGTTATTACCATATTTTTTAGGATTGGAACCGTAGGGCACTTGAAACCAGTCCATTAACCGTAAGAGTAGTTCATCAAATATACCAAAATTCAATTTATTCACATGAAGAAAATGATGCATGGACCCTGGTCCTTTTGGGGAGAATATTTAGTCTCTTACGAGCCTTAAATCAGTTTCAAAACACAAGTTTAGAAAAGTTAAATTAAGCTGACGGTTAAATCGACTTCTTCAGAAGAATCCCGTTGGAAAGTCAGTGAAAGGAATCCATCATACTGTAAAAATATATGCTTAATTATACTCAAGAATATGTGTATTCATCATTGTATTAAGTAATTACTAATAATTTTCAATATGGCAGAATGAGAGCTAAGATATCTGCGCCGTAGGTTTATTCGGTGAGATCTGCACTTATCCTACCACTTATAAGAATTGATTACTTAGTACTTTAATGATGACTCGGAAAAAGTTTAAATTAGCACGTCATTGGACTCCCTGACGAGCTTCAGGGGAAAGAAAGCGGGTCCTTTGGGGAGTTTCACGCATTCTCTCCTTCCGCACACCCGGCTGTAAGACCTGTGTGTTTCCTTCCTCCCTCTAATCCCCCCGGGCAATCGCTCGCTCATTCCCTTCCCACTGAGTCAGAGGGCTTACCGAGTCTCTCGTGCTATTTCCATTGACGTGAAGCAGACAGCTGAAATCCAAGTCCCTGGTTTTGCCTTCCATCGTGAGGGTATTTTGCGGAGTTTCGAAACCTTCTAGTATCGCGAGGGGTGAAGCGCATTTTTCAAAGCTTTGCCCCGAATACACTTTAAGGATCCATTTCTAGAAAGTTGACGTCAGTCACGATCTTGGATAATTGTGCCGAAGGCTTGAAGGAGACCATAAACTTTTTTTATCAATTTATTTGCGTTTATTTTGTTATGGTGGAGGAACGTCGAATGTCATTAGCGTTGGGGTGACCGTAGATTTCGTACGTTTTATTTCCACCTGTTGTGATGGTGGCTTATGCTTAGATCCCTTTTTAGTGGTTCAATAACTTAATATCCAGTCAGTCTACCAAATTGAACCACTGGAAAAAGTGTAAATTCTTATTCCTAAATCGTATTTTACAATGCGCGATAATGGATTAAATTAAATAAATACAACCGTTCTATTTTATTAGGTATTTTTTTTACTTTAGGCTGTCGGAAAGTGTAATGGTAAAGTCAAATATTTTAGCCTTAACTTTAGGAAATTTCATCTTCACTAACCTAAAATTATCTGTTTGAGAAACATATCTTACAGCTTTAAATAGTTTGCATACTAAACAGATTTCCGTTTTATTTTCTGTAACAATTTTCAATACATTCATTGAGAAAGTATTAATAAATTAATTATGTCTTTTAAGTACTCTGATTATATTTACCTAAGCGGAACGGACTTATTTGTTACAGGACTAAAATTCCAATAAATACAGTTAAATTCCAATAGGCAATACGTTTCCAAAATACTATTACAATTAAACATTCACAGTGATACATGATGAACTTTCAACGCAATTATTTTTGATTTTTTATACTTTTGCTCGGCACTATATACAATGGCTGCTCTTTAAATTAATGCGGATTTCAAATCCAGATTTGGAGCAAGGCATCATACGTGGAACTTCTATCATCTAAGGTACCCTCGATGAATCACCTATTTCATATTATGCAATTAATTACTTCCTTTTGGAAATATATTTTTAGTGTACCAATCTCAGTGTGGTTAAAATTTGGAATGATTTTCCTAATAGTAACTAATAATATTCATGCAATTACCCGTAAGATCAGCTTATCAGCTAATACATAAATCAAACTCATTTGTATGCTTCCCTTCAATCAATATCATTATCAAAATGTCAGATACCTCACGCCATTTTTCAATTTATAAAATGCAACTATTTTCACAAAGAATATCTCGTTAAAAATTCCATCAAAGTCTTTTACAATATTGCATTGTGAACCAACATCTTCAGATTTTTGGCACATTCCTTTCAGAATATAATATTATTATTCAAGGCCTCTCGATCAGTGCTGATATTGAAATTATTTCTACCCCTTGATTAAGGTATAATAATTTGCTGAAATACCTTTCTTTAAATTAAATGTGGACTTAGAGAGAGGTGTATTATTCATTAACTAGGATAATTGGGAGGAAACATATTTGATGGCCTTCGGTAGATTACTTTGAAACCGTGATACCATACATTTAGATATTATCTAGGGCTCGTCAATGTTAAACTGTGGAATAACTTCTCCATCTATCTGCCGGCCGCTTATAGCAATGAATATTAGAATCACAATTTATTACTTTCTATAACTTACCCATGAACTTCAAAATTGTACAGCACATGAATGACGGCAATTTTTAGAGGTTTATGATTACTGTCGATATGAAAAACAAATGGACTTGTATTAAAAATAAATAACATTCTGGAAACATTATTGGAACACATAATAATTCTATTACCTCAACACACGCTTCAATAAACCTTTAATCTCGGAAGTAATAATTCGTTTCACTGTTTTAATGCCATTTTGAAGCACCAAAATTGGCTCCAATGAATGGATTTACGGAAAAGTCGTTTCCATGAATTCACTATGCGCTAAAATACGAGATTACCGAGGTCAAGTGCTTAAGCACATTATAATTTACAAGCGCCCATGAAATCACAAGATTGCGGCATTATGCGACTACAAAAATTTGGCTTATGTGCTACTATCGCCTAGAATCAAATTTTAGACATCTAATTTATCGGATATGAACCATCTAAAATAATAACTGAACGCACTATCTGCGGCATGAGAAAAAATAGCAATTTTTTCATTGCCTACCTCTACAGAGCACGGCCGTTTAGAGGGCACGTATTTTTATGCTAGTCATAATGGAAAGCGAAGAAGCTTTCACAAGAAGAAGGAAATTGATGACAGAAGCATTAAGTAAGCAGGTTGAGATAAGGCTAGTAAAAACTTTGGCTTGGAGTGTAGTTTTGTACGGCTTACAAAATTGGTCGTTGAAATAAGATGATAAGAGCATATTGGAAATGTAAGCATAGAGAAGGGTAGGAAAAGGAAAAGGAAAAAAAAGGAAAAATGGAAATTCAAAAAATATAAGGAAGACAGATGGAAAGATTTTGATTGATGATGGAATACTGAAGGCAATGCTAAGGTAAAGGATGTTAGGTAGGCGAGGTAGGAGTAGGAATAGGATAGGTATCTATATGTTGGATGGAACGAAGGGAGGAAGGAAGCCAGCGGAATTGAAGTAGAGTTGATTGAAGTGTTCATTACCAGGTTGTTTCTTGTTTTGCAAGGTGAAGAAATGTAAGAACATCTTAAACAGTAGAATCAAATATTTATTTGATGGTAGAAAGGTTTGAATGAATTTATTTAGAAACAAAAACGCCTCAGGTAATGGGCAAAAATCAACTAAATATCTTTAGACTTTTAATATTAAGAATGTATAACATTAGCGCGTGCAGTGGTTTGACTTCATTCAATTTTTATATATTGTGAAATATATATAATTAATCTTACGCATTGGACAATACAAATACTTCGTTTTGATGCCTTGGGACCCTTGAACTATGCACCTGCGTGTCGTCTAACAAGTTAAGAGGCCATAACAGATGTATTTTTACAGAATGGCCTGAATCCCTTTGAAAATTGTCTTTTTAATCAGGTGTTTCAAATAAAATATGTTTTTTTAGGACACGAATGGCATTTTAGCATGTTTATTTCGACTCGTTTGTCGATATGCCCAATCTGAGATAATTAATCGCAAATATTCACCAAACTATATATACATACACATACGTATATGTATATATACATACACATACGTATATGTATATATATATATATATATATATATATATATATATATATATTTACACACACACATATACGTATTAAGGATTTGATACAACTTCGGCCATCATCAGTGTGGGCTATCAATCCGAGAATTCATTTGCATTACCTCTTCCAGCTCTTTATACAAATTTAACGTTTCTTCATAGTTTCTCCACCTTTACCTACTGTTAGCTGCTTCTTTAAATTCATCCTTGACCTTCCCTTTTGGTTAAATTAAAATTTTTCCTTTAAATATTTCCTTTAGCTATAACACTCAATAAGATATCGTGGTCGTGTTTAATTTTTATCCATCGCCTTTTGGGCATCCTCCTTAGACTTATTCTTCGAGCCTACTTTGAAGTACTTACTTCTCCATTCGTTACTCTGTCAATTCATTTTTCTCATTATTGTATATATTTACCCTACTGTTTTCTCCTCTCTCCTTCTCCCGTCTTACCACCTTTATTTGATCGATATTTACCCCATCAGGACAGTTTCTTGGCCTTCAGTACTACCATTGATTTTTTATTGTTTTAACTGACTACATATTATTAGTATAAGAACAAACTGCAATAATAGCAAACTAATAAACTGTATATGAAATTGGTTATGAATCATCATTATCAATATTAAGACTGAAAGGGCTCTCACAAGAAGGTTATTAGAAATACCTGGATTAGAAATTACTATCATTTAATCACATTCACAATGTGCTAGGAAAGGCATGCAAATTGTAAATTGCAACTGTACAAGAATAATTTAAACTTTTCAAATAATACCTCACACTGATGCATTTTAAACAAAATCGTAAATGCAGTAAAAATGAATATTTTGCGCAAATCATTACTTTTTTGAGTGTATTTCAGCATCACGGTAAGGGATGTCATTTTTGTCTGAAGAACGATCTGAATGAAGCCGAAACAATAATGAAGATATTATGGATGATTCTTGTTTCTATACCTCTCTATTTCTTTGTTAGCCTTGCCCAGTAATAGTAAACATATGCTCAAAGGTAGAGTAAGAGAATAATTACCTTCAAAGCATGTTAAAAACTCATATTTGACTC